>NC_026008.2:1967888-2324880 GCF_000442705.2 Elaeis guineensis | reverse complement strand
GAACGGCGTCACCGGTAAACCCTATCAAGGGGAGCAAATCGGTCTCAGATGACCGCCAAGAGCGGACATCCTTGAAAAGGCGTCGTAGAACAAGATGTCGGCCGAACTTTCGTTGTCGATGAGAATGCGACGGACATCGTAATTTGCTATATTCAGAGAAACTACGACCGTGTCATTATGAGGAATTGGACTCCCTGGGTGTCTTCTTCGGTAAAAGTTATGGGTTCTTCAACTTTTTGCCGCTGAGAGATGCAGCTGGTATGTTGGTTGTCTCCTGCCGGGATTCCCCCGAGATGGCATTGACGGAATCCGGCAGGGGCCGGTCATCCGACCACTCCTTATCGGCGACCATACGAGGCAGTTGTGCAAAGGCCTCGTGAGAAGGCATCAGAAGAGGGAAGGAGGAGTGGATGCCGGAAAAGATGGCCGGAAGTGGATCCGTTGAGCGCTCCTTTAAGAACAAGGGTACTGCGAAGGTTCGCACCCTTCCTCTAGCGCCAATCCTGTTGGTGCAAAAATCTGCTTGCGCCGGAGAAGCTGGAGTCGGGGAAGTCGCGGTCGCCGTCGGGACCTGCAAGGGAAGTCTAAACCGGAGGTGGGGTTGCTCCGGCAAGACCCTCCGACGCTCAAGTCAGTTCTCTGCCTCAACAAGAATGGAGCGCTCGAATGGAGAATTTAGCAGAGTTTTGAGATAAGAAATGAGCTTACAGAAAACGTATCTGGGTCCCCCTTTTATAGGCGGAGGAGGTAACGGACTGATGGCGACGTTTGTAACCGTCTGGTAGTGGGCCGCCCGTAGTCAGGGGGACTTTATTGCGAAGGATAGTGGAGCGAAATCGTGGCTATCGCCGTAGCTCGCCATGTGGAATCAGTTGCGAGGAGTGGAGCCAGCGTCCGTTGTCGTGACTGGCCAATGGATGGGAGAATCGTGCGGTATCTGTTGCAGGAGGTGGGCAGGATCGTGGCCGTTATTGCGGCCTGCCATGAAGTAGTGGAGTCACGCAGCACCTGCCGCAGGGAGCGGAGCAGAATCATGGCCGTTGATACAGCCTGTCAGAGAGTAATGGGGTCGCGCAGGGTCCGCCACAGAGAGTGGAGCAGGGCTGCGACCGTTACTGCGGCCTGTCAGGGGTGATGGAGCAGTGCGAGATCCATTGTAGGAAGTGGAGCAGGGCCGCCAAGGGGCGCAGATCTATCGGCTGAAGCTCAGCAGCGGTCGGGAGTCCGGCCTCTGTAGGAATCCGGGCGGAGTCTTCCTGTAATCAAAGTTAAAGGTGAGGCCCGGCTCCCGTAGGAGTCCGGACGGGGTCTACCAGCGGTTGACGTTGAGGATGGAGCCCCGCTCCCGTAGGAGTCCGGGTGGAGTCTGCTTGCGGTCGGAGTTGTCGGCGGAGTCCGGCTCCCGTAGGAGTCCGGACGCAGTCTGTTTTGCAGCCGTTGGAGTCCGAGGGCGAAGTCCGGCTCCCGTAGGAGTCCGGACGAAGCTTGCCAGTAGTTGACGTTGAGGATCGAGCCTGGCTCCCGTAGGAGTCCAGGCAGAATCCCCTTGCTGTTGAAGTCGTCGGCGGAGTCCGGCTCCCGTAGGAGTCCGGACGCAGTCTGTTTTGCAGCCGTTGGAGTCGAGGGCGAAGTCCGGCTCCCGTAGGAGTCCGGACGAAGCTTGCCAGCAGTTGACGTTGAGGACCGAGCCCGGCTCCCGTAGGAGTTCGGGCGGAATCCCCTTGCTGTTGAAGTCATCGGCAGAGTCCGGCTCCCGTAGGAGTCCGAACGTAGTCTGTTTTGCAGCCGTTGGAGTCGAGGGTGAAGTCCGGCTCCCGTAGGAGTCCAGATGAAGCTTGCCAGCAGTTGACGTTGAGGACCGAGCCCGGCTCCCGTAGGAGTCCGGGCGGAATCCCCTTGCTGTTGAAGTCGTCGGCGGAGTCCGGCTCCCGTAGGAGTCCGGACGTAGTTTGTTTTGCAGCCGTTGGAGTCGAGGGTGAAGTCCGGCTCCCATAGGAGTCCGGACGAAGCTTGCCAGCAGTTGACGTTGAGGATCAAGCCCGGCTCCCGTAGGAGTCCGGGCGGAATCCCCTTGCTGTTGAAGTCGTCGGCGGAGTCCGGCTCTCGTAGGAGTCCGGACGTAGTCAGTTTTGCAGCCGTTGGAGTCGAGGGCGAAGTCCGGCTCCCGTAGGAGTCCGGACGAAGCTTGCCTTTAAGGTCGGCCTTGCTGGCGGAGTTGTTGATTTTGTTGAGGACTTCGGCTGGGGGTATTTATACCCAACACTAATCTTTGGGGTTCATCATAATCTTAGACATAATAAGATACAGCTAATATGATGAATCAATGTCTTAAATAATAAATATCATTTCATGAGTTGAAAAATTATAAAGAAAAGTTCCATCGCAACACACTTGCGATTGGTTTATAGGGCACTCTTCTTTCAATCTCTCATTTGCACTAAAGTCAATCGCCTTTGTATCTTATACAATCAAGATGGCGATCATATAACTGCTATGGTATGGTCTTAGTGAATGGGTCTGCTGTATTGTTCTTTCTATCTACTCATTTAAGGATAGCATCTTATCTCTAACGAGATAGAAGCGTTTGAGGATGTGCTTGGATCTATAATAAGACCAAGGTTCCTTTGCTTAAATAACGGCCTCAGTGTTATTATAATAGAGTAACATCGGTCCTTCATTCTTAGGAACGACTCCTAAATTCGTGATGAATTTTTTTTTCATCTAGATAGCTTCTTTAATGGCTTTACTAGCAGCAATGTACTCTGCCTCAATAATTGAGTCAGATACTATCTGCTGCTTTAAACTATTCTAACTCACTACTCCATCATTTAGGATAAATATATATCCTGATATCGACTTGCTATCATCCACTTTTCTATGATCGTCCCTTGGATCAGCCTGAAATCTGATAGCTATGCCCAAAGCATAAGCTACATCAGGCCTGATACATAGCATGACATACATAATTGATCCCATAGCCAAAGCATAAGGGATTTCATTCATCCTCTTTCTCTCCTCTAATGTTTTAGGACATATTTTCTTGGAGAGACGTATACCATGACTTGTAAGCAAGTAACTTCTCTTACTTGCCTCCATATTAATCTTCTTTAATATGAGATCTATGTACCGTGACTGGGATAAGCTTAACATCCCTTTAGATCTATCTCTATAGATCTTTATACCCAGTATATAGGATGCTTCACCCAAATCTTTCATGGAAAACTTATTCGATACCGAAGTCTTGACTGATTACATCATTGGGATATCATTCTCAATGAGCAGTATGTCATCGACATATAGAATCAAGAAGATAACAACTCTCCTACTTGTCTTCTTATACACACATGGTTCATCCTTATTTTGATAAAGCCAAACTCTTTGACTATTATATCAAATCAGATGTACCAACTCCTCAAAGCCTGCTTCAATCCATAGATAGATCTCATTAGCTTGCATACTTGATTTGCACTCCCACTTGAGATAAATCTCTCTGACTAAGTCTTATAGACCTCTTCCTCTAAATTATCATTGAAAAAAATGATCTTAACATCTATTTGTCAGATCTCATAGTCATAGTATGCCGCTATAGCAAGCAAAATCTTGATGGACTTGAGTATAGCCATTGGTGAGAAGGTTTCATCATAGTCAATTCTTTATCTTTGACTGAAATCCTTCGCCACCAACCTAGCTTTGTAGGTTTTTACTTGGCTATCTACTTTGATCTTCTTCTTGAAGATCCACTTGCACCCTATTGGGGTCACACCCTCAGGTGCATCAACCAAGGTCCATACTTGGTTGATATACATCGAGTCCATCTCAGATTTCATGGCTTTCAACCATCTGTCTGAGTCTCTACTCATGACAGTCTAAATAGGTCAATGGATCATCATCCTGAATGATGTTGATCATATTGTCATCAAATCTTAGAGGTGCATGATATACTCTATCTAACCTTCGGAGAGGAGGTATATATTGTGGATGTACCTTATCTTTAGGTACTTCTAATTGAAGATCTTCTTATGATCCAACCACTAATATTTTTGGATCGATTTGTAGATCATGAACTTCAGTAAGTTCAATATTCCTCCCACTGCCTCCTCTTGGATGAGTTCATTTTTCAAGAAAGTGGTGTGCTTACTAACAAATACCTTTTTGTTCAGTAGGTGGTAGTAGTATCCATTAATTTTCTTAGGATACTCTACAAACCTATACTTATCTGATTTAGCACTAAGCTTATGTCTAAAAATATTTTTGACATAAGTAGGACAGCCTCAAGTCTTAAGATGTTTAAGATTAGGCTTCCTTCCCTTCTATATCTCATATGGTGTATTTGTAACAGACTTTGAAGGCACCCTGTTTAATATGTATGTGGCAGTCTCTAGGGCATTATCTCTAGAAAGATATTAGATGATCAGTGAAGCACATTATGGACTGCACCATATCCATCAAAGTGCGATTCCTCCTTTTTGTTACACCATTTAACTGGGGTGTATAAGGAGGGATCCATTCAGAGAGAATACCTTTACTTTTAAGATGATCAAAAAATTTACTGGATAAGTATTCTCCTCCTCGTTCAGATCGAAGAACCTCGATACTTTTTTTTAGTTTGTTTCTCGATCATACATTGATACTCTTTGAACTTATCAAAGGCTTTGAATTTATGTTTCATAAGATACACATATCCGAATCTTGATAAATCTTCCGTAAATGTGATAAAATAGGAGTATCCTCCTCTGGCCTGAGTTGTCATCAGTCCACATACATCTGTATGTACTAGGGCTAACAACTCATTCACCCTCTCTCCATATCCAGAAAATAGAGTCTTGGTCATCTTACCCATGAGACAAGATTTATAAGTTTCCAATGATTCATAATCATATGGGTCAAAGAATTCTTCTTTGTATAACTTGTTAATCCTTGACTCACTAATATGACTAAGGCGACAATACCAGAGATATGTGACATTCACATCTTCTCTCTTTCTTTTTATATTTCTTTCAATATGAAAAATATTTTTCATTGAGTGCAGAATTAAAAGATTGTTATTAATATAACTACTACCATAATATTCATTAGAAAAGAAAATGGAGTATCCATTTTCCTTTAGCTTTATTTCATAACCTTGCTTTTACAACAAAGGTGTAGAAATAATGTTTCTAATGACCTTTGGCATGTAATAACAGTCTTTTAATTATAAAATTTTGGCCGAAGATAAATCAAGTATACAGATTTCCACAGCCTCTGCACTAATAGACACTCCACTTGCACCATAGAGCTCAAGATCACCTCTTTTCAGACCTTTGATATTCTGTAGTCGTTGTAATGAATTACAAATATGCGATCTACAGGTGGTATCTAATATCTAAGTATCATAGTCTGAGCCACTCAATAAAAAAATAGATTTGTATCATATACACACCTTTTGGTGCTATACTTGCACCCTGCTTCAAACTTACAAGTTTATTCTTGCAATTATACTCTCAATGTCCAAACTTGCCACAAAATAAACAGCTAATATCCATATGGATATCTTTTGCCTTCTCATTATTACTGACCATCCTTAGGTTAGGAATATTCAGAACATCGGAGTTCTTCTCTGATACGAACCTTATTTGTAAGTTCCTCAATCAATCCACATAGTTGAGATCGATCAATATATTTTTATCTATAGTGTTATGCAGTGAAAATAAAGAAGTCATAATACAAATTTAAATTTGCATAAATAAAGAATAATAGTATAAGCAAAACACTCAAGTTTGACATGCATAACTAGTTGAGGACTTTTAAAATTAGTTATGTCTCCCACTATTTTATTGGATATCATAGTCCTCTCCTATGGCAAACAAGAAATTCTAATCTGATTTCTTAATGGGGTTGAGACCCTAATCTCTCATTGAAGCCTTGTGGATATCACAACAAATCTTAATAAGTTTAAAAGTAGAAAAATCTATCCAATTGCATCTCATGCAACTCTCAACATAAACTTTGCCTCTAAAAATATTCATAGCCCTGTGGATATCACAACAAACTATAGTGTTTTGTAGTTAAGTCAGATCCTTCATTTTTATACAGTCATATCGAAAAAATACTGCCCTTGTGGATATCACAACAAAGTAATATATTCAAAATATACCGTAAAATATCTAATATGCATCAAGACAAATCCACATCAATCTTCATAGCAAGCCTTGTGGATATCACAACAAACCTACTATGGTTTTTGATAGGATATTGACTGGCATGAAGGAAGGCATATGTAGTGTTCAAAATACTGAGCTACCATCATTTAAGATTTGAACTAATCCAATTGACCAAGAAAGTGTTAAGATTGGTTGGGGTCCCCCCATTGCTTTTCTTAGACACCAATAAAATTGGTCAGACCAGTAACGGAACCAATTAAATAACCATCGCACTTGAAACACTCCTTAAACACTAATTGAATAATTGATTCAAGAAATAGATCAGCTACTGGCTCATAACACAATGACTTAATATAATTTTTATGAGGGCTTTAATGGTCTCAAGTACATCCTAATTCAATCAATCACAATGATGCACTATTATAGTTGAATCTTTATAATCATAACAACTAATCATAGCATTTATTCATATCTCTAAGATATGAAATCATAATTATACAATATGATTATAACTAAGCATCTCAAGCATATCACATATACATGAAGTTCTAATAACATGCATGAATTCAAAATATTCTTTTCACAATTCTTTTTCTTGGGACACTACAGTGGCACCCCTACACGCCATAAGAATATCCTATTGAATAAGAAGAGAGGGTCTTTAAACCCTACTTTCTCTTATGACCGGACGGCCTGGTGATAAATCTTAATTAGAGTACTAAGCTACTAAAAAAGATTCTATATATACATCATACATTTTATATTTAAAATATATCTCTAAGACTTGCGAGAGTTTGGATGTTCAATTGGATTCAACCCTTGACCCGACTTGAACCAAACCAAAAACCCATGCTTGATCACAATCAAGATAATAATTTAATCTTTGATTATATAGATCAAGGTAGGCTCTGATACCACTATTGGGTTTTGGTGGTGCAGTGGAAAGGTTAGGTGTTTAAAATTTTCATTCAAAACATCCGATACACCGAAAACCCTAATGCCTAGAAACCCTTGACTATAATAATCAAAGTACAATAAATATAAATTAAGATAAGAAAAATACCTATAGTGCTAATCTTAATTTTCACAAAGTGTCCAAGTGTCTGCCCTCTAATGGTGATCCACACAGAAACTGAACCAAAGACAGCACTCCTTCATCTTGCTTCAAGAGTTCTAGCCACTAGAATTCAACTAGCCTCATACCGGTCTGGTTTCTCCAAGAAATTGACTCCACCCTTTCAAAACCTCCTTTGGACTTCTGATCCTCCTTCTTTAGGACCCTCACAACCCTTGTTAGGATTAGATAAGGCTTTGTCTTAAATCCCAAAGCCTTGTCCTAAAACTAAGATAGGTTGTAAGAAAGAAAAGAGAGCAACGGAGATAAAATTGAAAACTCTTTCTGAATGCCTCGGACACCCAGTGCCCTCACCAATTTATAGCCACTAGAGGATACCAAAAGAGAGGGATGTACCTCATCCAAGAGGCCTATCTAATCTAATTATCAGAGATAAGAGTTCCTTCAAACAGAAGGACTCTTATCAATGATACGTCGATCAGCACCCTGCTCTGCATGCGCGAGCAGAGAAGGGATATTTTTTCTTCCCTTCTTAAATTAGAAAAATTCTTTAAAATCCATGTGGATAGAAGATTCAATCTTAATTCCAGAACATATAATGAGTGGATAAAAATTCTCACAAATGGATGTGTTCTCATATCCTTTCATGCGAAGTCTGATCACCCCGTGTGCAGGCACGAGGAGAAATTTATGGCATCCAGTTAAGTCTGAAAAAATTTTAAAAAAATTATCAAAAATAGATTATCAAATGTGAAATGTTATCACTAAAAATAGATCTATTTTGAAAGCATTTGATAAGAAGGACTCTCCAAATCTTAGAGAGATGTGATGCTTCTGCGCATGTGTGCGAGACTTTCTTCCTTTTTTTAATTTTTCTCTACCCCAAAAAATTTAGAAAAAATACATCTCATGCTTTAAAATGTGAACCAAAGAATGGAGGGTGATATGGGCTACCACACACATCTTAATACCATACCAGAAGGACTCTTTTCTTCTGCCCATGTCAACACTTGTACGTAGAACCTGTTTTGTGCCAAGAGTCCTTCACAACTTGGACTCTTCATAATTGGCATTAAAATGGGATGTGGCACCCCAATTTATGCTGCTTCTAGGTGGCATGACCTGATTCAAATACTCACTAAATTGGGCTAGCTAATTAGCAAGGGATGAGACCAAATTGACCTCCAAAGAAGCAAGGGTTCCACATGTGCTAGCATGCTTACCGGAGCCCTGATTGAATCCAAAATTCCAATCAACCTTTTTCAAAAGGGTCCTTGGCCAATTTTTATATGTGTGTGACCCATTGGATTCTACATCTAGTTGACAGTAGGTTTGGGTGCAAGTTGATCAAATTTGATTAGATTTCAATCTAATCGATTTAGGTCCAATCGAGCTAATCCGAGTTCAACAATTAGAATCCTTTCTAATTGGTGATTGAATTAAACTCTTTAATTCGATCAAAAATCTATAAATCAAGATTGATGTCTAGCAATGTATCATGACTACTCAGAAGATATAAAATTTGATAGAAATACCAAATATATCCTTCAGTGGCTAGTTACCATGCAATTCAATTTTTCGATCATCCTTACACCCTGAATATGTTCATGAGTATGAAATCTTGTCAAACTCAAATACATATTCATATTGATTCTTAATTAACCAATGATGACTCTGATAAAGAAGCATTAAAAACTCTTTCTAATCTCCTTCTTTCTTTTGGCCAAAAGATTTTTCTCAAGTCATCTAGGATTGAGAATACACAGGATGCGATCTCCTCTTACTAGGAGTGATCGATCTATGTTGACCTACTCACAACCTCCATATACACTCCACCATATCCAGAACACTCCGTACATGTCTTAATGCCATGCCTGGGTATGAACCAAAATATAGATTTATGTGCACAAGATTTCATGATGGTCTCAGATCTAAGGATCACTTGCATAACTTCCACTTAGAGAACCATCTTTAACATGCAAGTAAGGCTTCCATAAGATGTTCTCTTTCATCAAGTCAATTCAGTGAACTAATTTTCTAAATGAGCATCCACATCTTTGTATTAGTATCTCACACAAGTGGCTAGTGAGATCTGCCACTCTCTCCATCGAGCATACATAGGATGTGCCAGTCTATCCAGAATATTGATCTCCGACTCAATGCTCCTACGATCAGAAATGTTTAAGATTAAGATTTTAGAATTTTAGGTCTCACTAACATGACCCATTCATGTCTTCTAAAACTATTACCCTAATCTTTGGAGTTCATCATAATCTTAGACATAATAAGATGCAGCTAATATGATGAATCAATGTCTCAAATAATAAATATCATTTCATGAGTTGAAAAATTATAAAGAAAAGTCCCATCACAACACACTTACGATTGGCTTATAGGGCACTCTTCTTTTAAGGTGTGGATTCAATAGTTGCAGGCTCTATAAGGGCATAGAGAATCCTTTCATGCTTAAGAACAATTTTGAACTTTCAATACCAGCTATTCAAGTTGGGTTCCATAAGCTTATCACTATCTAACAGTGATCGGAGCGACAAGATGGTTGCCATAACTGAATAAAGATAAAATAAAACCTAATCAGTATATGAATTAATTAAGCCTAAAAAAATGAACTTTAATGTAAAGGTTCTCCAACTATTTTATGTGAATTGGTAGCCTCTACCTCTAATTTGAGAAATTACTTTAATTCCTTAGTGGGTACTAGAATCCTCACAGACTGCACACGAGCCCGACTATGGCCGGCCAACCCATGTACATCTACAGGTAGGTTCTTAACCAATTATTTCTTCAAATAATTTTTAGTATTAAATTTTGCCTCAGATTCCTAATCAGTAGACTATGGCCTCCACTGCAAGGTCTTGATTAGGTCCAACTATTAACATGACCATGCTTATCCCATCTAACCAACAAATGTCAGGCCCGACTATGGTCAGCCAACCTGACCATCCATCAGAGAGACATGACTAATCCATCATATAATGAATGATAATTCTAATATCTAAATAAACACTAAGCCTATGGATCTGCAATGCTTACCTAGACTATTGGCCTATTATCATCCCCCTTAATAGAAGACTATGATCCAGTTATCCTCATAACTAGCTCATTTTATAGACCTAATAATTTAGAGGATTTGGTTAACATTTTAAGAGAAGAAATTGACCAACTATTCATAATCCTCCCATTGACTTCACCAAGTCAGTTTATGAAAGACTTGAGATAAGCCGATCCGATCGACAAATCGTAAATCCTCCCACTGACTTTACCAAGTTATGAAGAGGATTAAGACAAGTCATACTAGGAGCATCTAAATCAGTCATACTGATTTCTTAGTTAGTATGGATTAATCCCTAATCATTAAGCGATCTGATCCAAACATGATTCACCACATTGGCCAAGTAAGTGAGGTCGGTGGGAGGGATATGCCATTAATTCATTATAGACCGAATCTATGTGAATAGCTCCCAATTAATGACCACCGATCAGAACTGCCAAACTTACTTTAGACATCGATTGGTTAGTTAGTTTCAATTCGATTAGCTTAAAGACTTGGGTTTGATCGCAGAGCTAGGATCAAAGTCCATTTGGGTCTAATCAAAGACATGGACCCGACCAACAACAACTATTGTATCGACTTTAGAGAAATCTTGATTTAATCTAATTTCTTTTTTTAATCAATTTAATCTTTGATTCTACCCCTTGGTTTAACTCAATTAAGAGGACTTGATCAAGCTAGCCCATAAACCTATCACCCTATGTTTTATGTGAATGTCATTAGATCTTAATTCATAATTCTAGATCTAATTAGTTTAACTTAATTCTTAATTAAGTGTATGTTCAACAAAGGTTTAAGTTTATGTTTGAAATAATTTCAACTTTTTATAAATATTTTATAATTAAATTTATGCAAAAAAAATTTATTTTGAAATTGGGTTAGCTCATTCCTGAACTGAGCTAGCTAACATCAGTGGGTTGACTAATTCTGCTACTTTGTCAGCTAACTGATAATGAATAGTAACTATTACTGTTTGGGTCTGTCACAACTGGATCGGCTTAGTTCATAATTGAGTCAGCTCAGTATAGTGGATCGACTAAGTCTGCTACTTGGTCAGCTCACTATGATGGAACAGTAACCTATTTCATGTGCCTGTGGCAATTGGATCAGCTCAGTTCACAATTGAGTCAGCTAAATCAGGGAACTGAGTTGGCTCAGTTCAAAACTGAGTTGACTCAGTTCACGTGCCAGCAGTTTTTCAAGAGTTTCAGATCTAAAAAATTATGCATAACTCGAAATAAAATTAAGTATAAATAAGTTTTTAGATCATATTTAAATATTTTATGATTTTAGATTTTATTTTTTATGATTAAAACTATTTTAATCACATAGATTAGATGATTTTTACTTTTCTCTCGGATTATATCGCATATATCAAATTCTAGGATTTCAAAAATCTAGGGTTTTACAGAAAAGTAAGTTTTTTTCCTTTCACGCTTCATCTTCATGAATAAATAGCACCCCTACATGCCATAAGAGATCCCCATAAAATGGGAGGAGAGGCTCATGAAAACTTACTTTTTCCTATGACCAGATGGCCAAGAAAGTTCAATCTGATTACTACGCTACTAGGCATCTAATCTAATCATATCACATATGATAAAATTTAGATTTAATCTAAATCATACCAGATCTAATCATATTAGATCATAAACATAAAAATTGATTTAGATCTAATCCAAATAACATGAAATCAGATCTTACATGCATATATAATCATGTTACAATGAACCTAGGCTTTGATACCATTGATGGAATACTGGTAGGGGACTAGCATGCTATTTTAAAATTTTTATGCAGCAAAAAAATTAGATTAAACTCTTTAATCTATTATGCATGCTTTAGATTATATCTAAAATTCTATCCTAGGATCTATAACATAACATATAGCATGCATAAGATCTGAAAATAGAAATATGCATGTATGATCACATCATACATGCAACTATAGATCTAATCTACATACAGATCAAGTTCAGAACTTGATACCTAAGCGTGGGTAGAAGGACTCCACATCTGAATCACAAGGACTCAGAAATGCTCACAGCCGCACAGTATGTCCGGCCTCTATGGTTGGTCCACTCGAAGTTCTATGCTGATCGATTCTTACGGAAGTGCTAGCTCACGATGAAACCACTAGATGGTTGATCTAATTTTTTCTTTCTTCGGATCTTTCGGACTCCTCTAGATTTGAAGATGAAATACAAAGAGGAAGAAGTGGTGATGGAAGAAGACAAAATGAGAACTCTTTCTCTCTTTCCTTTCTTCCCAAAACTCTAGATCTAATCTAGGTTCTCTCACCCTAGAGGAAAGAGCCTTCCTCTAATCTCTCATGCCTAAGATAGGCCACCCAATCCAAGACCTCACGTCCCAACAAAAACTGTAACTCATGCTGGTTGTGATCTTTTTCTTAGCCACACAAAGGGAGGGTTTTTATAGATGTGGGCAGTGGGGTGGTTTGGATGAAATCAAACTCTCATCCAATCTTAAATTCGAATCAAATTGGAATTCAATGGATCAACTACTTGATCCTTTTCAAACAAGCTCTTGATCCTTATCAAGAGTGGCTGACCAAGGAGCTTTTGGCATGGAGTTCCATCGCATAAAATCAGATTTGTGCGATGAAAAGACTGGGACGTTCCAAGGGTGGTCAGCTAGAAGAGTCCAAGCTGATTTGGACTCTTGGATTTCATCCAATTAGTTCTTATCTTAATCAAATTAGGTTAGACCCAATTGAATAACTTGAACCCAATCCAATTAGGTTTCAAACATGATTAAATCAGAATTTAATCGAGCTCAATTTTTGATCAAATAAAAAATCAATCACCTTTAGCAATTAGGTCAATTTGATCGAATCCAATTCAATCAGTCTTGAATCAAATTTTATAGCTTACTCAAATTAAGCCAATCAGCAATCTAATTACTTATCAATCATCTTTTAATTCACCAACTCTTAGTGAATTAATTCATTGCAACTTTTGCATCAAGTTAACCATTAATTATATTGATGATTAAATCCTAGAACGATTCTCAATCATTGATCAGTCACATGATTAGACAGAAACTTTCTTTGAGTGTGATCTCATAGGTTCGAACCTAAGTCAGTAGCATAGGAACAACTTTCTGAATCCATCGATGTAACTATCTAGGAATGGGATCCGATGTCCGGATAGGTCGAATAATTACAAAGTAACATTCAAGAACCTATTGGCGTATGGTTATCGTATAATTTATTTCTTTGACCCTACTGCTCAAGGTGATTTAGGATTTAACTGTCAACTCTATAATAGTCAACCATATTATATCTCAATCTTTCAAATCCATCACATGGATTATCTTAGCCAAGTTTGTAGGAAATATGCAGTAGTGCTATGCATGCAATTTTAAAATTTTTATGCAACGAAAAGGAAAGATTAAATAATTTAATTTTAACCATATAAGATCTAATCTAGACTTCCATGTTATGATCTATGATATGAAAAATATGCACTTTAGATTTAAAAATAAAAAATCACATCGATCTCATCGAAGCTGAAATCCTAGATCTAACTATTAGATCTAACAATATGATCAAAATAGGTTAGAAATATTTACCAAACCAATTAGATCTTGATCTCCTCTGGTCAATGCTTGGAGAGGATGTTTGTCATGCCCCCGACTTAAGATCGCAAGCCGAAGGTTATGGTAATGCCGCATACTTACAAAGAACTCTCTCCATAAGCATGCAAGACATCTCATCACAATATCAATGCATCATAGCAAAATAAAATTCAAATAATTTATGATTCAATATTATTTTAATTAACTAAATTAAATATCTTACAAAATAAAATTTCATAGTTTTACAATTCAAAACTTAATAAATCCTAATCAAAAATAGAATGTCGAAGTCTTCTTCTAATTCACTCTCCCATATTGAATCTTCAGATCAAGCTAGATCTCTAAATATGTAAAAATAATAGAAACTGATCATGAGCTAAACGGCCCAGTAAGCAATGTGCACTTTAGCTAGATAAAGTCAGCAATAATAATATACTAAAAAATAAATATACAAGATGCATCAATTTAAATATAAAATACTAATCAGAATAAGATAATTCAAATTTAGTCTTTTAAAATTTATTTTCAAATTCTTTAGTTCATAAATCTATTTCTTTCAAAACAATGTACATATCTTACAGTCATGAGCTAAATCAAGTACCACCGTATAACCCCCAAAGGCAGGATATCAAAGTACCAGCGCACAACCTCTACTGGCAGGGTATCGAAATACTAGCATATAATCTCCACTGGTAGAGTATCAAAATACCAGCATATAACTTCCACTTACAGGGTATTGAAATATCAGTATATAACCCTCACTAACAGGATATCAAAATACTAGCATATAACCCCCACTGGTAGGGTTCGAAACTTAGTCAGGCTGTGAATCAAAATTCATCTCAATTCAAAATACTTATTCATATTCTAATTTGAAAATCACAAATAAGATAATATCAAAATCAATCAATATAATCCATATCAAATTTAATATGCATATTTATAAACCAACAAGAAGCATATTCAACAATTCAAAACACCATGCATCATATTGATAAATCATGCATAGTTCAATATAGAAAATATTTTATAATTTACTGAATAATTAAAAAAAAATAAAACATTACATACCTTGCGAACGAATCAAATTAATTCTAAGAATCTTTCTCGGAGTTTGTTATCTTTGTATCAGAAGTTTGTGTATCTTGTTGCATAAGAGTATAGACCCTTTCTTGGGTCTGGGGTTCTGAATTTCTATTTCATTTTGTTCAATCATCAGGATAAATTGACTTTCTACTCTTTGCAGGCAATTGGCTATTTTGTGGCCCTTCTGACCACAACCAAAATATGCACCAATGTTCCAACTACAGTCCTTTTCACTATGAGGTTTGCCACATCTAGAATACTTGATGCTATCAGTCGGTCCAAAGTTACTACCTGTTGATCTTTTATTCGAACCCTCGATACTTTTACTGCTCTGTCCTTGAATTTCATTCGACCTATTTCTCTTCTTTTGATTTCTTTCTTTTTTTGTACATTCTTCATTGACTTCTATTTTGATTATCAGTGCCTTATTTATCACATCCGTGTAAGTAGTTAACTTTAATGGAACCACTTGTTTTCTAGTTTCTATCTTCAGACCTATCTCAAATTTATGCACTCGATCTCGCTCATCCTCAACTATCCTCAGAACAAACTTAGAAAGCTCAGTGAATTTAGCTTCATATTTTGCTATCGATATATTTCTTTGTTTCAAATAAATAAACTCTTGCACTTTTTGAATCCTTACACTTCAAGGAAAATACTGATCATGAAATGCCCTTAGAAATCTTTCCTAGGTGAGTTGCTCCCCTTCTTACTCATATTTATGTTCCAATCTTTGGTACCAATAAAATGCCTCACCATGTAATAAATAAGCAGTAGATCTAATCTTTTCTTCATCACGACACTCTTGGACAGCAAAGTGAAGGAACCAGATCTAGGGTTTCAGGGTTAGATCTTGAAACTTTTTCAAGATCATGCAGCGGAAAATTAAAATAAATCAAAATTTATTTTATAAAATTAGAGAATCCCTAGATCTAAGATCCTATTACATGATTATTATATGATATTAAATTAAAAATTAAAATATATAGAGAATGAACTACATGTTGATCATATCAACATGTTTCTATGCTACATCTAATGTATGTAATAAATAATAGATCAGATCTATTACCTTGCAAGTTAGATGTTCTAACCTTACTGATCCGAACTTGAGGATGATGTTGTGAGCTGCACATGTGTCCGACCTCTAGGAGTTATCCACACGAGCCCACTAATCTCGATCAGAAGTTCTGCTCCAGAAAATCAGCACAGTATGTTAGTACTGCACTGATCCTTCTTCGATGGTTGATCAGGTGCCTCCTTCTTCTTGATTTGGACTCTTCCAAAGATGAAAAGTAGGAGGAGGAGATTTAAATCTGAGATGCTCTCAGAAAACTCAAGATGGAGGAAGGAAAGAGATGAACACAACAACCCTAGAAGAAGACCCTCTTCTTCTTCTCTTTTTTCTCTCTAGACATTCTATCTTGTGTCTATTATATCTCCACGTCCTAACCTTCTTTCTCTCTGATTTTTGGATGCACCAAAGGTCTCTCCTTGGTCTATTTTTCACAAAAATTTCATAAAGAAATTCATTTTATATAGAGAAATATAATAGAGTCCTTGTCTAGATCAAATACCTAGTCAAGGTTTATCCAAACATGGCAAGATAAGGGGCACCCAACTCTTGGGTGCCCCCTCCTTCTTTTTGTGCATGGACCAACAACAAAAGGCACCTATCAAGTGCCATAAAATCCACAAAAATTCTAGAAAAAATATGGATAAAATCGATGCAAAAAGGAAAGAGTTTTGGATTTCTAAAACTCTATCTCATAGAATTTGAAATCCAAATTTATTCCTATTTTGATTTGATCCACAACCATCTTCCATGTAAGAAAGAAGAGAGAAAACCTTTTGGGTGTGGTGAAGACCTAGGAGAGGATTTTTATCACACAAAATAAGAGGGAATTGATATGGAATAAGAGAGAGGGCGTGGAGGGCTTATGTGGCGCAAGGTAGAATCCTAGTCTTACTAGGATTCTATCTTATGACTTGTTTTAATTTGGTTTCTCAAACCAAATCAAATCAAAATTAGATCAACCTAATTAAAATAGATCTTAACCTAATTAAAAACTTAATTTAATCAGATTAAATTAGATTTAAATCTATTTTAATTTTTTAATCAAATTAAAAATTAGGTTGACCCAAGTCCTAATTGAACTAGGACTAGTTTTTTCTTGCACTTGGCTTATCCAATAAACCAATTGGACTTGATCTAATCAAGCCTAAACTAAATCTAATTAAATCATATTCAATTAAACATAATCTCATTTCATTGGCTTAATCAAATTAAGCCAATTAGCAATCAAATTGCGAATCGATCCTCCTGCAACACTTGCACTAGGTTAAATGTCAATCGTATTGATCGTTTAACCCTAGAACGATTCTTAATCATTGATCAACTATCCAATCGAATCGTGAACTCTAATATGTGTGACATCATAGGTTCGAACCTAGATCGATAGCATAAGAATAAATTTTTATACCAATCAAAGTGATCATCTAGCAATGATACCCAACGGTCGGATAGGTCGAATGTGTAGAACAACATCCTTAGAACCCATGCGGATATAGTTTCCATATAACTCATCTCCTTGACCAAAATGATCATAGGATACCTCAGAGTTCAACTATCAATTCTGATCAGGTTGTCCACATTGTATTTCAAAATATCAAATCCATCTGATAGATTATCCTGGCCAAGGTTTTGCTAAATTGAAATATAGCGACTCATTCTTCTCCAACTCTTGGAGTGGTCAATCCCATCTCGATCACTCTGACTTTGCAAGTACTTGACTATGCCCAAAAATCTTTCGTCACTGAATTAAAAATTCAGTTAGTCCAGTATCAAAGCACAGTGAGTTGCTTGCAAGTTACTGAGGCGATCTCAGGTCTAAGGGACACTTATACCTTTATCTCATCAGAGTCATTCTTGATAGCAGAATGCTCTGGAGTTGGTCACGTTCAATGATGATGTACCCTTACATCTCACCTATATGCCATATCAGTGTCTCCACACTCTTTGGTTAAGAGGACAATCAATCTATATAGCCTACAGCGACCTATGCTCGATAGAAGTTGTCATCCTTATTAACAACTTATCATTTGGTCGTGAACAATTTTAAGGACTAATCGATAAATCCTTTCTTTATTGAACTTAAATAGTCCTATGAACTTCATCATAACAACGGAGTTTGGTAGAAGATGAAAACTTATGATGAAAATGTCAAAAATATATTTTATTTATTAACAAATCAATTGTAATACTTGGTTGCTCAACTGTCAACAGCTTGACGATTGGCTTTTGGGATATATTTTCCAACAACTCCCACATGTCCTAAAGCCACTCGCACAGTATCTAATACCCATCTTCGACTTGTGGTTGTCGAACTCCTTTATCCCTAGGGCCTTAGTGAAGGGGTCGGCCAGGTTCTTCTTTCCATCGATCTTTTGAAGGTCGATGTCACCTCAATTCACGATCTCCCGGACCAGGTGAAAGCGGTGCAAAATGTGATTCGTCTGCTGGTGTGCTTTGAATTCCTTCGCCTGAGCTATGGCACTAGTGCTGTCGCAGTAGAGCAGGACCAGACCATCGAGGGAGGGTGCTACTCTGAGCTCAGTGATGAATTTTCTCAGCCACATAACTTCCTTCGCGGCATCCGATGCTGTGATATACTTTGCCTCGCAAACAGTCTGCCACAGTATGCTGCTTGAAACTCTTCCAGCAGATGGCTCCACCATTCAGAGTAAAGATATAACCCAACACACTTCTACTATCATCATGGTCAGATTGAAAGCTGGAGTCTATGAACCCCACAAGTTTCAGATCTGACTCACCATAAACCAAACATTGGTCCTTAGTATTTCTCAAATACTTAAGGATGGCTTTAACCACTTTCCAGTGATTTTTTCTAAGATCAGATTGGTATCTACTCACTACTTATAGTGAGTATGCCACATCTGATCTTGTACATGTTATGGCGTACATGATAGATCCCACGATCAAAGCATATGGGACTCTACTCATACGCTCTCTCTCTTCAAGAGTTGTCGGACAAACCTTTTTAGAGAGAAAAATTCCATGGCCTATCGGTAGATAGCCCTTCTTGAAATTCTCCATATTGAACCTCTTCAGCACAGTGTCTATGTACGTGGACTGAAATAACCCAAGCATCTTTTTAGATCTATCCCTATAGATCTTCATCCCTAGGATGTAGGATGCTTCACCCAAGTCCTTCATGAAGAACTGCGATGACAACCAAACTTTTATTCCCTGTAGTGTGGGGATGTCATTCCCGATTTAGAGAATATCATCCACGTACAAGATAAGGAATACCACAACTAGACCATTTGCCTATTTATAGATGCAGGGCTCTTCTCTGTTCTTAATGAAGCCATACGTTTTGATCACCTTATCAAAATGCATGTTCCAACTCTGAGAAGCTTGCTTCAATCCATAAATGGATCTCTGAAGCTTGCACACCTTGACTCATCTGGAGATGTAAACCCCTCAGGTTGTATCATATACACCTCTTCGGTCAGCTCTCCATTCAGAAAAGCTGTCCTTACATCCATCTGTCAGATCTCATAATCCAGGTGGATAGCTATTGCAAGTATTATCTGAATGGATTTGAGCATTTCCATAGGAGAAAATATCTCGTCATAGTCAATACCATATCGTTGACGATACCCCTTGGCAACCAGACGGGCTTTATAGATCTTCACCTTTTCATTTGTGCCCCTCTTCCTTTTGAAGATCCATTTACACCCAATAGGTTTAACTCCTTCAGGTGGGTCAATCAATGTCCATACAATATTGACCTTCATGGACTCTATTTCAGATTTCATGGCTTCAAGCTATTTTTTGGAATCAGATCTCTGCATTGCATCCATATAGGTGATCGGATCCTCATCGTTCTCATCGAGTTCGATGGGATCACCATCTCAGATCAAAAAACTGTAGTATCTGTCTGACTGACGCGGTACTCTATCGGATCACCTTAATGGTGTAGGTACATTAGGCTCCAGATTTGATCTAATCAAATCCAACTCAGGTTCAGCTGTTGGTGTCGGTCCTTCTACCTGTTGAACTTCATCAAGTTCAATCTTAGAGGCAACAGTTCTTTCTCTAAGGAACTCCTTTTCTAAAAAGATTGCCTTAAGGCTGAAGAACACCTTTTGTTCATCAGCATGGTAGAAAAAATATCCTTTGGTATCTTTGGGGTACCCTATGAATATGCATTTGTCAGACCTAGATCTGAGTTTATCTATAACAAACCATTTGACATAGGCCGGGCGCCTCTAGACCCTAAGGTGTTAAAATGCTGGCTTACGCCCTATCCAAATCTCATATGGAGTCTTAATTACAGACTTACTTGGAACCTTATTCAATAGATAATAGGCTGATTCGAGTGCATATCCCCAGAAGGATATTGGTAAGCTGGCAAAATCCATCATGGATCAGACCATGTCTAACAGAGTCTGATTTCTCCTTTCAGACACACCATTATGCTGTGGTGTTCCTGGAGGAGTCCATTGGGAGAAAATCTCATTCTCTTCTAGGTATGTGAGAAACTCACTAGAAAGATATTTTTCTCCTCGGTCAAACCGAAGAGTTTCAATACTCTTTTCAGTTTGTTTTTCTACATCACTTCGAAATCATTTGAATATTTTAAATGAATCCGACTTATGTTTTATCAGACAGACATATCCATATCTGGATAGATCATCCGTGAAAGTGTTGAAGTAGAAATATCCACCTCTAGTACTTATGCTCATGGGCCCGCATACATCAGTATGTACTAGGCCCAAGAACTCAGTAGCTCTCTCACCTTTTTCAGTAAAAGATGACTTGGTCATTTTACCAAGAAGACAGGACTCACAGATTGGAAGTGATTCACAATCACTGACTTTGAGAATTTCTTCTTAAGTCAACTTATTTATTCTGTTCTTATTTATATGATCTAGCCTACAGTGCCATAAGTAAATAACTGACACACTATCTAATCTATGATGCTTGCCAGTAGAATAGACTCTTATCGGGCTTGATCTTTCTGGTCTGGCCCTGTACTGATGTCCCAGCCTGAACTTGCACCTTCTTCACTTTTTTCTTCTTGTTCTTCTTTCCTTTTTCAAAGGGTCGAGAACCAGAAGATGAACCTCCCACTAAGTTCACCAACTCCTTGTGGAGTTGGTGATCCTTCTCAAAGTTCTGAAGCAACCCTAGTAACCCGTGGTAGTTTACTTCAGGCTTTGTCATTCTATAATGAGTGAGGAATGGGAGATAAAACTTGGGCAGCGAGTTTAGTATTACATCTTTCTCAAGCTACTCATGCAAGGGAAAGTTGAGCTTGCTCAAACACTCAATCAGCTCGATCATGTAAATACATGATCAGTGACAGAGGCACCATCCCATATTTTGGCATGGAAGATGGCACAACTAGTCTTGTGCCTCTCCACATCATCGGGTTTGCCAAAGGCATCCTCCAACACTTGAAGCGTGTCCTTTGGCTGAGCTGTCTCAAATTTATGACTGAACTTGTCGCTCATGGCAGCCAGCATGATGCAGCGCATCATGGTCCGATCACTGAGCCACTTCTGGTAAGTATCTCTGACTGTTTCATGTGCATTGGCAGCGGACTCCTCAGGTGCTGGATCTGTTATCACATATAGCATCCGTTCATGCTCCAGAACTATCTTCAACTTTCGATACCAGCTACCGAAGTTGGGTCCCACCAACTTATCATTGTCCAACAATGATCGGAGCGATAGGGAAGTGGCCATATCTGCACAAAGAAAAATCATAACCTAATTAGTAATTGATTCATTAAACCTAAAGATTTGGACTTTAATCAAAAGATTTCTTCCACTATTTTTTTTGAATTGGTAGCCTCTACCTCCAATTCGAGAAATTATCCTAATTCCTTAGTGGATACTAGAATCCACTTAGACTGCACACAAGCCCAACTTTGGTTGGCTAACCTATGTACATCTAAGGATAGGTTCATAACCAATTGTTTCTCTAAATAATTTTTAGTAATTTTAATTTTGCCCCAGTCCCTAATCAGTAGGCTTTGGCCTCCATTGAAAATGTCTGGTTAGGTCCAACCATTAACATGACTATACTTAGCCCATCTAGCCAATGAATGATTAGGCCCAACTTTGGTAGGCTAACCTAACCACCATTTAGAAAGATACAGTCAAAAAATCATATTATGAATGATAATTCCATCAGCCGATAAGCACTAGGCCTTTGGGCCTCCAATGATTATCCAACTGATGGACCCATTATCATCGACTTAATGGGAGGCTATGATCTAGTTATCACCATAACTATTTCATTTTAAGGACCTAATAATTTTAGAGGATTTAATTGATTTAGAGGATGAGGTCAGATGAACCAGCTTATCATGATCCTTCCACTGGCTTCACCAAGTCAGCTTAAGGAGGACCATTAAAAGGGCTGGTCTAGGAGCACCTAAATCAGTCACACTGATTTACCTAGCTGACATGGATCAGCTCGAATAGTCAAGTAATCCAATCAAAATATAATTTCACCAAGAGGCCAGGTAAGTTCGATTGGTGGGAGGGTCTGCCAAAGCTTGCCTTAGACACCATCAGAAATGGCCAGGTAAGTGGGCTCCCAATTAAAAACCATCGATCTGGTTTATCTTAGACACCAACTGGTTTAATTAGTTTCAATTGGATCAACCTAACAGTTCGTGCTAGACCGCTTAGCCAAAAATCAAGTCCATTTGGTTCTCGTTAAAGGCATGGACTGGACCAACTACAACTATTGTAATTGATCTGGAGAATCCTTGACCTAATCTAAGACAACAATTGATTAGATTTAGTCAATTCTCTAATTAAGTCCATCTTTAATCTAACCTTAGGTCTAACCCAATTAATGGACCTAATTCTCACTAACCCATTAACCCAATGTGTTATGGTTTGTGTCTTAGGTTCTTCAATTCATAATCCTAGAACCAAATCAAAACAACTTCTTAATTCTCAATTAAGTTTTGGGCTGAGGGTTGGGGTTTGGCTTTTTGAAAATAATTTTTATGTTTGTAAAATAATTTTACAACATGGTTCCACCAACCAAGTTGCATGTTTGATTCATAATCAAGATGCAAATGAAATAAATATGAAACTACTTTAGATTTAATCTAAACAGGTTCATGTAATTGAAACAATTTCAACTTTAAACTATGCAAATTTTCCGGACAAAAATATGATAGTTCTTTGCGCAGGTTATATTAACAAAGAGATTTTATTTTAGATTTAAATATCTTTTAAATTTAATAAATTATAAATTTAATCCAGATCATATCTAACAAATTTATGATTAAAGATAGATCTACACGAACTAGGACAACCTTTGCACTGTAAGGGGTAAACCTTACAGCAGGACAACCGTGCAGTTCGTGATTGATCTAAAAATTTTAATTTTAAATTTAATAATCAGATTATAAATTAGATCTAATCTAAAAAATAATCTAAGCATATATAAATAATCATATAATAAATAACCTAGGCTCTGATACCAATTGAAGGAACCAGATCTAGGGTTTCAGGGTTAGATCTTGAAACTTTTTCAAGATCATGCAGCGAAAGACTAAAATAAATCAAAATTTATTTTATAAAATTAGAAAATCTCTAAATCTAAGATTTTATTACATAATTATTACATGATATTAAATTAAAAATTAAAATATATAAAGAATGAACTACATGTTGATCTTATCAACATGTTTCTATGCTACATCTAATGTATGTTATAAACAATAGATCAGATCTATTACCTTGCAAGTTAGACATTCTAACCTTGCTGATCCAGGCTTGAGGATGATGTTGTGAGCCACACATGCATCCGACCTCTAGGAGTCATCCACACGAGCCTACTAATCTCGATCAAAAATTCTGCTCCAGAAAATCAGCACAGTATGCTAGTATTGTGCTGATCCTTTTTCGATGGTTGATCAGGTGCCTCTTTCTTCTTGATTTGGACTCTTCCAAAGATGAGAAGTAAGAGAAGGAGTTTCAAATCTGAGATTCTCTCAGAAAACTCAAGATAGAGGAAGGGAAGAGATGAACACAACAACCCTAGAAGAAGACCCTCTTCTTCTTCTCTTTTCTCTCTCTAGACATCCTATCTCGTGTCTATTATATCTCCACGCCCTAACCTTCTTTCTCTTTGACTTTTGGATATCCCAAAGGTCTCTCTTTGATTTATTTATCAAAAAAATTTCATGAAGAAATCCATTTCATATAGGGAGATATGATAGAGTCTTTGTCTAGGTCAAATACTTAGTCAAGGTTTATCCAAACATGGCAAGATAAGGGGCGCCCAACTCTTGGGTGCCCCCTCCTTCTTTTTGTGCATGGACAAATAGAAAAAGGTTCCTATCAAGTGCTATAAAAGCCACAAAAATATTAGGAAAAATCTTGATAAAATCGGTACAAAAAAAAATAGTTTTGGATTTCTAAAACTCTTTCTCATAGAATTTGAAATCCAAACTTATTCCTACTTCAATTTGATCCAAAACTATCTTTCATGTAAGAAAAAAGAGAGAAAATCTTTTGGACGTGGTGAAGACCTGGAAAAGAATTTTTGTCGCACAAAATAAGAGGGAATTGGCATGGAACAAGAGAGAGGGCGTGGGGGGCTTATGTGGCGCAAGGTAGAATCCTAGTCTTACTCGGATTCTATCTTATGACTTATTTTACTTTGATTTCTCAAACCAAATCAAATTAAAATTAGATCAATCTAATTAAAATAGGTTTAAATCTAATAAAAAATCTAATTTAATTAGATTAAATTAGATTTAAATCTATTTTAATTTTTTAATCAAATTAGAAATTATGTTGACCCAAGTCCTAATTGAACTAGGACTAGTTTTTCTTTGCACTTGGCTTATCCAATAAACCAATAGGACTTGATCTAATCAAGCCCAAACTAAATCTAATTAAATCATATTTAATTAGACTTAATCTTAATTCATTGGTTTAATCAAATTAAGTCAATTAGCAATTGAATTGCTAATCGATCCTCCTGCAACACTTGCACTAGGTTAAATGTCAATCGTATTTATCGTTTAACCCTAGAACGATTCTTAATCATTGATCAACCATCCGATTGGATTGTGAACTCTAATGTGTATGACCTCATAGTTTTGAACCTAAGTCAGTAGTACAAAAATAAATTTCTGTACAAATCGAAGTGACCATCTAGCAATGGTACCCGACGATCGGATAAGTCGAATGTGTAGAGCAACATCCTTAGAACCCATGCGGATATAGTTTCCATATAATTCATCTCTTTGACCAAAATGATCATAGGACACCTAAGAGTTCAACTGTCAACTTTGATCAGATTGTCCACATTGTATTGCAAAATATCAAATCCATTTGATGGATTACCCAGGCTAAGGTTTTGCTAAATTGAAATACAGCGACTCATTCTTCTCTAACTCTTGGAGTGGTCAATCCCATCTCGATCACACTCTGACTTCGCAAGTACTTGACTATGCCCAAAAGCCTTCTATCACTGAATTAGAAATTCAATTAGTCCAGTACCAAAGCACAGTGAGTTGCTCGCAAGTCACTGAGGCGATCTCAAGTCTAAGGAACACTTATACCTATATCCCATCAGAGACATTCTCGACAGCAGAATGCTCTGAAGTTGGTCATGTTCAATAATGATGTATCCTTACATCTCACCTGTATACCATACCAGTGTCTCCACACTTCTTGGTTAAGAGGACAACCAACCTATATGGCCTACAGCGACCTATGCTCGATAGAAGCTGTCATCCTTATTAACAGCCTATCATTTGGCCATGAACAATTTTAAGGACTAATCGATAAATTCTCTCTTTATCGAACTTAAATAGTCCTAAGGACTTCATCATAACAATGAAGTTCATTAGAAGATGAAAACTTATAATGAAAATATCAAAAATATATTTTAGTTATTAACAAATCAATTACAATACTTAGTTGCTCAACTGTCAATAGCTTGACGATTGGCTTTTGGGATATATTTTTTAACAACTCCTACTTATCCTAAAGTCACTCGGCACAGTATCTAATACCCATCTTTGATTTGTGGTTATCGAACTCCTTTATCATCAGGGCTTTAGTGATGGGGTCGGCCAGGTTCTTCTTTCCGTCGATCTTCTGAAGGTCGACGTCACCTCGATTCAGATCTCCCGGATCAGGTGAAAGCAGTGCAAAATATGCTTCATCCGCTGGTGTGCTTTGGGTTCCTTCATCTGATCTATGGCACTAGTGCTGTCGCAGTAGAGCAGGACTGGACCATTGAGGGAGGGTGCTACTCTGAGCTCGATGATAAATTTTTTCAGCCACACAGCTTTCTTCACGGTATCTGATGTTGCGATGTACTCCACCTCGCAAACAGAGTCTGCCACAGTATGCTGCTTGGAGCTCTTCCAGTAGATGACTCCATCATTCAAAGTAAAGATATAACCCGACACGCTTCTGCTGTCATCATGGTCAGATTGAAAGCTGGAGTCTGTGAACCCCATAAGTTTCAGATCTGACTCGTCATAAACCAACCATTGGTCTTTAGTATTTCTCAAATACTTAAGGATAGCTTTAACCACTTTCTAGTAGTTTTCTCCAGGATCAGATTGGTATCTACTCACTACTCTTTGTAAGTATGCCACATCTGGCCTTATACATGTTATGACGTACATGATATATCTCACGGTCGAAGCATATGGGACTCTACTCATACGCACTCTCTCTTCAGGAGTTATCGGACAATCCTTCTTAGAAAGAGAAATTTCATGGCCTATCGGTAGATTGCCCTTTTTGAAATTCTCCATGCTGAATCTCTTCAGCACAGCGTCTATGTACGTGGACTGGGATAACCCAAGCATCTTTTTAGATCTATCCCTATGGATCTTCATCCCTAGGATGTAGGATGCTTCACCCAAGTCCTTCATGGAGAACTGCGATGACAACCAAACTTTTATTCCTTGTAGTGCGGGGATGTCATTCCCGATTAAGAGAACGTTATCCACGTACAAGACATGGAATACCATAACTGGCTTATTTGCCCATTTATAGATGCAGGGCTCTTCTCCATTCTTAGCGAAGCCATACGTTTTGATCACCTTATCAAAACGCATGTTTCAACTCTGAGAAGCTTGCTTCAATCCATAAATGGATCTCTGAAGCTTGCACACCTTGGACTCATCTGTGGATGTAAACCCCTCAGGTTGTATCATGTACACCTCTTCGATCAGCTCTCCATTTAGGAAAGCTGTCTTTACATCCATCTGCCAGATCTCATAATTTAGGTGGGTAGCTATTGCAAGTATTATCCGAATGGATTTGAGCATTGCCACAGGAGAAAATATCTCGTCATAGTCAATACCATAACGTTGACGATACCCCTTGGCAACCAAACGGGCTTTATAGATCTCCACCTTTCCGTCTGCACCTCTCTTCCTTTTGAAGATCTATTTACACCCAATGGGTTTAACCTTTTCAGGTGGGTCAACCAATGTCTATACATCGTTGACCTTCATGGATTCCATTTCAGATTTCATGGCTTCAAACTATTTTTCAGAATCAGATCTCTACATTGCATCCATATAGGTGATTGGATCCTCATCATTCTCATCGAGTTCGATGGGATCACCATCTCAAACCAAAAAATCGTAGTATCTGTCCGGCTAATGCGGTACCCTATCGGATCGCCTTAATGGTGCAGGTACATTGGGCTCCGGATCTGATCTAATCAAATCTGACTCAGGTTCAGCTATTAGTGTCGATCCTTCTACTTGTTGAACTTCATCAAGTTCAACCTTAGAGGCAACGGTTCCTTCACCAAGGAACTCCTTTTCTAAAAAGGTTGCCTTAAGGCTGATGAACACCTTTTGTTCATCAGCATGGTAGAAAAAATATCTTTTGGTCTCTTTGGGGTACCCTATGAATGTACATTTGTCAGACCTAGGTCCGAGTTTATCTGTAACTAACTGTTTGACATAGGTCGGGCACCCCCAGACCCTAAGGTGTGAAAGTGCTGGCTTACGCCCTATCCATATCTCATATGGACTCTTAATTACAGACTTACTTAGAACCCTATTTAATAGATAATAGGTCGATTCGAGTGCATATCCCCAGAAGGATATCGGCAAGCTGGCAAAATCCATCATGGATCGGACCATGTCTAACAGAGTCCGATTTCTCCTTTCAGACACACCATTATGCTGTGGTGTTCTTGGAGGAGCCCATTGAGAGAGAATCCCATTCTCTCCTAGGTATGTGAAAAACTCACCAGAAAGGTATTCCCCTCCTCGATCAGATTGAAGAGTTTTAATACTCTTCCCAGTTTATTTTTCTACTTCACTTCGAAATCGTTTGAACATTTCAAATGAATCCGACTTATGTTTCATCAAATAGACATATCCATATTTGGATAGATCATCTGTGAAACTGATGAAGTAGAAATATCCACCTCTAGCACTTGTGCTCATGAGCCCACATATATCAGTATGTACTAGGCCTAAGAGCTCAGTAGCTCTCTCACCTTTTTCAGTAAAAGGTGACATGGTCGTTTTACCAAGAAGATAAGACTCACAGGTTGGAAGTGATTCACAATCACTGACTTCGAGGATTCCCTCTTAAGTCAACCTGTTTATTCTGTTCTTGTTTATATGACCTAGCCTATAGTGTCATAAGTAGATATCTGACACACTATCTAATCTAGGGTGCTTGCCAGTAGAATAGACTCTTATCGGGCTTGATCTTTTTGGTCTGGCTCTGCACTGATGTCCCAGCCTGAACTTGTACCTTCTTGACTTTCTTCTTCTTGTTCTTCTTCCTTTTCTCAAAGGATCGAGAACTAGAAGATGAACCTCCCACTAAGTTCACTGACTCCTTGTGGAGTTGGTGATCCTTCTCAAAGTTCTGAAGCAACCCCAGTAACCCATGGTAGTTTACTTCAGGCTTTGTCATTCTATAATGAGTGAGGAATGTGAGATAAGACTTGGGCAGCGAGTTCAGTATTACATCTTTCCTAAGCTGCTCATGCAAGAGAAAGCCGAGCTTGCTCAAACCTCCATCAACTTGATCATGTACAATACATGATCAGTGACAGAGGCACCATCCCACATTTTGACGTTGAAGATGGCACAACTAGTCTTGTGCCTCTCCATGTCATCGGGTGTGCCAAAGGTATCCTCCAACACTTAAAGCGTATCCTTTGACTGAGCCGTCTCAAATTTATGACTGAACTCGTTGCTCATGGCAGCCAGTATGATGCAGCGCACCGTGGTCCGGTCACTGAGCCACTTCTAATAAGTATCTCTGACTGTTCCATGTGCATTGGCAGTTGGCTTCTCAGGTGCAGGATCCGTTATCACATATAGGATCCGTTCATGCTCCAGAACTATCTTCAACTTTTGGTACCAGCTATCAAAGTTGGGTCCCACTAACTTATCATTGTCCAACAATGATCCAAGTGATAGGGAAGTGGCCATATCTGTACAAAGAAAAACCATAACCTAATTAGTAATTGATTCATTAAACCTAAAGATTTAGACTTTAATCAAAAGGTTTCTCTCACTATTTTATTCGAATTGGTAGCCTCTACCTCCAATTCGAAGAACTACCCTAATTCCTTAGTGGGTATTAGAATCCACTTAGACTGCACACAAGCCCAACTTTGGTTAGCTAACCCATGTACATTTAAGGGTAGGTCCATAACCAATTATTTCTCTAAATAATTTTTAGTAATTTTAATTTTGCCCTAGTCCCTAATCAGTAGGCTTTGGCCTCCACTGAAAAGGTCTGGTTAGGTCCAACCATTAACATGACCATACTTGGCCCATCTAGCCAATGAATGATTAGGCCCAACTTTGGTTGGCTAACCTAACCACCATTTAGGAAGATACAGTCAAGAAATCATATTATGAATGATAATTCCATCAGCCGATAAGCACCAGGCCTTTGGGCCTCCAATGATTATCCAACTGATGGACCCATTATCATCCACTTAATGGGAGGCTATGATCTAGTTATCACCATAACTATTTTATTTTAAGGACCTAATAATTTTAAAAGATTTAATTGATTTAGAGGATGAGGTCAGATGAACCAGCTTATCATGTTTCTCTCATTGGCTTCACCAAGTCAGCTTAAGGGGGATGATTAAAAAGGCTGGTCTAGAAGCACCCAAATCAGTCACACTGATTTACCTAGTTAACATAGATCAGATCGAATAGTCAAGTGATCCAATCAAAATATAATTTCACCAAGAGGTCAGGTAAGTTCGATCGGTGGGAGGGTCTGCCAAAGCTTGCCTTAGATACCATCAGAAATGACCCGATAAGCAGGCTTCCAATTAAAAACCACCGATCTGGTTTACCTTAGACACCAACTGGTTTAATTAGTTTTGATTGGATCAACCTAACAGTTCGTGCTAGACCGCTTAGCCAAGAATCAAGTCCATTTGATTCTCGTTAAAGACATGGACTTAACCAACTACAACTATTGTAATTGATTTAGAGAATCCTTGACCTAATCTAAGACAACAATTGATTAGATTTAGTCAATTCTCTAATTAAGTCCATCTTTAATCTAACCTTAGGTCTAACCTAATTAATGGACGTAATTTTCACTAACCCATTAACCCAATGTGTTATGGTTTATGTCTTAGGTTCTTCAATTCACAATCCTAGAACCTAATCAAAACAACTTCTTAATTCTCAATTAAGTTTTGGGCTGAGGGTTGGGGTTCGGCTTATTGAAAATAATTTTCATGTTTGTAAAATAATTTTACAACATGATTTTACCAACCAAGTTGCATGTTTGATTCATAATCAAGATGTAAATGAAATAAATATGAAACTACTTTAGATCTAATCTAAACAGGTTCATGTAAGTGAAACAATTTCAACTTTAAACTACACAAATTTTTCAGACAAAAATATGATGGTTCTTTGCACAGGTTATATTAACAAAGAGATTTTATTTTAGATTTAAATATATTTTAAATTTAATAAATTATAAATTTAATCTAGATCACATCTAACAAATTTATGATTAAAGATAGATCTACACGAACTAGGATAACCTTTACACTGTAAGGGGTAAACCTTACAGCAGGACAACCTTGCAGTTCGTGATTGATCTAAAAATTTTAATTTTAGATTTAATAATTAGATTATAAATTAGATCTAATCTAAGAAATAATCTAAGCATGTATAAATAATCATGTAATAAACAACCTAGGCTCTGATACCAATTGAAGGAACCAGATCTAGAGTTTCAGGGTTAGATCTTGAAACTTTTTCAAGAACATGCAGCGGATGACTAAAATAAATTAAAGTTTATTTTATAAAATTAGAGAATCTTTAGATCTAAGATCCTATAATATGATTATTATATGGCATTAAATTAAAAATTAAAATATATAGATAATGAACTACATGTTGATCATATCAACATGTTTCTATGCTACATCTAATATATGTAATAAACAATAGATCAGATCTATTACCTTACAAGTTAGACATTCTAACCTTGCTGATCCAGGCTTGAGGATGATGTTGTAAGTTGCACATGCATCCAACCTCTAGGAGTCATCCACACGAGCCCACTAATCTCAATTAGAAGTCCTGCTCCAAGAAATCAGCACAGTATGCTAGTACTGCGTTGATCCTTCTTCGATGGTTGATCAGGTACCTCCTTCATCTTTATTTGGACTCTTCCAAAGATGAAAAGTAGGAGGAAGAGTTTTAAATCTGAGACGCTCTCAGAAAACTCAAGATAGAGGAAGGAAAGAGATGAACACAATAACCCTAGAAGAAGACTCTCTTCTTCTTCTTCTCTTTTCTTTCTCTAGACACCCTATCTTGTGTCTATTATATCTCCATGCCCTAATCTTCTTTCTCTCTAATTTTTGGATATCCCAAAGGTCTCTCTTTGATCTATTTTTTACAAAAATTGCCTGAAGAAATTTATTTTATATAAAGAGATATGATAGAGTTCTTGTCTAGATCAAATACCTAGTCAAGGTTTATCCAAACATGGCAAGATAAGGGGTGCCCAACTCTTGGGTGCCCCCTCCTTCTTTTTGTGTATGGACCAACAGAAAAAGCCACCTATCAAGTGCCATAAAACTCATGAAAATTTTAAAAAAAATCTGGATAAAATCAGTACAAAAAGGAAAAAGTTTTAGATTTCTAAAACTCTATCTCATAGAATTTGAAATCCAAACTTATTCCAACTTTGATTTGATCCACAACCATCTTCCATGTAAGAAAGAAGAGTGGAAACCTTTTGGGCATAGTGAAGACCTGGTAGAGAATTTTTGTCACACAAAATAAGAGGGAATTGGCATGGAATAAGAGATAGAATGTGGGGGGCTTATGTGGCGCAAGGTAGAATTCTAGTCTTACTAGGATTCTATCTTATGACTTGTTTTAATTTGGTTTCTCAAACCAAATCAAACCAAATTAGATCAACCTAATTAAAATAGGTATTAACCCAATTAAGAATCTAATTTAATCAGATTAAATTAGATTTAAATCTATTTTAATTTTTTAATTAAATTAAAAATTAGGTTGACCCAAGTCCTAATTGAACTAGGACTAGTTTTTTCTTGCACTTGGCTTTTTTAAAAAATTAATTGGACTTGATCCAATGAAGCCCAAACTAAATCTAATTAAATCATATTCAATTAGACTTAATCTCAACCCATTGACTTAATCAAATTAAACCAATTAGCAATCAAATTGCTAATCGATCCTCCTGCAATACTTGCACTAGGTTAAATGTCAATCCTCCTGCAACCCTAGAACGATTCTTAATCGTTGATCAACCATCCGATCGGATCGTGAACTCTAATGTGTGTGACCTCATAGGTCCAAACCTAAGTCGGTAGCATAGAAATAAATTTTTGTACCAATCGAAATGACCATCTAGCAATGGTACCCGACGGTCGAATAGGTCGAATGTGTAGAACAACATCCTTAGAACCCATGAGGATATAGTTTCTATATAATTCATCTCCTTGACCAAAATGATCATAGGACACCTCAGAGTTCCATTGTCAACTATGATCAGCTTGTCCACATTGTATTTCAAAATATCAAATCCATCTGATGGATTATCCTGATCAAGGTTTTGCTAAATTGAAATACAGCAACTCATTCTTCTCCAACTCTTGGAGTGGTCAGTCTCATCTCGATCACACTCTGACTTCGCAAGTACTTGACTGTGCCCAGAAGCCTTCCGTCCCTGAATTAGAAATTCAGTTAGTCCAGTACCAAAGCACAGTGAGCTGCTTGCAAGTCACTGAGGCGATCTCAAGTCTAAGAGACACTTATACCTATATCCCATCAGAGACATTCTCGACAGCAGAATGCTCTGGAGTTGGTCACGTTCAATGACGATGTACCCTTACATCTCACCTGTATGCCATACCAGTGTCTCCACACTCTTTGGTTAAGAGGACAACCAACCCATATGGCCTATAGTGATCTATGCTCGATAGAAGCTGTCGTTCTTATTAACAGCCTATCATTTGGTTGTGAACAATTTTAAGGACTAATCGATAAATTCTCTCTTTATCGAACTTAAATAGTCCTAAGGACTTCATCATAACAACGAAGTTCGTTAGAAGATAAAAACTTATGATGAAAATATCAAAAATATATTTTATTTATTAACAAATCAATTACAATACTTGGTTGCTCAACCATCAACAGCTTGACGATTGATTTTTGAGATATATTTCCCAACATAATGGCCTTTTCCATCTCTCTTATCCAATTGATGGCTTCTAAAGGTTTGGTGGTTCCCTTGAAAGCAGGAGGAGCTATCTTTTTAAATTTCATGATGTTGTTTTGCGACACTGGCTGCTCTCTATGACCATACTGTTGTGGTGTATCTCGGTGTATCTGTTGCTGTTCAAGCAATTGTTGCTGCCTTTGTATCACTTCTATTATGGTTTGCATCAATTGGGCCATGTTCGGTTCTTGACGTGCTGTCGGAGCAGTTCTGGCAGGATCCACAACTCTCTCCTCCTGAGGGGTGCCACCCATCGGGTGAGGAGTATCACCCTCCTATTGGTTCGATATCTCTCGAACAGCAATCCAAGCAGCTCTATTTATTCAACATGGGGCCATCTTAGTCTCACCAAAGTTCTCTTCAAACATTGTGCTCCGGTGATTGCTATGGTGAGGAATTGAGGCGAGCACAATGAAGGGCTTCCACCAGAAATCTCTGACGATCCTCGCTGATTGCTCTCGATGCTTGATGGGAGGAAGAGAGAAGAGCTCTCCTTTTTAAATAGGGTCGGAGAGGAGTTTGACTCCTCCTTGATGGTGATTCTGACTCCGATCGGGAGTCATCTTAGAGAGAAGAAGACTCCCTAACAGAGTCTTCTTCTTAATTTTTTTTGGGCTGGGCTTTGGGCTTGATTCATAATATTTTTCTCCCCTAAAAAAAAATTTCATCATCAAAATTTTTTTCTGCTTAAGTCCTCAAAAATTTAGATTACTTTTACGTTAAATCATGTCATCCTCTAATTTCAAAATCGAATCTTTCATCATAATATCTATCAAATCAAATTACTATTTTGATTAGTTTGAAAATAATTCAGACCACTATGCTTTCGTTGCACACTCTGATTCAATCCACTAGTGCACTTGTGTCAATTTAAGTTTCTAAATTATATTATGATCAGTATAAGTCATTGTCCCAATGTCCTTAGTATCTACTCACCTACACTTATGTTTGATTCTATATGTCATATAGTTTATCCACTTATGCTCTCATACCATATAAATTATCATGCCCCCGACTCGAGATTGCAAGCCGAAGGTCATGACAACCGCCGCATACTTACGAAGAACTCTCTCCATAAGCATGCAAGGCATCTCATCACGATATCAATGTATCACAGTAGAATAAAATTCAAATAATTTATGATTCAACTTTATTTTAATTAACTAAATCAAATATCTTATAAAATAAAATTTCATAGTTTTACAATTCAAAACTTAATAAATCCTAATCTAAAATAGAATGTCAAAGTCTTCCTCTAATTCACTCTCTCATATTGAATCCTCGGATCAAGCTAGATTACTGAATCTATAAAAATAATAGAAACTGATCATGAGCTAAACAGTCCAGTAAGCAATGTGCATTTTAGCTAGATAAAGTCAGCAATAATAATATACTAAAAAATAAATATACAAGGTGCATTAGTTTAAATATAAAATATTAATCAAAATAAGATCATTCAAATTTAGTCTTTCAAAATTTATTTTCAAATTCTTCAGTTCATAAATCTATTTCTTTCAAAACAACATACATATCTCGACAGCCATGAGCTAAATCAAGTACCACCATACAACCCCTAATGGTAGGGTATCAAAGTACCAGTACACAACCTCCACTGACAGGGTATCGAAATACCAGCATATAATCTCCACTAGTAGAGTATCAAAATACCAGCATATGATCTCCACTGGTAGGATATCGAAATACTAGCATATAATCTTCACTGATAGGATATCGAAATACCAGCATATAACCCCCACTGGCAGGGTTCGAAACTTAGTCAGGCTGTGAATCAAAATCCATCTCAATTCAAAATACTTATTCATATTCTAATTCAAAAATTACAAATTAGACGATATCGAAATCAATCAATATAATCCATATCAAATTTAATATGCATATTTATAAACCAACAAGGAGCATATTCAACAATTTAAAACACCACACATCATATTCATAAATTATGCATAGTTCAATATAGAAAATATTTTATAATTTACTGAATAATTTAGAAAATATGAAACATTACTTACCTTACGAATGAATCCAATTAATTCTGAGAATCTTTTTCGAAGTTTGTTATCTTTGTATCAGAAGTTTGTGTATCTCATTGCATAAGAGTAAAGACCCTTCCTTGGGTCCGGGGTTCTGAATTTCTATTTTGATTTTGTTCAATCATCGGGATAAATTGACTTTTTACTCTTTATGGGTAATCGGCTATTTTGTAGCCCTTCTGGCCACAACCAAAACATGCACCAATGTTCCAACGACAGTCCTTTTCACTATGAGCTTTTCCACACCTAAAACACTTGATGCTGTTAGTCGGCCAAGAGTTACTACCTGTTGATCTCTTACTTGAACCCTCGATACTTTTACTATTCTGTCCTTGAATTTCATTCGACCTATTTCTCTTCTTTTGATTTCTTTCTTTTTCTGCACATTCTTCATTGACTTCTCTTTCGATTATCAATGCCTTATTTACCACATCCGTGTAAGTAGTTAACTCTAATAGAACTACTTATTTTCTAATTTCTATCTTTAGACCTATCTCAAATTTATGCACTCGATCTCGCTCATCCTCAACTATCCTCGAAACAAACTTAGAAAGCTTAGTGAATTTAGCTTCATATTTCACTATCGACATACTTCTTTGTTTCAAATAAATAAACTCTTGCTCTTTTTGAATCCTTATACTTCGAGAAAAATACTGAGCATGAAATGCCCTTAAAAATCTTTCCCAGATGAGTTGCTCCCCTTCTTGCATATTTATGTTCCAATCTTTGGTACCAATTAAGCACCTCACCTTGTAATAAATAAGCAGCATATCTAATCTTTTCTTCATCACGACACTCTAGGATAGCAAAGGCTTTTTTCATCTCTCTTATCCAATTGATGGCTTCTAAAGGTTCGATGGTTCCCTTGAAAGTAGGAGGAGCTATCTTTTTAAATTCTATGATATTGTTTGGCGACATTGGCTACACTCTATGACCATGCTATTGTGATGTATCTCGATGTATTTGTTGCTGTTCAAGTAATTATTGCTACCTTTGTATCACTTCTACCATGGTTTGCATCAATTGGGCCTTGTTCGGTTCTTGACGTGCTGTCGGAGCAATTCCGACAGGATCAACAACTCCCTCCTCCTGAGGGATGCCACCCATCAGATGAGGAGTATCACCCTCCTGTTGGTTCGATATCTCTCTAATAGCAATCTGAGCAGCTCTATTTATTCGATGTGGGGCCATCGTAGTCTCACCAAAGTTCTCTTCAAACCTTGAGCTTCGGTGACCACTGTGGCGAGGAATCGAGGCGAGCACGATGAAGGGCTTCCACGAGAAATCTCTGATGATCCTCACTGATTGCTCTTGATGCTTGATGGGAGGAAGAGAGAAGAGCTCTCCCCTTAAAATAGGGATGGAGGGGAGGAGTTTGACTCCTCCCCGGTGGTGATTCTGACTCCGATCGAGAGTCATCTTAGAGAGATGAAGACTCCCTAACAGAGTCTTCTTCTCAATTTTTTTTTGGGGCTGGTCTTTGAGCCTGATTCATAACAATGTTCTTGAGGTCGCTCATAGCCATACAAAGTCATTTGGCCTCTACAAAAAAATCCATGCAAAGACTAGCGTAGATTAGGGGCTTGGAGGTGCTAGTTTGCAAGCAACTTTGATAGCTGATCTCTTTCTTTTTCTTCAAGCACCTTGGATGCTCCAAAGGTTGAAGAGATCTAGAGGAGGAAGAGAGGAAGAGGAGAAGAGCTCTAGAAAAATAAGAATCAGTAAAGAAAAAGATGTGTGATGCCAAGAAGAGAGGAACCCTTTTTATAGGCAAGGAATTAAGGTTTTCAACCAAGGGAGGCCACCAAGAGTCCATGCCAAAACACTTTTGGCATCCCAAAAAATTCTAAAAAAACCTCTTTAATGTGGAGAAGAATAGTGGTGTCTCACACGCTCAAGATCTCTTCAAGAAAAATAGAGAAAAAATTATTAAGATGTTAGATGTGTGCCCTAAATGCCAGATTGGCTGATACATTCCTGTACAAATGTAAAGGCAAATTTATAATTTTGACTATAAATAAATAAAAAGATTATTCTACTATCACATTGTGTACATTATGTTTGTGATACATCTTTTGAGTTAGTAGGAATGTTGATTCATATTTTCAAGAGTTGAAAATTTAAGGCATGAATTTACATAACTAACTCATAAACAGCTCCTGACCATAGGATCATCACGAGGATGGTGATCGATCCGGAAGGTTGGTATACGATCGCTTTCTTAGGATAGATATATCTTGAGTCTATGATGTAGAGACACCGGAGTGAGAGTATAAGTATTCATTGAGAATGAGAGTACTGAGCGTGACCACCTCGAGCAATCATAAGGAAATCTACCTTCTCATCGATGACTAGCTCGATGCTGTCGCTGTGTGTCTAGTTCTTTGATCTGAGGTACATCGACAGTTTACCTTGAGTGTGTTATAGTTTGACTACACCATAACTCGATCTTCTAGCCATTCAGAACCCTGAGGTGTATGTTGGCTGTAGCATATTCATTGTAGGAATCAGATCGCACCAAGAAGGGATCTATCAACCTCGGTAGATGAGAGGAGTAGTCCTATGATGATCGAAAGATTGAGTCCTTAAGCCCATGGCCATGGCAGAGTAAAATAATGGAAAAGAGTTTTCCATTAGGGTTTTATATCAGACTCGGATCAATCGATTGATTCATTTGACTGATGTTGGGTTTGACGAGTTCACCTTAACCCTAATTCAGTCGGGACTCATGATAGAAGAATTCAATCACACAGGTAGCTACACTGAGAGGTTCATCTTTCTTTCTGATGGATTGTCACCATATACTGCTAGGTGTCACTGATGGATTTTGAGAGTAATTAGAATGATCTTGATGATCGATCATTCTAATTGTCTGAATCAGAAGAGTTCTGATCCATCGAAAGGAGTTTCGATGATGTCGATGATGAGATCACGACATGTCTCATTACTATATGAAAATGAATCTAACTGGGTCACACAAACAAGAGTTAGGATCTGGATGTCATCAATTGAGCTAGCCCAGTTCGATTGATTTGGATTAGATCCAATTAGGTTCAAGAAAATCATGCTAGCACATGATTGAGCCTAACTTTCTCCTCGTGTAATCTTTTCTATCTCGACTGAGCCAAATGTGATTTGACTCACCTAGAAAATCTTGAGAAAGTTTCTCACAGTCTGACTAGAGCCAGTCCAGCTCAGAAAGAACTTGTCTTCATTCATGAGATGAATTTAAGACAATACCTGCTAATTTCTGTCACCTGCCATTTCTGTTTTAGGACATTGGTCAAACGTTGACCCATGGACCTTGGACTGAAGGCCACTTGGCAAGAGGTCATTGGAGATTTTTTATGGAGTGTCCACCTACTAAATTGGACCTCAAAGTGGGCACCATATTCAGATTGGGTGTGCACCCCAAGTGGATAAGGATAGAGTCCCATGAGATGAGGACTCTGATCCCTTGATCAACTTGGACTGTGGGGCACCAATCTCACTGTGCTTATCCAGTGTTGGCACCAACAATAGGAGGGATTATGGGAATTTTTATTTGATATGATTAGATAACATCACTCCACCAATCAAAATTTTTTTACAATTAATTAGAATTTTTTGATTGGTCGAATGATGTGGCACTGCATGGCGCAGCAGGGTCTATTTAAATCCTGTCTGCACCTAGGGTTTAGAGACTCTGCTCAATAACCAGAAAAATCCTGAATCCTCTCCACTTATCTATGCTCCCTCTACTTCTTTCCCTCCCCTCTTCATGTCCAAGATGTTGGGCATCCATCTGGTGCTTGTCCAAGGTGTGGTGGCTTCCTGATTAGAAGGCTGCAGAGATTTGTCGAGAAGCTGCTGCTCCAGCTTCAGAAGATCTTTTGAAGATCTTCCAGATAAGATCCAGATCTGATTTTTGGAGTAAAGATTCATGAGGAGAAGATGATCTAGATCCTGCTCAAGTGGATACCGGTAGAGGCCAAGCGACTGCATGGCTATTTTAGAACCTTGGGCATTGCTGCGATCATCTACAGGGTAATCTAGTTACCCTAGAGGTATTTCTCTATTCCTCATATTTTTAGATTTAATTTTAGATTTAATATTAGATAATAATAATTAGATCTAATAGATCTTAGATCTGAAATATCATAGGATAATTTTTTAAAATATTCCACTCCAGATCTCATTAGATCTGGAAGATCTTACAAGGAAAAAAGTCGATTTTTCCTTCAACTGGTATCAGAGCCAGATTGATGGCTCTATTTTAGATCTAATTTAGATCTAATTTTTATTTTTATTTATTTAATATTAATAGATTTCATATGTCACATCAGATATGATAGGATCTAAAATCAAAAAAATTTAAAATTAAATCTAAGTAGATCTAACATGTATGAGATGCATGACTAGACTAGGAGTAGTTTGATCTATGAATAGTCTTATAGTTTTATATTTTAATATGATTAAAATATAAATTAGATCTAATTTATTCTTTATTTTTTTGATATTATAAATATTATATTTAGATCAAAAAATAAAAAATAAAATTTTAATTAATACATAAGATTGATCTGTTGCATGCCTAGACTAGTTGTAGAATTATTCTAGTAACTGTCTAGAATAGATTTTATATTGAATAGTTCAATTTAAATCTTATTTTTCAGATGTTATATGTGATGTATTAAATCTGAAAGCATGCTAATTAGATCAAATTTTAATACATAAGATGTATGCAAAGCATGTATAAGTTAGATCTGAAATTATATATGTGATATATAACTTAGATCTAACTAGTTTTATAGTTAAATTAATATTTCTGATTAAGGTGTTCTTCATGGCTGTTGGTGCAAAAATCCACCAGTGTCAGAGAAGCTAGAGTTGAGGGAGTCGCAGTCGTCATTGGGACCTGCAAAGAAAGTCTAAATCGGAGTTGGGGGTGCTCCGGCAAGACCCTCCGACGCTCAAGTCAGTTCTCTGCTTCAACAAGAATGGAGTGCTCGAACAGAAATTTTAGCAGAGTTTCGAGATAGAAATTAAAGCTTAGAGAATAACGTATCTGGGGTCCCCTTTTTATAGGCGGAGGGTGCAACAGACTGATAGCGACATTTGTAACCGCCTGATAGTGGGCCGTTCGGGGCCAGAAGGAGTTTGTTATGAAGAGTAGTGGAGTGGAGTCGTGGCTATCACCGTGGTCTGCCACGTGGAGCCTGTTGCGGGAAGTGGAGCAGTGTCCGTTGTCACAACTTGCCAGAGAGTGGTGGAGCCGTGCGGAATCCATCGGAGGAAGTGGAGCAGAATCGTGGCCATTACTGTGGCCTGCTAGGGAGTCCAGGCCTATCGGCCGAAGCTCGATTGAGGTGTCTGGCGGAGAGAGGTAGCTATCCATCTGAGAGGAGCTCGGATGTTTTTGGCGAGCCTTCTACCGTTGGGTGCCTTGGGCGTTAATACTATAGGCGAGGGCCATTTGCTGTAGGAGCTCGGTCAGAGGCTTTCCGTAGACGAAGTTTAGTTTCATGCAGAATTCGACAGAGGGTCGACCGACAGTGGATGTCGGATGGTGCTGGAGAGATTCATCCGTTGGAGGGGTCCGGCTGCTGGAGTCCATGTGTTGTAGGAGTTCATCCAGAATCTGTCTGCTACAAAAGTTCGATCGAAGTTCGATCTCCGTAGAAGCCCGGATGGAGATCATATGTCAAGGAAGCTCGGTCGAAGCCTGCAGTAGATGCTCAGAGTAGATCGCTTGCAGTAGGAGCTCGGAGTCTGGCCCTTGTAGGAGTTCGAATGAGGTCTACCTGCAACAGGAGTTCAGGGTGAAAGTTCGACTCCCGTAGGAGCTCGGATGAAGTCTACCTGCAGTCGAAGTTCGGGGAAGAAGTCCAGCTCCCGTGGGAGCTCGGATGAAGTCTAGAAGGTGGTCGACCACCGTAGAAACTTGGATGGAGTCCATCCATCGTGGAGAATCCGGTCGACACTGGTGGGGGATAATCCATTGGCAGAACTCGAGAACGTTGCGGAGGCTCGGCCACCGGAGAGGTTCGAAAAGATGTCATCGAAGGTCGGACGTTGGTAGAATCCCTGGAGGGTCACTCCTGACACGAACTTCGGCTGGGGGGTATTTTATACCCAACACCAGTCCCCCTACTTCCGAGTTCAAGTTTCGAATGAAGGAAGTACAGAGAAAGTTTTACAGCCGAAGTTGCCCCTTTGAATCCTGTGCACGACCGCCCTCGAAAATTCGGCATTTAATGTGCGCGTGCTGGAGTCTTTTCAAAATGGGGCGATCCGAAGAGACCTTTCGGAATTCTCGCTGGAGCGTTGCCCCAGGTATGGCGCAGTAATGACTTTGTCAGCTGTCAGCCACTTTTAGCCGCCTGCTGTGGCGAGTGGGACATGTGGCGAACATGGGTCGGCCTGGAGAGATCCACGATCATTATAGTGCCGGATTTCAGGGTCTATTTAAACCCGCCTTTCCGCCTCCAGGAGTTTCATTCTGCCTGAAAGTCCTGTTGGTGCCCGCCTTCTCTCCGAGAGCTCTGACATTCCTTGGTATCCGCTTTGGCCCTAGGTGTTCTTCGAGTCATCCCTGTCCCTGCGCCTCTGCATCCTTCGGAACGACTTAGGTCAGTCCCGAAACTTTCGTTCCTTCTCTTGCCATCTAGGTGCCCCTTCTCCTCCATTTTTCTTCTGCTGCATTCTTCTTGTTAGGTCCCCCACGAACCTTTCGGCTCTTATTTCGCCTGATCTCTTCAAGATTTTTAGGGTTCTTGCTTGAAATATCTTCTGTTACCTCCGTCTCTAGCGGTTCCAGGAGCTCATCTGCCTTAGTCCCCCAGAACCTTCATGTTGTAGATGATGAAAGGTTTTAATGCAATGGCGGAAGCATGGATTTCAAAGCAATTATTATGAAATCATAAAATTAAAACCTAACTCCAAGATTACCTTATCAGAAATTAAACCATATAATATGCATTAATATCAAATAAAAGATATAGAAACATACCTCTTATCACTAAACCCTGATTTGTGCTTAGTTGCCGGCAGCAATTTGTTTGGGTTTCCACAAGGTGCCCACGTGTTCACCCTCCAACGTTGATCCACACGGGGACTCGATCAACTCTCTAGCACTTATTAGAAAGTATTCTGCAATTAAATTCTGATTTATCAGAATTTAAATGCAATTTGGGCAGAACCTCCTTTCTTGGCTTTTGCTGTCACACTGTTGGACCTTATCTTTCCTTTCTTTCTTGCTCCTTGTCTCCTTAATTTTTATTCTAATTCTCTAAGCCTTTTGGAAGATTTCTTGTCCTTTATCAAGACCTTATCTAGGCTAGAGAGAAGGAATAAAGAAAATTGGACAAACAGAGCCTCTTGTAAGAAAGAAAGAAAGTTTCTTGAATCCCCGAGACTCGTCGGCGTGCACCCCTATTTATATTGCACGTAAAGGTGCAATCCAAAACATCTCATGCCCTCTTACAATTTATCTCACACCTCTTGTCTATTTCTCATGCCCCATAAGTTAAGAAATGCCATGTGTACATCAAAATTGGGTTGAAGAGACGCCTTATTTCAGAAAGACTCTTCGATCTTAACTTACGGTGTTCAGATGAGAAGTCACGAAGCTTCTCTTATTGGTGCCATCAACCCATGCCTTTGGATCTGGAAGGAAGCCCATCCAATGGCCAAGATATATGGTGCCAATTTGAAGAATGGCGCAAGAGATTAATGGGCATGGATAATTTCAAACTTATCTCCCCATTTGAATTTTCAAAGGGGCGCTTTCAAGAGGTGGCGCATGGATTTAATCCTTATCCCTTTCTTAATTCTTCTACGATTAGTTTAATACTCAAAAGGACTCTTAGGCACCTCCTAAGACATCTGAAATACATTCGTAGAATAAAGGTTACAGAGAAAAATAGGATAGACCTTATCTAAAGGTGGCGCCAACTCCATCCATGCGCCATGTGGCTCATGCGCATGGATTCAAATCCACATGCCAAGAGAGAGACTCTTAGGCATGTGGTTCCCTGGTTTTTGGCACCCAACAGCAAGCCCAATTAAAACACTTCGAACCCACTTCAAGACCAAATCCAATTTGGCTCAAATTGGTTCTAAATTAGCCCAAATCGGAACCTGATTCGAATTCGATTCGAATCTAAATGCTAGGGTTTGCAACATGTGCTAGCATGTTCAACTTGCAAACATGGTTTAATCAAATTAAACCCATGATCAATTCTCTTTGTGTGTGACCCATTGGGTTCCACATCTAGCTAGCAGTGAGTCCAGGTGTAATTTAAACTAATTTGGTTAGAACACAGTCTAGCCGATTTAGGTCAAATCAAGCTGAACCATTTTGATCAATCAGAACAGCTTTTAATTAATGATCGAATTAAACTCTTTAATTTGATCAAACTCATAAGACATGATTGACGTCTAGCAATATATCATGTCTACCTAGTAGATATGGAATTTTGATGGAAATAGCAAAAATACCCTACAGTGAAAATTACCGTGCAACTTGATCTTACGATCATCCTGCATCCCGAATATAAGTTTGGGTATGGAAAAATATCAAACCCAATTTTATATTCATATTTTTTTTGATCAAATAATAATGATTCGATTTATAAAATATTAGAAACCATTTCTAATTTTTTTTTATAATGCTTTGATCAAAGTCTTCCTGAATCATTATTTGATTGAAGCAGATAGGATGCGATCTCCTCTTACTAGGAGCGATCGTTTCCATATTGACCTACTCACAACCTTCATAAGCAATCCATCATATCCAGAACATCCCGTACATGATTAAATCATGAATGAGTATGATCCAAAATATGGATTCATGCTTATAAGGTTCTATGGCAGTCTCAAGTCAAAAGATTTACATGCACAATTCCCATTACAAGAAAAAATTTGTTGACATATAGATAAGACTCCATCAGATATTCTTTAATTGGATCAATTCAGTGAATTCGTTCTCTAATTAACACTTACATCCTTATATTAGTGTCATACACAAGTAATTATGAGATTAATTACCCTCTCTATCGAGCATACACAGGATGTACTAGTCTTACCGAAAACATTGATCTCCTACTCAATGTTCCATCGACTAGGAATATTTAAAATTAGAGTTTTAAGATTTTAGGTCTCACTTGGTATGATCGCATCATAACCCTAAAACCATAGCCCTAATTTATGGGATTCATCAAAATAAGATGCAGCATATGATGAACTAAATGCCTTTATTTATTTAAAACATCAGTACATGAGTTGTCGGGAGACAAAAATATCTATCTATTTATACATTTTGATTGGCTTATAGGGCATATTCTTTTCAATCTCCCACTTGCACTAAAGCCAATCTCCCTTATATTTCAACCCCATACAATCTAGATGGCGATCGAATTGCTGCTGTGGTAAAGCTTTAGTGAATGGATCCGCTATGTTGTTCTTTGTGTCTACTCGTTCAATAATAACATCTTGTCTTTCAATTATTTCACGAACGAGATGGAAGCGTCTCAAAATATGCTTGGATTTATGGTGAGACCTGGGTTTCTTTGCTTGAGCAACTGCTCCAGTATTATCACAATAAAGTGGTACTGGGTTCTCAATCTCAGGAACAACGCCTAATTCAGTGATGAACTTCTTCATCCAGACAGCTTCCTTGGCGGTTTCACTTGCAGCTATGTATTCTGCCTCTGTGGTTGAGTCAGCTACTGTTTGCTGCTTAGAACTCTTCCAACTCACTGCTTTACCATTCAAAGTAAAGACATATCCTGAAATGGATTTGCTATCATCTGGGTCTGATTGAAAACTAGAATTAGAGTATCCTTCTAGTTTAAGATCAGATCCACCATATATGAGAAAAATATCCTTAGTCCTTTTTAAGTACTTTAGAATATTTTTCACAGCCTTCCAATGATCCTCTCCTGGATCAACCTGAAATCTACTGGCTATGCCTAAGGCATAAGCTACATCAAGCCTGGTACATAACATAGCATACATTATTGATCCTACAGCCGAAGCATAAGGAATAGAACTCATTCTATTTCTCTCTTCAGTTGTCTTAGGAGACATCTTCTTAGAGAGATGTATGCCTTGACTCATGGGTAAATAACCTCTTTTACTTTCATTCATACTGAATCTTTTCAGTATTAAGTTAATGTACCTAGACTGAGATAAGCCTAGCATCCTTTTAGATCTATCTCTATAGATCTTTATACCAAGTATATAGGATGCTTCCCCCAAGTCTTTCATGGAAAACTTATTTGATAGCCATAATTTGACTGTTTGTAACATTGGGATATCATTCCCAAAAAGGAGTATGTCATCTACATACAGAACCAAGAAAACTAGGGCACTCCCACTAGTCTTCTTATACACACAAGGTTCATCCACATTTTTGATGAAGCCAAATTCTTTGATTGTTACATCAAAGCGGATGTTCCAACTCCTTGAGGCTTGCTTTAATCCATAAATGGATTTCTTAAGCTTGCATACTAGATTTGGTCTGTCATTTGAGACAAAACCCTCTGGCTGTGACATGTAGACCTCCTCTTCTAGAAAACCATTTAAGAAGGCGGTCTTCACATCCATTTGCCATATTTCATAATCATAGTATGCTACTATTGCAAGCATTATCCGAATAGATTTAAGCATGGCAACAGGTGAAAAAGTTTCATCATAATCAATACCCTATTTTTGTCTGAAATCTTTAGCTACCAATCTAGCTTTATAGGTTTCTATTTGACCATCTGCTCCAATCTTTTTCTTATAGACCCATTTGCACCCAATAGGGTTTACCCCTTCTGGTGCATCAACCAAAGTCCATACTTTGTTGGTGTACATGGATTCCATTTTGGATTTCATAGCATCCTGCCATCTGTCTGAGTCTTTACTCATGACAGCTTCTGTATAGGTCAAAGGTTCGCCATTCTCAATGACTTGGGCTTCATTATTCTCAATAATGAACCCATACCTTATAGGTGCATGTCGTACCCTCTCTGACCTACGGATAGGAGTTATGTGTTCTAGTTCTTCTTTATTTATGTGAATATTTGGTTGAGAAATATCTATTTGTTTTTGTTGAACTTCATTAATTTCAATATTTCTTCCACTGCCTCTTTCTAGGATAAATTCTTTCTCCATAAAGGTGGCATGCCTACTTACAAATACCTTTTGTTCAGTAGGGTGGTAGAATAGATATCCAATACTATCCTTAGGATATCCTACAAATAAATATTTATCTGCTCTAGTATCTAGTTTATGTCCAAAATTTCTTTTGACATATGCTGAACATCCCCATATCTTAAAATATTTAAGATTGGGCTTCTTTCCTCTCCATATTTCATATGGAGTGCTAGATACAGATTTAGAAGGTACTCTATTCAAGATAATTACTACGGTCTCTAAAGCATAACCCCAGAAGGAAGTAGGTAATTCAGTGAAGCACATTATGGATCGTACCATATCTAATAAGGTATGGTTCCTCCTTTTGGCTACACCATTTAATTGTGGCGTATAAGGAGGTGTCCATTCAGAGATAATTCCCTTTGCTTTAAGATGGTCTAAAAATTCATTGGACAAGTATTCTCCTCCTCGATCAGATCAAAGGATTTTTATACTTTTTTCAGTTTGTTTTTCGACCATGCTTTGATATTCTTTGAATTTATCAAAGGCTTTGGATTTATGTTTCATAAGATACACATATCCAAACCTAGATAAATCATCTGTAAATGTAATAAAATATGAGTATCCACCTCTGGCATGAGTTGTCATAGGGCCACATACATCGTATGTACAAGTCCTAACAACTCGTTTGTCCTATCTCCATGTCCACTAAATGAAGTCTTGGTCATTTTACCCATGAGACATGATTCACAAGTTTCTAATGATTCACAATCATAAGAATCAAAGAACTTTTCTTTGTACAACTTGTTAATTCTAGTCTCATTAATATGACCAAGTCGACAATGCCAAAGTAAGGTTTTATTTACATTATCTCTCTTACGTTTACTATTTTCATCAACATGAAAAATATTATCATTCAAGCATAGAGTCAACAAACCATTGTCAAAAATGCCATGACAAATTATTTCATTAGAAAAATTAATCGAGCAACCATTGCTCGTTACAGATATTTGATATCCTTATTTTATCAACAAGGGTACAGATACAATATTTCTAATGATCTTAGGCATGTAATAATAATTTGTTAGCTCTAAGATCTTCCCAGAAGGAAACTTCAAGATATATGTCCCTACAGCTTCTGCTTGGATAGAATCTCCTCCAGCACCATAGAGCTCGAAGTCTCCCTTCCTCAAACTTCTAATTTTCTGCAGCCCCTGCAATGATTTGCAGATATGAAAACCACAGGCAATATCTAATATCCATGAGTTTGAAATGGAAGAATTCAATGATAATATTGTATGTATCTCATACATACCTTTTGGTGTATTATTTGCACCAGTCTTCACTGTTCCAAGATAAGCCTTGCAATTCCTTTTCCAATGACCTGCCTTGCCGCAGTGGAAGCAGGTCGATTGTCCGGAGGTCTTCTTTCTCTTCTTTCTCTTATTTATACCACCTTTAGGGTTCAGCCTCCTTTTAGAACCCTTTTTGCCTGCCTTCTTCTTGGAGATCCCATTCACAAGAAGAAGAGGAGCCTTATCCTTCTTGATATGGCTCTCTGCTGTTTTGAGCATATTTAACAGCTCAGGCAAGGAAGAATTCAGTTTGTTCATGTGATAGTTCACGACAAACTGAGAAAATAATTCTGAAAGTGATTGCAGGATTAGATCCTGACTCAACTCCCCATCCATAACAAAACCTAATTGACCTAATCGAGTGATCAGGTCAATAACCATCAAAACATGGTTTTATATGGATGACCCCTCTGTCATTCTGGCATGGAATAACTGCTTAGATATCTCATATCTTGCAGTCCTACTCTGTTCTCCATAAAGCTCTTTTAAATTTAGCAATATGGAATGAGTGTCCATGCTATCATGCTGCCTCGGTAACTCATTTGTCATAGAGGCAAGTATGATACACTTGACAGTTAAAGAATCATTTTGCCACATTCTATATGTGGTTTTTTCTTCCTCTGTGGCATCCTCCCCAACTGGCTCAATGTCAGGGGTATCGAGAATGTAAGAAAGCTTCTCTTGACTGAGTATTATTTTAAGATTTCTCAACCAGTCCACATAGTTGGTCCCAGTCAATTTATTTGTATCCAAAATGGAGCGAAGTGAAAGTGAAGAAGCCATTAATCTACATAATAAAGAACATTACATAAGTGAACAACTCAAGATGATATACACAATTAAATTAGGACTTTAATTTTATTGTGTCTCCCACTATTTTTATCAGACATCATAACCCTCTAGTATGATGTTTGAGAAAACCCTGATTGATTTTCTTAGTGGGATTGAGACCCTAATTCCTTATAAAAGATCTTATGGTTGCACAACAAATCTTTTATAAGTTTAAAGGTAGGAAATTCTTTCCAATTGCATCTCATGCAATTCTCAATAAAAACCTTGGCCTTTAAAACATTAATAGCTTTGTGTTTACACAACAGACCATAATGTTTTAGTTAAGTAGGACCCTTCATTTTAATACAGTCAAAATAGAATATAAATATTTTTGTGGTTACACAACAAAGCATTATACTCAAAAATTGCTGTAAGCATCTCGATGCGCCAGAATAATATTATGTCAGTTTCCATAATTGGTCTTGTGGTTACACAACAAACCTAATATGGTTCGTGACATAGTAATGTCCTAGCATGAAGGAAGGCCATAATATAATGAATATAACACCGAGCATCCCAGTCAAGAATTAAATTAATCTAATCAGCCAGGTAAGTGGAAGAGAGGTGGGGGTCCCCCCGTTGCTTTCCTTAGACACCAATAAATTTTGGCCAGGTCAGACAACGGAACCAATTAGAAACCACATTCTCTTTACCAATCATGAACTACTTTCCTAGACACCGATTGATCAATTAGACATCATCGACTGGTTCTGCTATTGGTTAATTACACTACAACTTAATATTATTTTACAGAGGGATTTTTCAGGTCTCAATGCATATTTTATTTCTATATCATAATAAATACATGAATGAAAGAAATTAGCATCATAGTGAACACACTTCAATATGACAAATCAACATTCTATAATTATATACATCATATATTAATTATGAAATAATGAATATGATCTCATCATATAGCATCATAGTGAACACAATTCAATACGATAAAGCAACATTCCATAATTATATACATCATATTTTAATTATGAAATAATGAATACGATCTCATCATATAGCATCATAGTGAACACAATTCAATATTACATAGCAACATTCCAAAATTATATACATCATGATTTAATTATGAAATAATGAATATGATCTCATCATATTAATATCATAGTGAACACAATTCAATATTACATAGCAACATTCCAAAATTATATACATCATGATTTAATTATGAAATAATGAATATGATCTCATCATATTAATATCATAGTGAACACAATTCAATATTACATAGCAACATTCCAAAATTATATACATCATGATTTAATTATGAAATAATGAATATGATCTCATCATATAGCATCATAGTGAACACAATTCAATATTACATAGCAACATTCTAAAATTATATACATCATGATTTAATTATGAAATAATGAATATGATCTCATCATATAGCATCATAGTGAACACAATTCAATATTACATAGCAACATTCCAAAATTATATACATCATGATTTAATTATGAAATAATGAATATGATCTCATCATATAGCATCATAGTGAACACAATTCAATATTACATAGCAACATTCCAAAATTATATACATCATGATTTAATTATGAAATAATGAATATGATCTCATCATATTAATATCATATTAAAACATAAATAATGATCATATCATATTTATAATATTGCATTTAAATCATTAACATATCATCATATGATTTAATTCTAACAAGGTGGCTCTGATACCACTGAAAGGTTTTAATACAATGGCGGAAGCATGGATTTCAAAGCAATTATTATGAAATCATAAAATTAAAATCTAACTCCAAGATCACCTTATCAGAAATTAAACCATATAATATGCATTAATATCAAATAAAAGATATAGAAACATACCTCTTATCGCTAAACCCTGATTTGTGCTTAGTTGCCGGTAGCAATTTGTTTGGGTTTCCACAAGGTGCCCACGTGTTCACCCTCCAACGTTGATCCACACGGGGACTCGATCAACTCTCTAGCACTTATTAGAAAGTATTTTGCAATTAAATTCTGATTTATCAGAATTTAAATGCAATTTGGGCAGAACCACCTTTCTTGGCTTTTGCTGTCTCACTGTTGGACCTTATCTTTCCTTTCTTTCTTGCTCCTTGTCTCCTTAATTTTTATTCTAATTCTCTAAGCCTTTTGGAAGATTTTTTGTCCTTTATCAGGACCTTATCTAGGCTAGAGAGAAGGAATAAAGAAAATTGGACAAACAGAGCCTCTTGTAAGAAAGAAAGAAAGTTTCTTGAATCCCCGAGACTCCTCGGCGTGCACCCCTATTTATATTGCACGTAAAGGTGCAATCCAAAACATCTCATGCCCTCTTACAATTTATCTCATGCCTCTTGTCTATTTCTCATGCCCCATAAGTTAAGAAATGCCATGTGTACATCAAAATTGGGTTGAAGAGACACCTTATTTCAGAAAGACTCTTCGATCTTAACTTACGGTGTTCAGATGAGAAGTCACGAAGCTTCTCTTATTGGCGCCATCAACCCATGCCTTTGGATCTGGAAGGAAGCCCATCCAATGGCCAAGATATATGGCACCAATTTGAAGAATGGCGCAAGAGATTAATGGGCGTGGATAATTTCAAACTTATCTCCCCATTTGAATTTTCAAAGGGGCGCTTTCAAGAGGTGGCGCATGGATTTTATCCTTATCCCTTTCTTAATTTTTCTACGATGAGTTTAATACTTAGAAGGACTCTTAGGTGCCTCCTAAGACATCTAAAATACATTCGTAGAATAAAGGTTACGGAGAAAAATAGGATAGACCTTATCTAAAGGTGGCGCCAACTCCATCCATGCGCCATGTGGCTCATGCGCATGGATTCAAATCCACACGCCAAGAGAGAGACTCTTAGGTGTGTGGTTTCCTAGTTTTTGGCACCCAACAGCAAGCCCAATTAAAACACTTCGAACCCACTTCAAGACCAAATTCAATTTGGCTCAAATTGGTTCTAAATTAGCCCAAATCGGAACCCGATTCGAATTCGATTCGAATCTAAATGCTAGGGTTTGCAACATGTGCTAGCATGTTCAACTTGCAAACATGGTTTAATCAAATTAAACCCATGATCAATTTTCTTTATGTGTGACCCATTGGGTTCCACATCTAACCAGCAGTGAGTCCAAGTGTAATTTTAACTAATTTGGTTAGAACACAGTCTAGCCGATTTAGGTCAAATCAAGCTGAACCATTTTGATCAATCAGAACAGCTTTTAATTAATGATCAAATTAAACTCTTTAATTTGATCAAACTCACAAGACATGATTGACGTCTAGCAATGTATCATGTCTACCTAGTAGATATGAAATTTTGATGGAAATACCAAAAATACCCTTCAGTGAAAATTACCGTGCAACTTGATCTTACGATCATCCTGCATCCCGAATATAAGTTTGGGTATGGAAAAATGTCAAATCCAATTTTATATTCATATTTCTTTTGATCAAATAATAATGATTCAATTTGTAAAATATTAGAAACTATTTCTAATTTTTTTTTATAATGCTTTGATCAAAGTCTTCCTGAATCATTATTTGATTGAAGCAGATAGGATGCGATCTCCTCTTACTAGGAGCGATCGTTTTCATATTGACCTACTCACAACCTTCATAAGCAATCCATCATATCCAGAACATCCCGTACCTGATTAAATCATGAATGAGTATGATCCAAAATATGGATTCATGCTTATAAGGTTCTATGGCAGTCTCAGGTCAAAAAATTTACATACACAATTCCCACTACAAGAAAAAATCTGTTGACATGAAGATAAGACTCCATCAGATATTCTTTAATTGGATCAATTCAGTGAATTCATTCTCTAATGAACACTTACATCCTTATATTAGTATCATACATAAGTAATTGTGAGATTAATTACCCTCTCTGCCGAGCATACACAGGATGTACCAGTCTTATCGAAAACATTGATCCCCTACTCAATGTTCCATCGACTAGAAATATTTAAAATTAGAGTTTTAAGGTTTTAGGTCTCACTTGGTATGATCGCATCATAATCCTAAAACCATAGCCCTAATTTATGGGGTTCATCAAAATAAGATGCAGCATATGATGAACTAAATGCCTTTATTTATTTAAAACATCAGTACATGAGTTGTCGGGAGACAAAAATATCTATCTATTTATACATTTTGATTGGCTTATAGGGCATATTCCTTTCAGACGAACCCACATCTAGGGCTGAGTCTCGTTCGGTTTTTGCATCAGGCGCCATTCCCTGTTCTCTGACTCCGGATAAACTTTTATTGGTAAAGGTTCAGTATGGGTTCCTCCAGAGTACGATCTGGAGCTTCTCGATCCCGCCGACCGGGCCAGCAACCCCCACCTGGCCATTTCTACCTGTACCAGGAGGCCTTCCGTGCTGGGCTCCGGCTTCTGCTTCTGCCCTTCGTCGTCGCTGTTTTCTATTTTTTAGATATTTCTTTAGCTTTAGTCGCACCAAATTCCTTTAGATTTTTGATAGGATTCCTCTCCCTTTACCACGTAATCGAAGTTCAGCCATCTCTTTCTTTGTTTAGGTATTTTTACACCTTCAAGCGTCATCCCTCGGCAAAGGACTGGTGGTACTTCTCCCCTCAGTTCGGCAAGAAGGGGTTGCTGAAAGGTGCTCCCTCCTCTATCCATAACTGGAAGGGGAAGTACCTCTACGTCCAATATCCGACCTTAAAGCTGGGATTTCCCCCTTGGGACTCCCTGAGGGACTCTGTCCGTCAGGCTCCTAGCCTAGGGGAGGATGACCTTCAGGCCACCCGAAAGCTTCTTAATTATCCAACTCCTTCCCTTCTCAACCTTCTTAAGGAGCAGTTTCTGTTCAACATCAGCTTGAGTCCCCTAGATCCTGCAAGTATTCCATCTTTCCTTTCTTCTTCTTTTCTTCTTCTCTTCTCCCCTTTCTCCTCTGTTTTTTTTTTTTTTGACTGCGCGTCACCTCTTTCCTTTTTCACCCCATTGCTGATCTCTTTTTCTCTCTCTTTTTTTCTTTCTTTTTTTTTTTTTCAGGAATGGATACCGAAGCAGCATGGGTGCTTGCCAGGGGCCTTAAGGTTCACAAAAGAAAAGGCGCTGCAGCCTACGGGTCGGCAAAGAAGGCCAGAATGGAGGAAACGAGCTCGGCCACACCTGCCCAGGCAGCTCTCGCGGTCGATGTTCCTTCAGATGTCGAGCCTCTGACTCCCCGGGCCTCTTCAAGGAGTTCTCCCACTGAGGTTTCCACTTTGGGGGCCCACTTCGAGGAGGTGCCAGGGGTTGAGAGGGGGAGGAGAAAGAAGACGGTGGCCCGCAGGGTGAGCGACCGTCGAGCCGCCATCAAAGAATCCCACGATTCCGAAGAAGGGCCGGTGGAGAATCCCTTTAATGACAGGGACCTGATAAAGCGACTGGTCGATGGCTGCATCCTGCCCGAAGTCGTCCAGAGGATCGTTCGTGCTGATCCCGAACAGCGGGTTTGGGACTCTCTAGGGTCCTTTCTCGAGGTAAACAGATTCACTTTTCTCCTTCTCCTCACTCCTTCATTTAATTAACTTTTCAACTTTTAGTCTGATCTCCTGGCCGCCCTTGCAGATCGGACACCAGCTCCTTGCCAACATCGAGGCGACGAACCGGGTAAGGAGGGATGCCATCCAGGCGGAGGAGGGTCGTCGGGCTGAAGCCGCACGCCTCAAGGAAAAGGCTGTCGAGGTAGCCAACCTCCAAGAGGCCCTTGAGAAAGAAAAGCAGGCCTCGGAGGAGATGGTGAGGAAGACAGAGGTCGAGGTCGCAAATTTGACGGAGCAGATTTCGGTTCTGATCTCGGAGGCCAGGGTCCAAGCGGTGGAGGAGTTCAAGGCCTCTATGGAGATGAGAGACCTGAACGTCAAGTTCGGCCAAGATGCATTCATCAAAGGGTTCGAGCTCTGTCAAGAGAAGATGGTCAAGAAATTTTTCGAGCTCGACCTCAGCTTCTTGGACGAGGCGTCTGAAGATGAAGCCGGGCCCTCTCCTACTGTCGCTGCCACCGCAGCCCCCTTTCCAAGAACACCGAGCTCCCCAACTCCTACTTTGGAGGTCTGAGACCTCTGACTTTGTATTTTTCTTTTACTGTGATTTTTCTTTTTCCTTTTATCTTTAAGAAACATTCAATCAATAAAATTGGGTTTCTCCTTATGGGGGCTTCTCTACTCTTTTCTTTTTTCTTTCTGCAATGAGCCGCGCCTTGACGCTTTTGTCCCCCGATGGCAGCGTCCTGCCGAAGTGCTTCCCTTGCTATAGAGAGTTCCGCTGAAGTCCACGATCCAACATCTGAGGAAGAAAGTTCATCATTTAATAAAAAAGTCGAAGGAGATGGAGGACAAACTTCGCAGGTTGAGGGAGAGCCACTCTGAGGCCACTGCAGAGGCCACCTACTTTCGGAACCTCTACGTGAAGGGGATCATGGAGTACAGTCAGAGAAAAGTGAACTTCGAGAAGGAGCTTGAGGAACATAAGAAGCATGCCAGCGATCGATCTTGGGCCCAAGCTTCCAAGATCAGCTCTCTCAGAGCGGAGCTGTCGGCTGCGCAGGAGAAGATCAGCCAGTTGGAAGGAAGCTCATCTTGGCTTTCGACTCGGGCCGACTGCGACCAAGAATGGTCGAAGAAGTTCTTCGACCTTTAGCAACAGCTCCAGGATGCCGAGGCAAACTATAATGCATGTAGGAACCAGATCTAGGGTTTCAGGGTTAGATCTTGAAACTTTTTCAAGATCATACAGCGGAAGACTAAAATAAATCAAAATTTATTTTCTAAAATCAGAAAATTTCTAGATCTAAGATCCTATTACATGATTATTATATAGCATTAAATTAGAAATTAAAATATATAAATATAGCATGAACTACATGTTGATCATATCAACATGTTTCTATACTACATCTAATGTATGTATTAAACAATAGATCAGATCTATTACCTTGCAAGTTAGACGTTCTAACCTTATTGATCTGGGCTTGAGGATGATTTTGCAAGCCGCACATGCGTCCGGCCTCTAGGAGTCATCCACACGAGCCCACGAATCTCGATCAGAAGTCCTGCTTCAGGAAATCAGTACAGTATGCTAGTACTGCGCTGATCCTTCTTTGATGGTTGATCAGGTGCCTCCTTCTTCTTGATTTGGACTCTTCCAAAGATGAAAAGTAGAAGGAGGAGTTTCAGATCTGAGACGCTCTCAGGAAACTCAAGATGGAGGGAGGAAAGATATGAAAACAAAAACCCTAGAAGAAGACCCTTTTCTTCTTCACGTTTTTCTCTCTAGACACCCAAACTTGCATCTTTTATATCTCCACGAACCAAAAGTATTTCTCTCTGATTTTTGGATGGCACAAAGGTCTCTCAAATCTATAACGTTTCCTAAAATTTCATGAAGAAAATCATCTTATATAGAGAGATATGATAGAGTCCTTGTCTAGGTCAAACACCTAGTCAAGGCTTATCCAAACATGGCAAGTTAAGGGATGCCCAACTCTTGAGCACCTCCTTCATATTTTTGTACATGGATTACTAGAAAAGGGTGCACAATATATACCTTAAAATCCACAAAAATTCCAAAAAAAATTTGGATAAATTCGGTGCAAAATTGAAAGAGTTTTGGATTTCTAAAACTCTATCTCATAGAATTCGAAATCCAAACTTATTCCTTTTAGATTTGATCCAAACCACCTTCCATGTAATAAAGAAGAGAGGAGACCTTTTGTGAACATGGGAGAGATCTGGGAGAGGGCTTTTGTCGCACAAAATAAGTGGAGATTGACGTTGAATAAGAGAGAGGGTGTGGGGAAGGCTTATGTGGTGCAAGGTGGAATCCTAATCTTACTAGGATTCTATCTTATGACTTGTTTTAATTTAGTTTCTCAAACCAAATCAAACCAAAATTAGATCAACCTAATTAAAATAGGTCTTAACCCAATTAAGAACCTAATTTAATCAGATTAAATTTGATTTAAATCTGATTTAATTTTCTAATCAAATTAGAAATTAGATTGACCCAAGTCCTAGTTGAACTAGGACTAGTTTTTCCTTGCATTTGGCTTATCCAATAAACTAATTGGACTTGATCCAATCAAGCCCAAACTAAATCTAATTAAATCATACTTAATTAGACTTAATCTCAGCCCATTGGCTTAATCAAATTAAGCCAATCAGCAATCGAATTGCTAATAGATCCTGTTGCAACACTTGCACTGGGTTAAATGTCAATCGTATTGATCATTTAACCCTAGAACGATTCTTAATCATTGACCAACCATCTGATCGGATCATAAACTCTAATGTGTGTGACCTCATAGGTCTAAACCTAAGCCAGTAGCACAGGAATAAATTTCTGTACCAATCGAAGTGACCATCTAGCAATGGTATCCGATGACCGGATAGGTCGAATGTGTAGAACAACATCCTTAGAACCCATGTGGATAGTTTTCATATAATTCATCCCCTTGACCAAAATGATCATAGGACACCCCAGAGTTCAACTGTCAACTCTGATCAGGTTGTCCACATTGTATTTCAAAATATCAAATCCATCTGATGGATTACCCTGGCCAAGGTTTTGCTAAATTAAAATATAGCGACTCATTCTTCTCCAACTCTTGGAGTGGTCAATCCCATCTTGATCACACTCTGACTTCGCAAGTACTTGACTATGCCCAGAAGCCTTCCGTCCCTGAATTAGAAATTCAGTTAGTCCAGTACCAAAGCACAGTGAGTTGCTTGCAAGTCACTGAGGCGATCTCAAGTCTAAGGGACACTTATACCTATATCCCATCAGAGACATTCTCGACAGCAGAATGCTCTGGAGTTGGTCACGTTCAATGATGATGTACCCTTATATCTCACCTGTATGCCATACCAGTGTCTCCACACTCTTTGGTTAAGAGGACAACCAACCCATATGGCCTACAGCGACCTATGCTCGATAGAAGCTGTCGTCCTTATTAACAGCCTATCGTTTGGTCGTGAACAGTTTTAAGGACTAATCGATAAATTCTCTCTTTATCGAATCTAAATAGTCCTAAGGACTTCATCATAACAACGGAGTTCATTAGAAGATGAAAGCTTATGATGAAGATGCCAAATATATTTTATTTATTAACAAATCAATTACAATACTTGGTTGCTCAACCGTCAACAGCTTGACGATTGACTTTTTGGGACACATTTCCCAACAACTCCCACTTGTCCTAAAGCCACTCGACACAGTATCTAATACCCATCTTCGACTTGTGGTTGTCGAACTCCTTTATCGCCAGGGCTTTAGTTAAGGGGTCGGCCAGATTCTCCTTTTCATCGATCTTCTGAAGGTCGACATCACCTCGATCCACGATCTCTCAGACCAGGTGGAAGCGGCGCAAGATGTGCTTCGTCCGCTGATATGCTTTGGGTTCCTTCACCTGAGCTATGGCACCAGTGCTATCGCAGTAGAGCAGGACTGGACCATCGAGTGAGGGTGCTACTCCGAGCTCGTTGATGAATTTCCTCAGCCACACAGCTTTCTTCGTGACATCCGATGCTGCGATGTACTCTGCTTCACAAATAGAGTCTGCCACAGTATGCTGCTTGGAACTCTTCCAGCAGATGACTCCACCATTCAGAGTAAAGATATAACCCGACACGCTCCTGCAGTCATCATGGTCAGATTGAAAGCTAGAGTCAGTGAACCCCACAAGTTTCAGATCTGACTCGCCATAAACCAACCTTTGGTCCTTAGTATTTTTCAAATACTTAAGGATGGCTTTAACCACTTTCTAGTGATTTTCTCCAGGATCAGATTGGTATCTACTCACTACTCCTAGTGAGTATGCCACATCTGGTCTTGTACATGTCATGGCGTACATGATAGATCCCATGGCTAAAGAATATGAGACTCTACTCATACGCTCTCTCTCTTCAGGAGTTATCGGACAATCCTTCTTAGAGAGAAAAATTCCTTGGCCTATCGTTAGACAGCCCTTCTTGGAATTCTTCATGCTGAACCTCTTCAGCATAGTGTCTATGTACATGGACTGAGATAACCCAAGCATCCTTTTAGATCTATCCCTATAGATCTTCATCCCTAGGATGTAGAATGCTTCACCCAAGTCCTTCATGGAGAACTGTGATGACAACCAAACTTTTATTCCCTGTAGTGCGGGGATGTCATTTCCGATTAAGAGAATGTCATCCACGTACAAGATAAGAAATACCACAACTGGACCATTTGCCCATTTATAGATGCAGGGCTCTTCTCCATTCTTAATGAAGCCATATGTTTTGATCACCTTATCAAAATGCATGTTTCAACTCCGAGAAGCTTGCTTCAGTCCATAAATGGATCTCTGAAGCTTGCACACTTTGGACTCATCCGTGGATGTAAACCCCTCAGGTTGTATCATATACACCTCTTCAGTCAGCTCTCCATTCAGGAAAGCTGTCTTTACATCCATCTGCCAGATCTCATAATCCAGATGGGCAGCTATTGCAAGCATTATCTGAATGGATTTGAGCATTGCCACAGGAGAAAACGTCTCGTCATAGTCAATACCATAACGTTGACGATACCCCTTGGCAACCAGACGGGCTTTATAGGTCTCCACCTTTCCGTCTGCGCCCCTCTTCCTTTTGAAGATCCATTTACACCCAATGGGTTTAACCCCTTCAGGTGGGTCAACCAATGTCCATACATCATTGACCTTCATGGACTCCATTTTGAATTTCATGGCTTCAAGCTATTTCTCGGAATCAGGTCTCTGCATTGCATCCATATAGATGATCGGATCCTCATTATTCTCATCAAGTTCGATGGGATCACCATCCCGGATCAAGAAACCGTAGTATCTGTTCGGCTGACACGGTACTCTACCAGATCGCCTTAATGGTGCAGGTATATTGGGCTCCGGATCTGATCTAATCATATCCGACTCAGGTTCAGCTATTGGTGTCGGTCCTTCTACCTATTGAACTTCATCAAGCTCAACCTTAGAGGCAACGGTTCCTTCACCAAGGAACTCCTTTTCTAAAAAGATTGCCTTAAGGCTGACGAACACCTTTTGTTCATCAGCATGGTAGAAAAAATATCCTTTTGTCTCTTTGGGGTACCCTATGAATGAGCATTTGTCAGACCTAGGTCCAAGTTTGTCTGTGACTAATCGTTTGACATAGGCCGGGCACCCTCAGACCCTAAGGTGTGAAAGTGCTGGCTTACGTCCCGTCCATATCTCATATGGAGTCTTAATTACAGACTTACTTGGAGCCCTATTTAACAGATAACAGGCCAATTCGAGTGCATATCCCCAGAAGGATATCGGCAAGCTAGCAAAACTCATCATGGATCGGATCATGTCTAACAGAGTCTGATTCCTCCTTTCAGACACCATTATGCTGTGGTGTTCCTGGAGGAGTCCATTGGGAGAGAATCCCATTCTCTCCTAGATATGTGAGAAATTCACTAGAAAGGTATTCTCCTCCTCGATCAGATCGAAGAGTTTTAATACTCTTCCCAGTTTGTTTTTCTACTTCACTTTGGAATCGTTTGAACATTTCAAATGAATCTGACTTATGTTTCATTAGATAGACATATCCACATCGGGATAGGTTATCCGTGAAAGTTATGAATTAGAAATATCCACCTCTAGCACTAGTGCTCATGGGCCCACATACATCAGTATGTACTAGGCCCAAGAGCTCAGTAGCTCTCTCACCTTTCCCAGTAAAAGGTGACTTGGTCATTTTACCAAGAAGACAAGACTCACAGGTTGGAAGTGATTCACAATCACTGACTTCGAGGATTCCCTCTTCTTCTTAAGTCAATCTGTTTATTCTGTTCTTGTTTATATGACCTAGCCTACAGTGCCATAAGTAGATATCTGACACACTATCTAATCTAGGATGCTTGCCAGTAGAATAGACTCTTATCAGGCTTGATCTTTTTGGTCTGGCTCTGCACTGATGTCCCAGCCTGAACTTGCACCTTTTTATCTTTCTTCTTCTTGTTCTTCTTCCCTTTCTTAAAAGGTCGAGAACCAGAAGACGAACCTCCCACTAAGTTCACCGACTCCTTGTGAAGTTGGTGATCCTTCTCAAAGTTCTGAAGCAACCCCAGTAATCCGTGGTAGTTCTCTTCAGGCTTTGTCATTCTATAATGAGTGAGGAATGGGAGATAAGACTTGGGCAGCGAGTTCAGTATTGCATCTTTCTCAAGCTGCTCATGCAAGGGAAAGCCGAGCTTGCTCAATCGTTCCATCAGCTCGATCATGTACAATACATGATCAGTGACAGAGGCACCATCTCGTATTTTGGCGTTGAAGATGGCACAACTAGTCTTGTGCCTCTCTACATCATCGAGTGTGCCAAAGGCATCCTCCAACACTTGAAGCATGTCCTTTGACTGAGCCATCTCGAATCTGCGACTGAACTCATCGCTCATGGCAGCCAGCATAATACAGCGCACCGTGGTCCGGTCACTGAGCCACTTCTGGTAAGTGTCTCTGACTATTCCACATGCATTGACAGCTGGCTCCTCAGGTGCAGGATCTATTATCACATATAGGATCCGTTCATGCTCCAGGACTATCTTCAACTTTCGGTACCAGCTACCGAAGTTAGGTCCCACCAACTTATCATTGTCCAACAATGATCAGAGTGATAGGGAAGTGGCCATATTTGCACAAAGGAGAACCATAACCTAATTAGTAATTGATTCATTAAACCTAAAGATTTGGACTTTAATCAAAAAGTTTCTCACACTATTTTATTTGAATTGGTAGCCTCTACCTCCAATTCGAGAAATTACCCTAATTCCTTAGCGGGTACTAGAATCCACTTAGACTGCACACAAGCCCAACTTTGGTTGGCCAACCCATGTACATCTAGGGGTAGGTTCATAACCAATTATTTTTCTAAACAATTTTTAGTAATTTTAATTTTGCCCCAGAAACCTAATCAGTAGGCTTTGGCCTCCACTGTAAGGATCCGGTTAGGTCCAACCATTAACATGATCATACTTGGTGTATCTAACCAACGAATGATTAAGCCCAACTTTGGTTGGCTCACCTAACCACCATTAGAGAGACACTTCCAAGTCATCATATGATGAGTGATAATTCCATTAGTCAACAAGCACCAGGCCTTTGGGTCTGCAATGATTATTGAGTTAATGGACTCATTATCAAACACCTTAATGGGAGGCTATGACTCAGTTATCTCCATAACTTTATCATTTTAAGGATCTAATAATTTTAGAGGATTTAAATAATATAGAGGATAAAGTCAGATGAACCAGCTTATCATGATCCTCCCACTGGCTTCACCAAGTCAGCTTAAGGGAGACCAGGACTGGTCTAGGAGCACCTAAATCAGTCACACTGATTTACCTAGCTGACATGGGTCTGCTCGAATAGTCAAGTGATCCGATCAAAACATAATTTCACCAAGAGGTCAGGTAAGTTCGATCAGTGGGAGGGTCTGCCAAAGCTTGCCTTAGACACCATCAGAAATGGCCAGGTAAGCGGGCTCCCAATTAAAAACTACCGGTCTGGTTTACCTTAGACACCAACTGGTTTAATTAGTTTCGATTAGATCAACCTAACAGTTCGTGCTAGATCGCTTAGCCAAGAATCAAATCCATTTGGTTCTCGTTAAAGACATGGACTTGACCAACTACAACTATTGTAATTGATCTAGAGAATCCTTGACCTAATCTAAGACAACAATTGATTAGATTTAGTCAATTCTCTAATTAAGTCCATCTTCAATCTAACCATAGGTCTAACCCAATTAATGGACCTAATTTCCGCTAACCCATTAACCCAATGTGTTATGGTTTGTGTCTTAGGTTCTTCAATTCACAATCCTAGAACCTATTCAAACAACTTCTTAATTCTTAATTAAGTTTTAGGCTGAGGGTTGGGTTTGGCTTTTCAAAAAATAATTTTTATATTTATAAAATAATTTTATAATATGATTCTACCAACCATATTGCATGTTTGATTCATAATCAAGATGCAAGTGAAATAAACATGAAACTACTTTAGATCTAATCTAAACAGGTTCATGTAATTGAAACAATTTCAACTTTAAATAATTTCTTTGCACAAAAATTATTAACAAAGAGATTTTATTTCAGATTTAAACATCTTTTAAATCTAATAAATCATAAATTTAATCTAGATCATATCTAACAAATTTATGATTAAAGATAGATTTACACAAAGTAGGACGACCTTTGCACTGTAAGGGGTAAACCTTACAGCAGGACAACCTTGCAGTTTGTGATTGATCTAAAATTTTAATTTTAGATTTAATAATCAGATTATAAATTAGATCTAATCTAAAAAATAATCTAAGCATGTATAAATAATCATGTAATAAAGAACCTAGGCTCTGATACCAATTGTAGGAACCAGATCTAGGGTTTCAGGGTTAGATCTTGAAACTTTTTCAAGATCATACAGCAGAAGACTAAAATAAATCAAAATTTATTTTCTAAAATCAAAAAATTCCTAGATCTAAGATCCTATTACATGATTATTATATAGCATTAAATCAAAAATTAAAATATATAAATATAGCATGAACTACATGTTGATCATATCAACATGTTTCTATACTATATCTAATGTATGTATTAAACAATAGATCAGATCTATTACCTTGCAAGTTAGACATTCTAACCTTGTTGATCTGGGCTTGAGGATGATGTTGCAAGCTGCACACGCGTCCGGCCTCTAGGAGTCATCCACACGAGCCTTTTGTGAATGTGGGAGAGATCTGGGAGAGGGCTTTTGTTGCATAAAATAAGTGGAGATTGACGTTGAATAAGAGAGAGGGCGTGGGGAAGGCTTATGTGGCGCAAGCTGGAATCCTAGTCTTACTAGGATTCTATCTTATGACTTGTTTTAATTTGGTTTCTCAAACCAAATCAAACCAAAATTAGATCAACCTAATTAAAATAGGTCTTAATCCAATTAATAACCTAATTTAATCAGATTAAATTTGACTTAAATTTGATTTAATTTTTTAATCAAATTAGAAATTAGATTGACCCAAGTCCTAGTTGAACTAGGACTAGTTTTTTCTTGCATTTGGCTTATCCAATAAACCAATTGGACTTGATCCAATCAAGCCCAAACTAAATCTAATTAAATTATACTTAATTAGACTTAATCTCAGTCCATTGGCTTAATCAAATTAAGCCAATCAGCAATCAAATTGCTAATAGATCCTCCTGCAACACTTGCACTGGGTTAAATGTCAATCGTATTGATCATTTACCCTAGAACGATTCTTAATCGTTGATCAACCATCTGATCGGATCATGAACTCTAATGTGTGTGACCTCATAGGTCCAAACCTAAGTCGGTAGCACAGGAATAAATTTCTGTACCAATCGAAGTGACCATCTAGCAATGGTACCCAATGATCGGATAGGTCGAATGTGTAGAACAACATCCTTAGAACCCATGCGGATATAGTTTTCATATAATTCATCCCCTTGACCAAAATGATCATAGGACAACCCAGAGTTCAACTGTCAACTCTGATCAGGTTGTCCACATTGTATTTCAAAATATCAAATCCATCTGATGGATTACCCTGGCCAAGGTTTTGCTAAATTGAAATATAGCGACTCATTCTTCTCCAACTCTTGGAGTGGTCAATCCCATCTTGATCACACTCTGACTTCGCAAGTACTTGACTGTGCCCAGAAGCCTTCCGTCCCTGAATTAGAAATTCAGTTAGTCCAGTATCAAAGCACAGTGAGCTGCTTGCAAGTCACTGAGGCGATCTCAAGTCTAAGGGACACTTATACCTATATCCCATCAGAGACATTCTCGACAGCAGAATGCTCTGGAGTTGGTCACGTTCAATGACGATGTACCCTTACATCTCACCTGTATGCCATACCAGTGTCTCCACACTCTTTGGTTAAGAGGACAACCAACCCATATGGCCTACAGCGACCTATGCTCGATAGAAGCTGTCGTCCTTATTAACAGCCTATCGTTTGGTCGTGAACAGTTTTAAGGACTAATCGATAAATTCTCTCTTTATCGAATCTAAATAGTCCTAAGGACTTCATCATAACAACGGAGTTCATTAGAAGATGAAAGCTTATGATGAAGATGCCAAATATATTTTATTTATTAACAAATCAATTACAATACTTGGTTGCTCAACCGTCAACAGCTTGACGATTGGCTTTTTGGGATACATTTCCCAACAATGCATACCAGGCCGGCTGGTGCAAGCAGGTGGATGACTACAGGGGGAAGCTCAGGATGGCGACCGACGAGGTTGCCCGCCTTCAAAGGCAGTTATCAAAAGGAGCACAGTTTGCTCCTGTTCGGGATCCCGACGAACTCCAATCCCTGAGAGAAACCATAGAAGAGCTATCTGTCGCCCTTGGGGAGGGGAAGGCTGAGCTGCAGCAGTTGAAGATCCAGCTGATATACGAGCAGCAGGCAGTCAAGGATGCGGAGGCAGAATCTGAGGTCCTGAGAAAGAGGCTCCGAGAGGCGGAGAACGAAAGCCAACAGTTTCATCGGAGGTATATGGAGATGCTAATGAGGGAGAAAGAATTGGAAGAAGAAGTCGAGAGCTTAAGGCACTCCCTGATGAGGGTCAAAGCCGAAAATTCGAAGTCGGAAGAAGCCGGGCCCCCTTAGGGCTCTTTTTGCCTTTCATCCTTCTATGTGTCTTCTTTTGCCGTTTGTTTGTTTTTTTTTTTTTTTGGCCTTCTGGGCTCTGTAACGCATACTTTGCTAATGAAATGAAAAGAAGATCTTTGTTACCTTGCTCGCGCATCGTGTTGAATTATCGTCCGTCGGACTTCTTTCATTTTTTGTCCTGTTCGATGCCGATGTTGTCTGGAGATTCCTGGTCGTCACCACGTCGGCTTGCTTTTCTTGTCATCTTTCTTCTTCAGTCTCAAGGGCTCTGTAATGCATAATTAGTTAATGACATGAGAAAGAAATTTTTCGTTACCTCTTTTACTCATATGTTGAATTATCATTTGCCGAGCTTCTTTCGACTTTGGCCTTACTTGATATCGATGCCGTTCGGAGGTACCCGATCACCGTCGTATTGACCCATCCTTTTATTTATGGCCACAGATTTGTCTGAGACCATTCAAGTTTAACATCTCCTTTCAGAGTTCGAGCTCGGAGGTCTGAGCTTCTCGTCGCCCCGAGGAAGCCATCTTATCCTTGGCCTGTGTTGAGAGCTCTCTTGGAGATCGAGGATTTTGATAAGAACCTCAATCCTCGCTGAGACGAGGCTCCCTGTATCTTTGATGTAATTTATTTTCTATTTATCGCTGATGCAGTTCGTCGCTTTCCTTTTTAACCCCCCTCCCCTTTTTCTTTTTCTTTTCTCGAGTGAGGGTTTTCCCTCTGCTCTTAGTGGGGTCGTGGGAGCGCAGAGGGGCCACTGAGAAGGTTCCCTTTTTCTTATCTGGTCTTGAATGACCAGACCTTAATTGGTGTCAGGACGAGGTCCTTCCCCTATTTCTGATGTAATCGATTTCAGCTCAGGTTAGGACGTGGTTCTTTCCCTGTTCCTAATAGGGCTGTGGGGGCATATATGGGCGTTGCAGGGCCTCTCCCCCCATCCGATCTAAGAGTAACCGGCCTTCGACTTTGCTCATGTTAGGGCGAGGTTCTCTTCCTATCCCTAACAGAGCTGTGGGGGCGCATATGGCGCTGTAGGGCCTCTCCCTCCATCCGGTCTAAAAATAACCGGGCCTTCGACCTTGCTCATATTAGAACGAGGTTCTCCTCCTGTCCCTAACATGGCTGTGGGGGCACATAAGGGCGTTGTAGGACCTCTCCCTCAATCCGGTCTAAAAATAATCGGGCCTTCGACCTTGCTCATTTAGGGTGAGGTTCTCCTCCTGTCCCTAACATGGCTGTGGGGGCACATAAGGGCGTTGTAGGGTCTCTCCCCCTATTTGGTCTAAAAATAACTGGGCCTTCGACCTTGCTCATGTTAGGACGAGGTTCTCCTCCTGTCCCTAACATGGCTATGGGGACACATAAGGGCGTTGTAGGGCCTCTCCCCCCATCCGGTCTAAAAATAATCGGGCCTTCGACCTTGCTCATGTTAGGGTGAGGTTCCCCTCCTATCCCTAACATGGCTGCGGGGGCACATAAGGGCGTTGTAGGACCTCTCCCCCCCATCCGATCTTAAAATAATCGGACTTTCGATTTTGCCCATATTAGGTGTCGTTTTCATTGTCTGAAGGGGTTATCCCCTATCATTACAAGTCCATGCCAAAAGGAAAAAATGTGCAAATCTGAAAGGAATCTTGATTTAAAGCGAAGTCGTTCGTAATATATTTACAGGTTTTTCAAATCTCAAGACTGTAGAAGGTCTGCTCCCCGTCAAGATCCTCCAGAGATGGAGTTGATGATCCCAATTGGAGGCCGATCTCCGGGCTGCTCTTCCCTCCTCGGTGGCTCAGGTTGCGGCAGGGCCCTTGACCGATCCTCTCTACCCTCAGGTCGGCATAGAATGAACCTGTCGAGCCGACCTCGTCTGATGAGCTCCTCGATCTCATCTCAGAGTTGAATGCATTCCTCTGTGTCGTGGCCATGGTCACGATGGTAGAGGCAGAACTTGTTAGGATTGTGCTTCCCAGGGGGCGTGCACATCTTTTCTGGCCTTGGGAGCTGCTCTTTGACTTCCATCAGCACCTGGGTTTTCGATGCGTTGAGGGGGGCGTAGCTGTGGAATCTTCCTGGGGGAGAGCCCCGTCGAACCCTGTGCTCTGGGCTTCTCTGCCTGCATGCTCGGGGAGAAGTCTGGGTGCGCTTGTACCTGAAAGGAGTTCGAGAACATGGCCGAGCTTCTCTCGACCCTTTTTCGACTGTGGGCTTACTCGAGTCTCCCACCTGCCACTCTCTCACGGTCTCCTCATCCTTCATCTTAAAGGCTTCTTCTGCTCGGGCGTACCCTTCGGCCCGATCTAGCAAATCAGCAAAATTCTTGGGGTACTTCTTTTTCAGGGAGAATAGAAGGTCGTTCTTTTGAAGGCCACCTTTCAGAGCGGCCATCGTGACTGATTGGTCTATGTTTCGGACCTCCAATGCGGCGACATTGAAACGGTTGACGTAAGCTCGAATGGACTCCCCCTCCCTTTGCTTAATGTTGATGAGGGACTCCGAACCCCTCTGGGGACACCGGCTGCTAACAAAATGAGCCGCAAACTGGTGGCTCATCTGATCAAAGGAAAAGATGGTATCCGACTTTAGTGCCGAGTACCAATTTCTTGCTGCTCCCTTCAAGGTGGATGGAAAAGCTCGGCACAGGATGGCGTCTGGTGTGCCATGGAGTAGCATCATTGTCCAGAAGGCCTCCAGGTGGTCAACTGGATCCAAAGTCCCGTCGTAGCTTTCAAATTGAGGGAGCTTGAAGTTTGGCGGGATCGGTTCCTGCATGATCATTTGAGAGAAGGGAGGGTCAGTACAAATGTCCTCACCATAAGTGAGGGGAGCATGGCGGAGTTCTTCGATCGGTCGGTTCATCTCCTGGAGCCTTCGATCCAGGAAATCCTCTCGACTACGAGTCTCAAGGGTCTTCTGGCAGAATGGAGGTAGAGATCTTTCAGGAGTAGAATCATGATCTGACTGAGGGCTCTCCACCCTCGGATTCATCTTTTCGGAAAAGATGGGGCGACTGGCCCAAGTGGCCCATCCTACCGTCGGATTTTGGAGTTTCGACGGTGTTCTCTCTGGTCGTACTGACGCCTGCGGCTATTGCTGCTGCTGCATGGCCTGCACCGTTTCAGTGAGGCCTCTGATCTGCTGAACCAGAAGGTCGAATTGCTCTGCACCAACAGCTATTGCCGGAGGAGGAGGAGGAACCTGGGAAATTGGAGGTGAGGCCGGAGCCTGAGATCTGGCCGCGAAGGCCATTGACCGCCTGGAGGATGCCCTTCGGGGAGGCATCAGGTGAAGATCAGGTAGGAAACCGGAGGAGAAGATGTCAGAGAAGATGATCGGAGGTGGTCCCGTTGAGCGCTCCTTTAAGAATAAGGGTACTGCGAAGACACAACCCTTCCTCTAGCGCCAATCCTGTTGGTGCAAAAATCTGCCAGCATCGGAGAAGCTGGAGCCGAGGGAGTCGCGATCGCCGTCGGGACCTGCAAAGAAAGTCTAAATCGGAGTTGGGGGTGCTCCGGCAAGACCCTCCGATGCTCAAGTCAGTTCTCTGCTTCAACAAGAATGAAGTGCTCGAACAGAAATTTTAGCAGAGTTTCGAGATAGAAATTAGAGCTTAGAGAATAACGTATCTGGGGTCCCCTTTTTATAGGCGGAGGGTGCAACAGACTGATAGCGATGTTTGTAACCACCTGGTAGTGGGCCGTTCGGGGCCAGAAGGAGTTTGTTATGAAGAGTAGTGGAGTGGAGTCGTGGCTATCACCGTGGCCTACCACGTGGAGCCTATTGCGGGGAGTGGAGCAGTGTCCGTTGTCACGACTTGCCAGAGAGTGGTGGAGCCGTACGGAATCCGTCGTAGAAAGTGGAGCAGAATCGTGGCCATTACTGTGGCCTGCTAGGGAGTCCAGGCCTGTCGGCCGAAGCTCGGTTGAGGTGTCTGGTGGAGAGAGGTAGCTATCCATCTGAGAGGAGCTCGGATGTTGCTGGTGAGCCTTCTACCGTTGGGTGCCTTGGGCGTTAATACTGCAGGCGAGGGCCATTTGCTGTAGGAGCTCAGTTAGAGGCTTTCCATAGACGAAGTTTGGTTTCACGCAGAATTCGGCAGAGGGTCGACCGGCAGTGGATGTCGGATGGTGCTGGAGAGGTTCATCCGCTGGAGGGGTCCAGCTGTTGGAGTCCATGTGTCGTAGGAGTTCATCCGGAATCTGTCCGCTACAGAAGTTCAGTCGGAGTCCGATCTCCGTAGAAGCCCGGATGGGGATCATATGTCGAGGAAGCTCGATCGAAGCCTGCAGTAGAAGCTCGGAGTAGATCGCTTGCAGTAGGAGCTCGAAGTCTGGCCCTTGTAGGAGTTCGGATGAGGTCTACCTGTAACAGGAGTTCAGGGCAAAAGTCCGGCTCCCGTAGGAGCTCGGATGAAGTCTACCTGCAGTCAGAGTTCGGGGAAGAAGTCCGGCTCCCGTGGGAGCTCGGATGAAGTCTAGAAGGTGGTCGACCACCATAGAAACTTGGATGGAGTCCGTCTGTCGTGGAGAATCTGGTCGACACTGGTGGGGGTTTATCCGTCGGCAGAACTCGAGAATGTTGCGGAGGCTCGGCCGCTAGAGAGGTTCGGAAAGATGTCGCCGAAGGTCGGACGTCGATAGAATCCCTGAAGGGTCACTCCTGACACGAACTTCGACTGGGGGATATTTTATACCCAACAATGGCCGTTCGGTCATAAGAACAAAGTAGAGTTTAAGACCCTCTCCTTTCATTCAATGGGATGTTCTTATGGTGTGTAGGGGTGCTGCGCGTTCATCCTTAATCAGAAATCAAAATTTACTTTTCTGCAAAATCCTAGATCCTGAAACCCTAGAATTTATTTTACATATTTTATTTATGAACCCAAGACTTAATTAATGAATTAAGCTTATGAAATCAAATTAAGTCTAAAATTGAGAATTTCAGATCTAAGCCATTTTCATAAAATTGGGTTCGGGCTTGGATAGCTCAATTGGGTCTAACGGTTGATCAAATCGAATCAAAAGTTGGTTAGGTAGGATCATGAAAGCTAATAATTGACCAGCCTAATAGGATTAAGTCTAGGTCAAGGTCGAATCACATTTAGATGTGACTCGATCAAGTTAAGACCTAATTTGGCTCAGTGGTTAAAGATTGGATTGTAGACTAACCCAATTGGTTTTAGTTCGATAATTTGGTGTCTAAGGTAAGTTGGGCAGATGCGATCGATTGGTTTTTTAGTTGGGAGCTACTCGACTCGAATGCGTTCTTGTCAAGTTAATGGCATATCCCTTCCACCGGTCTCACTTACCTGACCATATATGTCGATCCAGTTCTGATTAGAGATGGCTAACAATTCGAGCTAACCCATGCCACTAGGTTAGTCATAATTGTTATGACTATGTCAAGTCAAGTATAATGAGACCTAAATCAAATCTTCCTAAGAAAATATTAAGTCTAAGGTCTTCCACCATTGTGGATGTGCGGGCCCTTCCCGGGGTTGATTGTTCTCGACTGGTTACAATGGCTCAGTTGCACCGGGAAGACACATCCATGTCCATTAGGCATTGGATGCTACGGATTAGAGGATGGGTTGTGCTCAATATTTCGGATACGGTGAGGGACCCAATCAGGAATCTAATTCATGCAAATGGTGGGTCTGACTTAACTTAGGATTGGAGCAATATTCTGGACACAATAAGCTTCATGAATTAGAGATCATGTTTTGGATGCAGCATGATTAGAGAATCATTGGACAAGAGTTGTCCACTTATCGGTTGACCCATCACCAATAACTGTTAGGTGAGGTGGTGAGCCAATCGGTGAGAACGCACCACCCACTAGAAATCACTAATCACAAAAATTTTCACATCTCTACCTAGGGAGTGTAGAGATCTAAGAAAATAGTGGGAGCCTAATTTGTTTAAAAATGAAACCCCTAAACAAATTGGTTAAGTCTAATTACAAAATCTAACTAGAAACTTTTGACTCTCTATAGGAAACATGTCTGCGTCCAACCCCCTGACAAAAATACTAGACACCCACAGATTGACTGGACCAATTTCAAGGACTAGTTGAGGAATTACAGAATTATTCTGAGTTTCAAAAAATTGACTCATGTCTTAGACCAGGACCCACCTGCCATACCAGCACGTCCGACTGCTGAACGGAGAGCGTCTCTAAAAAAGTGGACAGATGACGATAACAAAGTCAGGTACTATATGTTGGGTGCTATGTCTAATGACTTGCAGCACCAGCATGAGAATATTATGACTACCCGCCAAATGTTGGGTCACCTACAAGAGTTGTTTGGTGAACAAAGTCGCGCAGCTAAGTATCAAGTCTATCAAAGATTTTTTTAAGGCTAAAATGCATGATGGGCAGTCAGTCCAAGATCATTGTTTGTCAATAATCAAGGACATTGAGGAGCTTGAGAAGCTCGGTGTCATCTTAGATAGGGATTTTCAGATTGATGTGATCCTTCAAACCTTGTCTGATGCATATGGTCAGTTCATCATGAACTTCCATATACATAAGATGCAGTGTACCTTGGCTGAGTTAATGAACATGTTGGTTACGGCTGAGCTTTCTTTGAAAGGTTCAAAAGGCTCAGTCCTTATTGTGGAGTGGACTTCTTCCAAGAGAAAGTCTTTTGGAAAGAAGAAGAAGTCTGCGAAGGAGCAGAAGGTGAATGGGAAGAAGAAGAAGACAAAACCGAAGAAGAAGGCTGTTGAAAAGGAAAAATATTTTCACTACAATTCAGATGGCCATTGGAAGCGAAACTGTCCTCAGTACCTGACCACCCTGAAGAACAAGAAAGATGGTCCTTTTGGAGGAATGCTCGTCATAGAATCTAATCTTACGGTTTCCTATGCATCTAGTTGGGTACTTGACTCTAGTTCTAGTGCTCATTTGTGCACTTCTATGCAGGGTCTTGAGAAGAGCAGGAGGCTGAGGGATGGAGATATGATCTTACGCATCGGGAATGGAGCAAAAGTTGCTGCTGTGACCGTGGGAACCTACCCTCTGCGATTACCATTAGGATTAGATTTAGTTCTTAGAGATTGTTATTATGTGCCTGCAGCAAGCAGGAATTTGATTTCTGTTTCATATTTAGCACAAGAAGGCTATGTGATTAGCTTTCATAAGAATCATTGTAACATATTTTATAAAAATAATAAAGTTGCAAATGATTTTCTTATTAATGATCTCTATCAGCTACATATTGATGTATCTGTATTTCATATCAAGCAAAATGTGAATGCCATGGGAATTAAAAGGCCTAGAGATAGTCTAAATGATAGGTATCTGTGGCACCTAAGGCTAGGTCATATAGCGGAAGACAGGGTTAACAAATTGGAGAAATCCGGGATATTGAGTCCGTTGACTTTCGAGTCATATCCAATTTGTGAGTCATGCCTTCAAGGCAAAATAACCAAGCTCCCTTTTATAGGACATGGGGAAAGGGCCACAGACCTACTTGTCCTAGTACATACAGATGTGTGCGGCCCATTTGATGTACCGGCTAGAGACAACTATGTCTACTTCATTACCTTCATCGATGATATGTCTAGGTACGGGTATGTGTTTCTAATGAAACACAAGTCTGAAGCCTTTGAAAAGTTTAAAGAATTCAGACATGAGGTAGAAAAACAAACAGGAAAGCCCAAGGTTCTTCGATCAGATAGAGGAGGCGAATACCTTAGTCAGGAGTTCCTAGACTATCTTAAGGACACTGGCATAGTCTCTCAATGGACTCCACCTGAAATGCCACAACTCAACGAGATTTCAGAATGGAGAAATCAGACCCTATTAGATATGGTCTGTTCCATGATGAGCTTCACAAACCTTCCTGAGTTTCTTTAGGGATATTGTCTCATGACAGTAATATATGTATTGAATAGGGTTCCCTCTAAAACCGTTCCTACCACACCGTAGGAGATATGGCATGATAAGAAGCCAAGTCTGAGTCATCTCAGAATTTGGGATTTTTTAGCTCATGTCAAGAGTCAGCAGGTGGACAAGTTAGAGTTCAGATCTTTTAAAGCTCGGTTCATAGGATATCCTAAAGAGTCATTAGGATACTATTTCTATATTCCAGAAGATCACAATGTGATTGTGAATCGACATGCTATTTTTTTTGAAAAATAATTTATTCAAGATGGTGGCATCAGAAGAATAATTAAGCTCAAGGAGAATGTCTCCCAAGAGCAACGAGCTAAAGAACCTGAGGAACCCAATCAATTAGAACCAGTCCTAACACAACCTCTTCCACCTCGTAGATCGACTAGGGTTTTTCGTACTCCTGAAAGGTACTTAGATACTATACAAGAGAAAGTAGAGGAAATATTCCTCACAAAAAATGGGGCTCATGGTGATGACCCCAAGACCTATGATGAGGCGATATTAGATATCGACTTCGAGAAATGGTTAGAGGCAATGAGATCAAAAATTGACTCGATGCACTCAAACCAAGTTTGGACCTTGGTAGATCCACCTGAAGGTATTGTACCTATTAGGTGTAAATGGATCTTCAAGAAAAAGATAGGTGCAGATAAGAATATGGAGACATTCAAGGCTAGGCTCGTAGCGAAAGGTTATAGTCAGCACGAAGGCATTGACTATCAGGATACTTTTTCGTCCGTAGCCATGCTAAAATCCATCCGCACATTGCTTGCTGTTGCAGCTTATTTTGATTATAAAATATGACAGATGGATGTGAAAATGACATTCTTAAATGGATATCTTGAGGAAGATATCTATATGGAATAGCCGCTTGGTTTCACATCCAATGATGATGATCACAAGATCTGCAAGCTGCAAAGGTCCATTTATGGACTTAAGCAAGCATCTTGGAGCTGGAATACTCATTTCAATGATGTGATCAAAATATTTGATTTCATCAAGAACGAGGAGGAACCATGTGTGTTCAAAAAGGTCAGTGGGAGCGCAGTTGTCTTCCTCGTACTGTACGTAGATGACATCCTCCTGATTGGAAATGATATTTTTATGATGACCTCAGTCAAAATATGATTGTCTAAGGAGTTCTCTATGAAAGATCTAGGAGAGGCATCCTTTATACTGGGTATTAAGGTCTATAGAGATAGACCAAATAGGATGCTGGGACTTTCACAGAAGATGTACATAGAGGAGGTGCTAAAAAAGGTTTAGCATGGAAAACTCCAAAAGAGGTTTAGTACCTTTTAGACATGGCATTCATCTCTCCAAGAAGATGTGCCCTAGCACACCTGAGGAGATTGAACGCATGAGCAAGATCCCTTATGCTTCGGCAATAGAAAGCCTCATGTATGCCATGCTATGTACACGACCTGATATAGCCCATGCTGTGAGTGTCACAAGCAGATATCAGTCGAATCCAGGCGAAGAGCACTGGACTTCTGTGAAATGTATCCTTAAATACTTGAGAAGAACTAAGGATATATTTCTAGTCTTTGAGAATGGAGAACTCCAGATTCAGGGATTTACAGACTCAGACTTTATGTTTGATATAGATGATCGAAAGTCGATATCTGAAAGTCTGTTCATTTGCAATGGTGGTGCAGTTAGCTGAAAAAGTTTCAAGCAGACGGTAATTGCTGATTCCACCATGGAGGCAGAGTATATTGCTGCATCGGAAGCTGCGAAGGAGGCATTCTAGTACAAAAAGTTTGCCACAGAGCTTGGAGTGATATCATCGGATGCCATCCCTCTTTACTACGACAATAATGGTGCCATAGCCCTAGCTAAAGAGCCAAGGTCTCACCAAAAATCCAAGCATATCGAGTGGCGATTCCATCTGATCCGTGATTACCTCGAAAAAGGTTATGTCGAGGTTAAGAGAGTCGACTCTACAGACAATGTGGCAGGCCCACTGATAAAGCCATTAGGCCAGCAGAAGATTGAAGCCCACCTTGAAAAGATGGGACTTAGATATGTAGCCAATTGGCATTAGGTCAAGTAGGAGTTTGTTAGATGTGTGCCCTAGATGCCAGATTGGCTGATACATTCCTGTACAAATATAAGGGTAAATTTATAATTTTGACTATAAATGAATAAAAAGATTATTCTACTATCACATTATGTACATTATGTCTGTGATACATCCTTTGAGTTAGTAAGAATGTTGATTCATATTTTCAAGAGTTGAAAATTTAAGGCATGAATTTACATAACTAACTCATAAATAGCTCCTGACCATAGGATCATCACGAGGATGGTGATCGATCCGAAAGTATCCACCTGCTAAATTAGGCATCAAAGTGGGTGCCATATTCAGATTGGGTGTGCGCCCCAAGTAGATAAGGATAGAGTCCCATGAGATGAGGATTCTGATCCCTTGATCAACTTGGACTGTGGGGCGCTAATCTCACTGTGCTTATCTAGTGTTGGCACCAACAGTAAGAGGAATTGTGGGGATTCTTATCTGATATGATCAGATGACATCACTCCACTAATCAAAATTTTTTTAAAATTAATTAGAATTTTTTGATTGGTCGAATGATGTGGCACTGCATGGCGCAGCAGGGTCTATTTAAACCCTATCTGTGCCTAGGGTTTAGAGACTCTGCTCAATAACCAGCAAAAGCCTGAATCCTCTCCACTTCTCTATGCTCCCTCTACTCCTTTCCCTCCCCTCTTCATGTTCAAGAGGTTGGGCATCCATCTGGTGCTTGTTCAAGGCGTGGTGGCTTCCTGATTAGAAGGCTGCAGAGATTTATCGAGAAGCTACTGCTCCAGCTTCAGAAGATCTTTTGAAGATCTTTCAGATCAGATCCAGATCTGATTTTTGGAGCAAAGATTCATGAGGAGAAGATGATTTAGATCCTACTTGAGTGGATACTGGTAGAGGCCAGACAACTGTGTGGCTATTTTAGAACCTCGAGATTGCTGCGATCATCTATAGGGTAATCTAGTTACCCTAGAGGTATTTTTCTATTTCTCATGTTTCCAGATTTAATTTTAGATTTAATATCAGATAATAGAAATTAGATCTAATAGATCTTAGATCTGAAATATCATAGGATAATTTTTTGAAATATTTCACCCTAGATCTCATTAGATCTGGAAGATCCTACAAGGAAAAAAGCTAATTTTTCCTTCATAAGGTGCCAACAACCTTCCTTGTATGAAAAATCTCTTTCCTTATTTTCATCTTATCTCTAATTTGGATCGTATTCAAATTAGGCAAGAGATAGGATTATGAGTCACCACCCATTGTCACCCACCCTTATTGGGTCTACTACTTTGATGCCCAAAATGTCAAGCCAAATCCTATTTGGTGTGGAAATATGGGCATGGGTCCAAGTGTGGCGCAAGGAAATAAAGATAGAGTCCTAGTCGACTTGGACTCTTTATTTCTAATCTGAATCTAATCCAAATCAAATTTGGATTGAACCTAATAATAGAAATGCACCTAATCTAATTAGAAATCTAATTATCTCAATAAATTTTTAATCCAATTAGAAATTAGTTAGTCCAAACGCTGGTCGAATCAGGATCAAATTTTTTTTGTAATCAGGATTAATCGTATCAAACCTAATTTGAGTCGAACTGAATCTAATTCAATTAGACTTAATCTAAAGCTCTTTACTCAATTAAATTGAGTCGATTAATAATCTAATTACTAATTAATCCTTCATAAATAGTGGAGTCTCAGTCTTAGTGGGACTCTCCTCGAGTCCCAGTCTCAATGGGACTCCTTACCAGAGTCACAATTCAATTGGACTCTTCAGCCATCAGATCTGACCAAATCTTCTAATACGTATGACCCCATAGGTTCGAATCTAAGTCGGTAGTATAAAAATAACTTTCTATACCAATCAATATAACTATCTAGCAATGGTGACCCAATGATCGGATAGGTCGAAGTATTGCAAAGCAACATTCTAGAACCTACTGACGTATGGTTACCGTATAATTCATCCCTTTGATCCTAATGCTCAAAATTATCTAGGATTTAACTGTCAACCCTAATTTAGTTGACCACATTATATTTTAACCTTTCAAATCCATCTCGTGGATTATTCTGATCAAGATTTTACTAAATTAAAATACATTGATGCATATCTCCCACTAATTCAGAGGAGTCAATTCCATCTTGACTCACACACCAACTAGATAAGTACTTGACTGCATCCAATATTCTTTCATCATTGAGTTAGAAACTCAGATGGTTCGATATTAAAGTACAATAAGTTGCTTACAAGTCACCATGGTGGTCTCAGATCTGAAGGATACTTATACCCATATTGTTCACAAGCTACTCTTGACAGCAGAGTGCTCGACAAATGATCACATTTGATGTGAATGTACTCCTACATTCCATCTGCATACATAACAGTATCTCCACACTCCTTGGTTAAGAAGGCAACCAACTCATATGGCACACAACGATCTATACTCGATATTGCTATCGTCCTATTAATAGTATATCATTTGGTTGCAAATATTTTTAAGGACTAAACGACAAATCCTCCTTTGTCGATTAACTATAGTTCTAAGGACTTCATTACAACACAGGAGTTCAATAATGGACAATTTTAATGAAAATGCCAAATAACTTTTATTAACAAAAATTTATATATAATTTATAAAAATGAGCACAATCATCAACAGACTGATGATTGACTTTAAGACACATTTTCTAACAACTCTCACTTGGACTAAAGTCAATCTATACAGTATCGATTACCCATCTTCGACTTGTGATCATCAAACTTCTTGATTCTGAGAGCTTTAGTAAATTGATTGGCTAGATTTTTTTCCCCATTGATCTTCTGAAGGTCAACGTCACCTCGATCCAAGATCTCCTGGATAAGGTGAAAGCGGCGCAGAATATGCTTGGTGCGTTGATGGGACCTCGGCTCCTTGGCTTGAGCAATGGCTCCAGTATTGTCACAGTATAACAAGATAGGGCCATCATTGGAGGGTGTCACTCCGAGCTCGTTGATGAACTTTCACAACTATACAGTTTTCTTCGTAGCATCGGATGCCGCAATGTACTCTGCTTCGCAAACAAAGTCAGCCTTAGTGTACTGCTTAGAACTTTTCCAGCAGATTGCTCCACTATTTAGGGTAAAAATATAACCCGATACACTCTTACCATCATCATGGTTTGACTGAAAATTGAAGTCGGTGAACCCCACTAGTTTCAAGTCAGTTTCACCATACACTAGCCATTGGTCCTTAGTATTTCTCAAATACTTAAGAAAAATTTTTACGACCTTCCAGTGGTTCTCTCCTAAATCAAACTGGTATCTACTCACTACCTCTAGTGAGTATGCTACGTCTGGTCTCGTACATATCATAGTGTACATAATAGAATCCACTACTGAAGCATATGAAACTCTACTCATATGTTCTCTCTCTTGAGGAGTTATCGGACAATCCTTTTTCGAGAGAGAAATTTCATGGCCTATTGGAAGATAGCCTTTCTTGAAATTTTCTATGCTGAACCATTTTAGTATGGTATCTATGTACGTGGACTGTGAGAGCCCAAGTAACCTCTTAGATCTATCTTTATAGATTTTTATCCCTAGGATGTAGGCTGCTTCTCTCAGATCCTTCATGGAGAATTGTGACGACAATCATATTTTTATTCACTGTAATGCAGGGACATCATTCTTGATTAAGAGAATGTCATCCACATACAAAATAAGAAATATAATTATTGAACCATTAGCCCACTTATATATGTAGATTTTCTCTCTGTTCCTAATGAAGCCATACATTTTGATCACCTTATCAAAATGTATGTTTCAACTTTGAGATGCTTGCTTCAATCCATAAATAGATCTCTGAAGCTTGCACACTTTGGACTCATCTATGGATATGAACCTTTCAGGTTGTATTATATACACCTCTTCATTCAGTTCTCTATTTAGGAAAGCTGTCTTCACATCCATTTACTAGATTTCATAGTCCAGGTATGCTGCTATTGCAAGCATAATCCGAATGGATTTGAGCATTGTCACTGGAGAAAATATCTCATCATAGTCAATACCATAATGTTGACGATAACCCTTGGCAACCAAACGGACTTTATAGGTCTTTACCTTCCTATCTGCGTCCCTCTTCCTTTTAAAGATACACTTACAACCTATGAATTTAACTCCTTCAGGTGGGTCAACTAATGTCCATACATCATTGACCTTCATGGACTCCATTTTGAATTTCATGACTTCAAGCTATTTATCAGAGTCAGACCTCTGCATTGCATCCATATAGGTGATCGGATCCTCATCATTCTCATCGAGTTCAATAGAATTCCCATCTCGGACCAAAAAATTGTAGTATCTATCTAGTTGATGCAGTATGCTACCGGATCACCTTAAGGATGTTTATGTATTGGGCTCCGAGTTTGATTTTATCAAATTCGATTAGATTCAATCATTGGTGTTGGTTCTTCTATCTATCGAGCTTCGTCAAGCTCGATTTTGGAGGCATTTATTCCTTCACCAAAATATTTCTTTTCTAAAAAGTGTGCCTTATTACTGACAAACATCTTTTGTTCAACAGACAGATAAAAGTAAAATCTCCTCATTTTCTTAGGGTAACATATGAAATTGCACTTATCAGACCTAGGACTGAGCTTGTTAGTTTGTAATTATTTAACATAAGCCAGACACCCCCAGACCTTAAAGTAAGAGTGGCTCAGCCTACGCCCTAATTATATCTCATATGATGTCTTACTAACTGACTTGCTCAGAATATTATCGAGCACAAGATAGGCTGTCTCAAGTGCATATCTCCAAAAGAAGATCGACAGAGTTGCAAACCCCATCATAGATGAAACGATGTCCAACAAGGTTCGATTCTTCTTTTTCGAGACACCGTTATGCTGTGGTATCCCTAGAGGAGTCCATTATGAGAGAATCCTATTTTCTCTAGATGTGCTAGAAATTCACTGGAAAGGTATTCACTCCATTGGTTAGATCGAAGAATTTTAATATTTTTTTCAGTTTATTTTTTTACTTCATTACGAAACCGTTTGAATATTTCAAATGATTCAGACTTGTGTTTCATTAAGTAGATGTACCCATACCTAGATAGATCATATGTGAATGTAATAAAATAGCTATACCCTCTTCTGATACATGTGCTTATGGGTCCACATACATCAATATGTATCAAACCCAGTACATCACTGGCTCGTTTATCTTTTTCAGTAAAAGGTGACTTGGTCATCTTTTCAAGTAGACAAGACTCACAGGTAGGTAACAATTCATAATCATCTTTATCAAGAATCTCTTCTTGAGCTAACATGTTCATCCTGTTCTTATTGATATGACCTAGCCTACAATGCCAAAGATAGGCATCAGTGACATCATCTATTCTAGGATGTTTATTTGAAATGTACATTACATTAGGCCTCGATACAATATAGATATCATTGTTCAACTGTCCATGCAAAATTGTAACACCATTCAAAATGATATCACCAAAGTTTTTTTTTTTATTGATATTTCATAATTAGACTTGACTAAAAGGCCTACAAAAATAATATTCAAAAGAAAACTAGGACAGTAATGACATTCATAAAGAACAATGTAATGAGACTTGAATACAAGCTTGATGATTCCTAAAGCTAGAACTGGAACTGATCTTTCATCTCCAATGTTCAAAAATCTCTCACCATCTCCCAATCTCCTACTGACCTGAAGATCTTGCAATGAATTGCAAATATTAATAGGGCTACTGGTATCCAATACCCAGGTCATTGTATCAAAATGTGAGAAGTTACAAGGTATTATCACATAAGTACCTTATCCAGTAACTGATTGCTTCTTTTTGGCTTATTCAGATCAAGTGAAGCTATGTACTGAGGATAGTTTTTTATCTAGTGATCCTGCTTCTTACAAAAGAAGCACTTTGTCTGACTTTGATTAGCCTTGAACTTGGGTTTCTGAGATTGAATCCCAGCACCAGGCACCTTCCTATTCTTTTTTTTCTCTTTCTTAAAGGGACAATGACTACTCGAAGAAGATCCTCCCACTAAATTCACCATCTCCTTGTGGAGCTGGTGATCCTTCTCAAAAATCTGTAGCAACCCTAACGAATCATGGTAGTTGACTACAGGCTTCATCTTTTTGAAATGACTGAGAAACTGTCATGCCCCTGATCCGAGATCGCGAGCAGGAGGTCGTGGCAACCGCCGCATACTTATGAAGAACTCTCTCCACAAGCATGCAAGGCATCTCATCACGATATCAAATGCATCACAGTGGAATAAAATTCAAATAATTATTATTCAAATATCTTACATCCAATAAAGTTTCACTAAAAATAAAATAATAGATCTAAGTTTCATGAAGTTGACAATGCTAAATCTCGCCTCTAAAAGCTCATCCCAACATTATTACTCATGCTCATAATTAATTATCTGAATCTGAAAAATAAAAAGAAAGATAATGAGCTAGACAGCCCAGTAAGTAACAAATATCTCAACTAGACATTTCAGATAATTATAAAATTCAAGAATAATGCAATGAATAAATATAAAAATATATTTCATGTTAATCCAATGCAAATCCAATCTTTTCAAATATTTATATACAATATAATCATAAATTTGATTCAAATCAAAATACTCATAACTCAACTGCCGTGACTATGACCAACGTTTAACCCCCATTGATGGGGTCCACTAAATACCAGCGCACAACCCCCACTGACAGGGTCCACTGAATTTTCAATGTATAATCTCCATTGGTGGGGCCCACTGAAATATAGTTAGACTGAGAGCATAAATCCGATCTGTATCAAAATATTTTTGTATCATAACATATCATAATTTTTACTGAACATATGCATAATCAATAAACTATATTATTTCAGAATCACTTTTCGTTCAAAACATAATTCATAAATCATGTATAATTTCAAAGAATAATTATTTATTTTTAAAATAAATATGAAATATCTCGAGAAGATGATTCATTACTTATCTTTATAGACCACCGAGTGAACCGATCGACTAAATTCTAAGAGATTCTTCAGTGTCTATTATTCAAAAATTATATTTTTATATTAATTCTAATTCCAAATTAAATCTAAATAAATCTTTAATTAAAATTTCTCTTAAGATTGGATCCTTCACTAAACGTGATCAAAATCATCAAAGGAAGCCTTTCACTATACTAATCTTAGAAAATTAACTTTGAGAGAGAAATCCATCAAGAGAGAGAAAGAGTCTAGAGAGATAAAATTCTAAAAAGAGAAAGTAGAGAGAGAAAGTCCAATTTTAGAGAGAAAAAGTAATGGTTCAGGCTGAAGGGAGAGAGAAAAACTTTCTCTCATATTTTATTATTTATTTATTTAATTCCTTCCCCTTTTTCTTTTTCTTTTTCTTTTCCTTTTCTTTTCCTTCTTCTTCCCGTGGCCTCCCATGGGTGAAACAAGTGAAATGGGACCGTGAGGTCCCCTCATAAGGTTGGCCGACCGACAGTCGGCCGGCATGGGAATGGCCAGCGGTCGGAGGAGAGCACACCGCCATCAAAAGGAACCCAAAACCATGATTGGCGGCGACCACCAGCATCCCAAAAATTAGAAAAAAAAAATCAAACCTTTATTTTGACAAAATCCAGTGACCCCGATCATCAGCAAGCGTGCACGTTGGCACAGGAAGGAAGGGAGAGAGAGGAGAGAAAGAGAGCATATGCTTACCTTGAGCTCTGGCAATCTCTCCGGTGAGGAATTACGGCAAGCACAGTGATGGTTTTCACAGGCGATATCTGGCGATCTTCGCCGTTTCACTCCGAGTTTTCACGATGAGAGGAAGGGGAAAAGGTCCCCCCCTTAAATATAGTCGGAGGGGAGGAGTTTGACCCCTCCCCAGCAGCCTTTCCGACTCTGATTAGGAGTCATCGATGATGGAAGAAGACTCCCTGCGAGAGTCTTCTTCAAATTTTTTTTTTTGGGCTTTTGGGTTTAAGGCCCAATGGGCCAGATGTTACATTCTTCCCTCTTAAAAATAAATTTTGTCCTTAAAATTTTTTTTACCTGTCACCATTGCATTGGAAGCCTGTGCGTTCTGTTGAGTAAGAGCATAAACATTTCCTTGAGTTTTAGAAATCTGTCCACCACCCTTCTATGATTTTATTAAATCCTATCCTAATTAAAACTTCATAGATCCAATTGGTTAATTCAAGATTAAATCTCTTAATGTATGATCCTATAGGTTTCATTTTATCTGATAATGAGATATATTATAATCTCCATCATAATATAAACTTCTTTTGATGGGTTGGAATAATTTCAACTCTATCCTTCGAGGGTCATCGATCATCAAGATGATGCTCGATGAGTCCTACAATCTACCAGTGACACCTAGCAGTATATAGTGGCAATCTAGTAGAATGAAAGTATGAACCTCTAGATATAATTATCGTGTGATTCAATCCTTCTATCGTGAGTCCCGACTTGATCGAGATTATGAAAAACTCATCATACCCCATCATCAGTCATATGCTAGATTGGCTCGACTCGAGTTCACTTATAGATCTTATGAAAACTCTTTTTCAATATACATACTTACTTAGACCAAAGACTTTCTGAACTTAGTCTTGCAAATCGTATATGACTTCTTCTTTTCTATCAAGATTGATAGATTCTATCTAGATGCATCCTACTCTAAACAGCAAATTTGAACCTACTGTAGCTAACATACACAGCAAGAACCTAATGTCTAAAGATCAAAGAAATATGTAGTCAAACTCAGTAGCCTCATTATGAATAGCCAATGACACCGCAGGTCAAAAGATCACTCATACCACTGCAGCATTAAGACAATCATGATGAGTGAGTAGACAATCAAGTGATTTCTCGTGTTGATTATATTCAGTGTAAGTTGTTCTCTAACAACCATCTGTACTTTCAGTCCTGTGTCCCTACACTGCAGACTCGAGATTCATCTGTCTAAAAGGGAGGTGATCCATGCATCGATCTTTAAATAGATTGATCACTATCCTCCATGATGATCCTTTGATTGAAAGTATTTATAAACTAACCACTAATTAATGTATGTCTCAAATTTTCAACACCTTAAGAATATACAAAATCATCTTTGTTAATTTATAGGATAAATCATGGATATATAAACATGATTGAAAATAAAAATATATTTTATTAATAATAAAAATATTACAAGTATAAAGTTAAGTCTTGAAATTATAAAATGTGTCAGTCAATAATTGGCTTCTAGGACACTCATCTAACAAACTCTCACTTGACCTAAAGCCAATTGGCCATATACCTAAAATCTATCTTCTCAAGGCAAGCTTCAGTCTTCTACTGGCTAAGAGGCTTGGTCAGTGGGTCTGTCATATTTTATGCAGAGTCGACTCTCTACACCTCGATGAACTTCTTCTCGAAGTATTCACATATGATATAGAACCGCCGCTCTAAATGCTTGGACTTCTGGTGAGACTTGGCTCCTTAGCAAGGGCTATGGCGTCGTTGTTGTCACAGTGTAGTATAATAGCATCTGATGGCATTACATGTAGCTTCACAATAAACTTTTTGAACCAGAAAGCTTCCTTAGCAGCTTCAAAGGTGGTGATGTACTTAGCTTCCATGGTCAAATATGCAATGACGGGTTGTTTGGAACTCTTCCAGCTAACCGATCCTCTATTACATAAGAAAATATATCCCGCTGTAGACTTTCTATCATCGACATTAGTCATAAAATCTGAATTGATGTATCCTTCTACTTTCAGCTTCGATCCTCCACCAAAGATCAAGAACAAATCTTTAGTTCTTCTCAAGTACTTAAGGATGTTCTTATTGGATGTATGCCCTAGAAGCCAATCTTGGCTGACACATATTATATTCCTAGAATATGATTTTATACATTATGGGTATTTATATTATCATTCATATTTTACGTGTCCATGAATTATCTAAGAGATTAACAAGATGATGACACATATTCTCAAAGAGTTGAAAATTTGAGACATGTGTCATTGATGGTTAATTTCTAAATTGCTCCTGATCATAAGATCATCATTGGGATGGTGATTAATCCAGATAGACTAGTACACAGATCACTTCCTTCGGACAGATGAGTCTTGAATCTACAATGTAGTGACACTGGAGCGAGAGTGTAGGTGGTTGCTAGAGAACAACTAGCATTGAGCGTGACCAACATGAGTAGTCACATGGATGTCTGCTCACTCGTTAGTGACTTTCTCGATGCTGCAGTTGTATGACTGATGTTTTGACCTACAGTGCTACAGTTGCTCATAGTGAGGTTGCTATAGTTTGACTACATATAAACATGGGTCTCAATGAGCCCTTGTAGTGGATGTTGGTGAATCTATCGATCCTAGCAGAAGGGAGTAGTCTTATGAGATTTAAGAAGTTGAGTCTTTAAGTCTATGGCCATAGCAGTGTGATCAATAGAAAAATTTTTTCATGAGAACCATATATAGACTCGAGCTAATTGAATCTATCATATGACCGATGATGAGGTTTGATGATTCATCCATGACCTGCCATCTGGTCGGAACTCACGATAGAAGGACTGTATCATACGTTAACTGCACTTAGAGGTTCATCACCTTTTATTCTACTGGGTTGTCACTACATATTACTAGGTGTCACTGGTGGATTATGAGACCCACAAGCATTATCTTGGTAATCGATGATCCTTGGTGGGTAGAGTTGGAACGGTTCAACCCATTGAAAAGAATTTCAATGATATTGTGATAGGGATCACAATATATCTCTTTACCAGACAGAATAGAACTTATAGGGTTACACATAAAGAGATTTTTGACCGATCAGATAGTTAAATTATGATTATGAATCATGATAGGATTTGATTATCAATTTGATTGATGATTGATTCAATGTAAAAGTTGCAATTAAATAACTCGCTAAAGAGTTAGTGAGTCATAGGAGGATTAATAAGCAATTAGATTGCTAATTGGCTCAATATGATTGAGCTATGGGGCTTGCATCAAGTCTAATTAAATTAGATTTAATTTGACTTGATATAGTTTTGATTTGATCAGACTTGATTGGGATATGAGATAACCAAATTACATGGGAGAATGATTCCTAATTGAATTAAAATTTGGGTTTGACTCAATTTTTAATTAGACTAGGATTTAAACAAGAGTATTTAAATTTTTATTTGGACTAGAAATTTTTATTTTCATGGGTCCACCAAATCCTAATTGGATTAGGATTAAATTGAGTTTGACTCAAGCACCAAGTAAGAGTCCAAAAGGACTAGGACTCCTTTTCTAATTAGGTGACATCTAATCTAAATAGTTTGGGCTCCAAATCAAATTTAGATTTTCATCTATTTGAGTTTAATCAATTTTTAATATGATTAGAATTGATTAGAGATTTAATTAGTTTAAATGAGCCACTTTAAAGAAGAGTCCCATGAAGATAAAACTCCACCTCCATGCGCCACATACCAGCCCCACGTCCACCTAGTTTTTGGATGCCAAATAGATCCACATCCCATCCCTCTTTAGCATGTAAGAAGGAGTCTTCATCTCTTATTTCTATGAGGTATATCGGGTACAAAAACCTGGTGGTGGGTGGCACAAAAATCCTAGAGTCCTAAGGATTTAGGACTCTTATCTCTTAACCATAATCAAACTCTCTCCTATTTAAACAAGGGACCAAGAGAGGGGCGGCAACTAACCAAAAAAAGATCAAATTTTGATGCCCAAAAAAGAGGAGGATTTACATGAAAAATCCAAGGGGAGAGGGCATGGTGAATTGCTCCATGGCATGAGGTAAGTTAGGAGATATCTCTTGTTTATTACAAACAACCAAAGGTTGGTTGTTAGGACACCTTCTTTTCCATCTTTTGTCCTAATTTGGACATGGGTTTCCCTTCTCTTCTTTGTCCAAAAGTTGGATAAAATTCTTACATCTCTATTTTAGAGATTTTGTGCATGGATTTTAGAAAGAAAAAAGAATAAAGGATTCTTCTTATGATCTCTAGCATAGAGATCAACATCCTCCTACTTCTTCTTCTTCTTCTCAAAGAGTATTTTGAGAAAAAAAAAATTTCAACTGTCAAGATACGATCTCTACAAGGGAGCTAGTATCCTAATGAGATCAATAAGCTTTTGATCAGATCAGAGTCTCGTGTGGATATCCGTAGAGGTCCGATGTTTGTACGACTTTAAGAGACCTTCAGAAGACATCCATGATCATCAGTTCACAGTGAAGATCGATCCATGCCAAGATATATTCTCTATTTATTTATTTTTATTGGATTTTTATATCTGAATTCTATCTCACATATGATGATCTTGTTTATGGTTTTAAGATTTGATCTTATACATGCGTAGATTAAATTAGATTTAATTTGAATATTTAAATTTTCACTGCATACTCATTTTGAAAAATTTTTGCATGCATGAAACTATGAAACTCCAATAGTGGTATTAGAGCCACATCATATGCATAACATTAGAATTTTGATATGAAATCTATAGAGAAAAATTTTAGATCTAAAAGTTTTTGATGTCGTTCTAATATAAGGTTGTCCTGATATAACTTGTTATGCCGTATGGTTGTCCTAGAATGATGTTAAAATTTTTAATTAAATAAAATTTTAGATCTAATTTTTTAGCATATATATAATATATATTTTATTATTTAGATCTGAAAAGAGTTTTGAGATCTATTTTTATTTGTATATATGATATATGAAAGCATGTTTAGGACTGAAATTTATTTCTATAATCTGAACTTATTCATGTGTATGATATACGTTTATATGTATGATCTAAAATTATTTCGAGATCAAAACATATTTTTCATGCAAAGAATTTGGATCTAAAAATTTTGATTTAAGATCTAAAATTAGTGTTTGTGCATGAGGGATTGGTCATGGGTAGATCAAATTAGGTCATGTAATTGGATTACATCTCAAATTTCTGATTTGATCATATTAGGTCTGAATTGATTTAGTAGTTGATCAAACTGAGTCAAGTGTTGATTAGAGTGAGGTCAATAGAGCTAAAGATCATACAATTATTGTTGATCGAATTGATTGATATCCATATGGAGAATCGATTAACCTAAGAACCTAATTTGGCTCTATGGCTCAAATCTGATTCACCTAAGCTAATCTATTTGGATCAATTATTCAATTGGTGTCTAAGATAAGTAATTGAAAGGTGGTTCTTTAATTGGTTTAGTTCACTTATCTGGTCAATTTATTTGTATCTAAGGAAAGCAATCAGGGGACCCCCACCGATCTTCACTTACCTGGCCAATTTGGAAGATTGAGTCTCAAATATGATTGTTTGATGGTTTGATTTAGTCCATGCCAATTAGATCAGTCATATGATGACTGATTAGATGAGACCTAAATCTAAATCTCTGCATAAATATTAAGTCCAATGGTCTTTCACCATTGCAATGTGCGGGCGTGCTACCGGTGTTGATTGTTTTTGGCTGGTCATAGTGGTTCAGTTGCATTGGAAACACGTAACTACTCTATTAGCAAAGAGTTGCTCTAGGGTAAAGATGGGGCTGGACCCAATAACTGTTAAGTGAGGGACCCAATGATGGCTTTACATCTGCTTGTGAATGGTATGTCTGACTTAACTAAAGAGTACGGACAATAACTGTTAGATGAGCTTATATGACTTAGAGACCAAGTAGCTGCAACATGCTTAGAGAAGTATCTGGACAAAGAATTATCCCTGCATCAGTGTTTGTTCGTGTTACCAATAACTGTTAGGTGAGGTGCATGACATCGATGGGACCGCAGCACCCACTAAAAATTCAGTTGTCGTATTAGGATTTTTGTTTCTCCACCCGGAGAGTGTGGAAGATCTGATAAAATAGTGGGAGTCTTTTTGCATCTAAAAATTTTTAGAGTAAATTATAAAATAAGTATAAATATTCAATTAGAATCTTTGCTCTCTACTGTTTATTATGTCAACTTCCAGCCCTCTAGCTTAAATCTTAAATATCAACAGATTAGCTGAAACCAATTACATAGATTGGCTCACAAACCTAAGAATCATTTTTAATTTTAGAAAATTAAGCAATATTCTCTCTAGGTTATTCTGATGTTAACAACCTGTCCAGTCCAAAGTCAATGAGCTATACTTGATGAGTGGATGGATAATGATAATAAAGAATGATGCTATATATTAAAGTCCATGTTAGATGAACTCAACATATGCATGAGCACATGTTCACTGCCAATGACACATTGATTCATCTACAAGTATTGTGAGGTGATTAGAGTCACACAGTGCATGTGATGTATGATGGGCAGTCAGTATATGATCGTTATTTGATAATGATCAAAGATATTAATGAGCTTAAAAGGCTTGACATGACCATGTACAAGGAATTGCTTATGGATTTGATCCTGCGATTCTTGGTTAGTTTATATGGATAGTTTATGGTAAACTACTATATGAAAGACTGTCTTGACATCTTATCTGAATTGGTCAAAATGTTGCTAACAAAGGAACCTTGAAAGAGTTCCGAGGTAAATATCTGGAGAGTCTAAAGAAATAAAGACACACCTAGAGTAGGCATATCGAAATTGCTCAATACTATCCTGATGATTTTCTCTTCTCCTAGTTGAGCTATAGACTCTAATAATTTTTTATAGAGTCGATAGGAAGGTAGAGGGCTGAGGAAGTAACCCTTGAAATTGACAGCAGGGCAGGAGTTGCTCTTGTGGCCATGGGTATCTTTCCTTTGTGATTATCATTTGTATTTAGTTCTTAAAAACAATCTCTATCATTTTCATGGTGATGCATCTATGGACTTAATTGAGCAAACAGTGAATGCCACTGAATCTAAGTGATCCAACATTGAGATAAACCATAAGTATATGTGGATCCTTAGGCTAAGTCGTATTGGAGAAGAAATGATTAACAAACTAAAAAAATATGAGCTTTAGACTCATTGATTGTTGAGTCATATCTAGTTTCTGCATCATCTCCTTGAGAAAATATGATCAAGCTACTCTTGTGGGATAAGAGAAAAAGGATCACTGAGATACTTATCCTTGTACGCATTTGATGTGTGTAGCCTATGTGATGTGCTAATAAAAGAGTTGTCTCTGCTTCATTATCTTTACTGATGATCAGTCATCGTATGGGTAAGTATATGAGATACAAATCTAAAATTTTTGTAAGATTCAAAAAATTCAGATGTAAAGTAGAAAAATAAATCAAAAAATTTTTAAAGGTACTTCGATCGGATCGAGGATGCAGTACTAAAAGAAATTTCTTGATTATCTCAAAATGGCATAGTTTCATATTGGACCTCTCTTAGTACACTCAGCTCCACAAGATAAGAAGAGTCATGGGACTATATGAGATATGGTCCGATCTATGATGAACTTCACTGATTTATTTTATTTTTTTAGGGACATACTTTATTTCTATGAAATTGGGTTCTCTCTAAATTTGTTCCTACCACACTGTATGAGATATGGCATGGTGAGAATAGAATCTTGGTTATTTAGAGATCCAAAGATATTCAGCCTGTGTCAAGGATGGTAGTGTTATGATCCAGGTGGTGTGCCCAAGGCCCAGGGGACCAAGGCTAAGGCCAAGGTCCATCATTCATGAGGGCTTCATGGAGGCTCTAGGGCTAGTTGGGCCCTAGGTTGAAAGGCTATGGGCCTTTCGGGTTTTTGAGGTCTAGGTTATGTGGGCCTCAAGGGACCAACTCTTTATGGGCCAGGTCTGGGTCCAAGATAGGTGAGATTAGGTCGAGTCATGGATGTATATGGGCTTGGGTTAACCTAATCTCCCATAGAGTTGGTCAAGGGAGTTTTGGGTTTGGATCACTTGACCCGGTGTTTATATATACATGTACATGTATAGGTTTGATCAAGCCAAAAAAATACAAGACTCTTTCTTCCAAGTCTCTCTCTCTCTCTTCTCCCTCTCTCTCCAGCAATTCTCCATGCCCCAGGAGCAAGAAACCCTAGGGTTTCTTGCCGCCAGTTCATAAAAGGAAAGAGAAGAAGGGGAGGCACTAGCCCCTTCCCCCTTGCAGCCGCCTACCAGATCTGCTCTTCCCCTCTTGCAGGAGCCCAAACACCAGGTCCAAGATCTGGAATCTCTTGAGAAGAGGTTGGTACAAGTCTCTCTCAGATCTGGAGTTGATCTGAGGTCGTTTGAGGCATGGGTGAGATCTCCATCAACAGATCTACAAGAAAGGCTGCAGCAGGATAGATCTGCGAGGTCTGTCTCCATTTATCTTCTTCCCTATCTAGAATTCCCTGATTCAAGATCTAAAAATTGGAAGACCTCAGTCTAGGTCTGATCTAGTTGGGTACTAGATCTTGGATTTTTTAGAGGTAGTTTCAGAGGCGTTCTTCATCTGGAACGAAAGGCTGACGAAGAAGACAGCAACCAGGCTGATTTTGTCAAGGGCCTTGGATTGTGTCCAGATGACTCCAGATCTATCCGTTGCTGGTTCTGCTGCACCCAAGGTCCGTGGGAGGAGCCGAGATTGTGCTCCAATAGTTGGTATCAGAGCCACGATGGTGAGGAAGTGGTTCCAAGCATGAGAAGTTGAAGATCCCAAGTGCTGAAAATTTTCAGCAAGGTACCATCAAGGTATATTCTACACTTCTTGATTTTATATTGCTTGTTTGGTTTGGATTTAGTCATGGGCAGCAATATGAAGGTTGAGTTCGAGAAGTTTGATGGCAAGGAGAATTTTTCCATGTGGAAAATCTGGGTGGAGGATCTTCTGGTGCAAGCAGATCTGGATCAGGCTTTGGATGAGAAGCCTGAGGGAATGACAGATAGACAATGGGCATCGTTGGAGAAGAAAGCATGCTTGGTGATCAGAGGATGTTTAGCGGATGCGACGTTGTATTTGGTGCTGGAAGAAAAGACCCCGAAGGGCCTTTGGTCGAAGTTGCACACCATGCATATGGGGAAGAATATGTGCAACAAGCTGATGCTGAAGAAGAGGTTGTACAGTCTTCGGATGCAGGAGGGATCTGATGTGATTGGCCACATTCAGAGGTTCGACCAGTTATGCACGGAGTTGGTGAATATCGGGGTGAAGCTGGATGAGGAGGACAAGTCCCTGTTATTTCTGTGTTCACTACCAGGATCATATGATTCTTTGGTGACTACAGTGCTCTATGGCAAGGAGACTCTGGAGTATAAGGACATGGTCTCAGTGCTGAGGTCTAATGAGCAGAGAAAAAAATTGACCAGAGATCGGGCTCCCCAGGAGGGTTTGGCAGTAGGGGAGAGGACAGGTAGAGGTAGAGACAGAAGTAAGTCCAGGGGACGGTCCAAGTCCAGAAAGGGAAAGAAAGAGGTGAAATGCTTCAAGTACAAAGAGTTCAGATACTTCAAGCGAGAATGTCCACTATGGAAGAGCAAGAAGGGAGAAAGAAGTTGCTCAGAATCAGTGAGTGCAGTTGCTGGGCAGCAGGTGGAGGATGATCTACTTGTAGTATCAGATGGTCACAGGCATTACACAGAGGAGTGGACACTAGACTCTGCGTGCTCACATCACTACACACCACACAGGTCTTGGTTTGCGACATACACCAAGACAGATGAGGGATCAGTGACTCTAGGCGACAATCATCCTTGCAAGGTGGCTGGGAGAGGGACAGTCAGGGTGAGGATGTTTGATGGGATTGTGAGGATATTGACAAATGTAAAGCACATCCTGGAGCTGGAAAAGAATCTGGTGTCACTAGGCTTCTTGGAGCGCAGTGGATACAACTTCAGCAGTAGGGCTAGAAGCGGAGTACTGAACTTCTCCAATGGAGCTATGGTGGTGATGAGAGGCAGGAGATTGGACAATAACCTCTATCGCATGGAGGGATCTGTGGTGACCAGAGAGTCTGATGCAGCAGCTGCAGCACAGGACCAACAGGGGGCCTACAGGATGTGGCACTACCGCCTAGGCCACATGGGTGACAGGGGGCTGAGGGAGTTGAGCAAGAGAGGACTCATCTCTAATCTGGAGGATGGTGCTACAGGGGAGATCTGTGAGTCTTGCCAGATGGGAAAGCAGAGGAAAGTTCAATTCAACATCAGTACAGCCCGCAGTGCAGCCCCTCTGGAGTTAGTACACACGGATGTGTGGGGATCAGCCCCAGTTTTAGCTAGGAATGGGGCCAGATACTTCATGACCCTGATTGATGATTTCTCAAAGAAACTCTGAATTTACTTCATGAGAGAGAAGTCAGAGGTCTTCACCAAGTTCAAGATCTGGAGAGCTGAGATGGAGAAGGAGCAGGGGTGGAGCGTGAAGTGTCTGAGGTCAGACAATGGCAGGGAGTACACCAGCAGAGAGTTCCAGGACTACTGTGAGGAGTGTGGGATCAGGAGACACTTCTCAGTTAAGGAAACTCCACAGCAGAATGGGGTGGCCGAGAGGATGAATAGAACACTTCTGAAAAAGGCACGATGCATGAGGCTGCAGGTAGGGCTTCCAAAGGAGTTCTGGGTTGACACAGTTGACGCAGCAGGTTACTTGGTCAATCGGTCACCTCACACCAGGTTGGATGGCAGGCTTCCAGAGGAGGTGTGGTCTGGGAGGATAGTTGGACTGGGCCATCTACGGGTATTTGGGTGCACGGCCTATGTGCACATTGGAGCTGGTGAGCGGAGCAAGCTAGATGCCAGATCATGCAAGATGGTGTTTCTAGGCTATCCGTGAGGAGTCAAGGGATACAGGCTGTGGGATCCCTTGAAAAAGAAGGTCATCATTAGTCAGGATGTGACTTTTGATGAGGAGTCAGTCCTATGGAGGCGAGCAGCCATGGAGGAGCAGCAGGAGCAGGAGGAGGTCCAGCAGCGCACTGCTGGACAGCTTATCTCTTTGATTTTGCCTCTTGCAGGTACTACTGGAGGACATGACATTCAGGTGGAGCACCTACCTAAGGTGTCTTCATAGGTGGAGAGGACTCGGGCGGATGATCAAGGCAGAGAGGTCCAGCAGGAGCGAGCTGAACTGAGGACTGATATCGGTGTTGCCCTACACAAGCCCAAGAGGACCATCAGGCAACCGGATCGATATGGCTTCGAGGAGACACTGTCATATGCCCTGGTGATAGTGAATGGAGACCCATATACATATTAGAAGGCTATTGAGAGCCAAGACAGAGAGCGGTGGGTCCAGGCGATGTCTGAGGAGATGCAGTCTCTCCACCAGAACCAGACGTGGTGATTGGTGCAGTTGCCACAGGGGAAGAGGCCCATTGGCTGCAAATGGGTCTACAATCGCAAGGACAGAGTGGAGCTGGTTGAGGCCTTGGGACACCAAGGTGGAGATTGTTATGATCCAGGTGGTGTGCCCAAGGCCCAGGGGACCAAGGCTAAGGCCAAGGTCCATCATTCATGAGGGCTTCATGGAGGCTCTAGGGCTAGTTGGGCCCTAGGTTGAAAGGCTGTGGGCCTTTCGAATTTTTGAGGTCTAGGTTATGTGGGCCTTAAGGGACCAACTCTTTATGGGCCAGGTCTGGGCCCAGGATAGGTGAGATTAGATCGAGTCATGGATGTACATGGGCTTGGGTTAACCTAATCTCCCATAGAGTTGGTCAAGGGAGTTTTGGGTTTGGATCACTTGACCCGGTGTTTATATATACATGTACATGTATAGGTTTGATCAAGCCAAGAAAATACAAGACTCTTTCTCCCAAGTCTCTCTCTCTCTCTTCTCCCTCTCTCTCCAGCAATTCTCCACACCCCAGGAGCAAGAAACCCTAGGGTTTCTTGCCGCCAGTCCATAAAAGGAAAGAGAAGAAGGGGAGGCGCTAGCCCCTTCCCCCTTGCAGCCGCCTACCAGATCTGCTCTCCCCCTCTTGCAGGAGCCCAAACACTAGGTCCAGGACCTGAAATCTCTTGAGAAGAGGTTGGTACAAGGCCCTCTCAGATCTATAGTTGATCTGAGGTCGTTTGAGGCGTGGGTGAGATCTCCATCAACAGATCTACAAGAAAGGCTGCAGCAGGACAGATCTGTGAGGTCTGTCTCCATTTATCTTCTTCCCTATCTAGAATACCCTGATTCAAGATCTATGAATTGGAGGACCTTGGTCCAGGTCTGATCTAGTTGGGTACCAGATCTTGGATTTTTTAGAGGTAGTTTCAGAGGCGTTCTTCATCTGGAATGAAAGGCTGATGAAGAAGACAGCAACCAGACTGATTTCGTCAAGGGCCTTGGATTGTGTCCAGACGACTCCAGATCTATTTGTTGCTGGTTCCACTGCACCCAAGGTCTGTGGGAGGAGCCGGGATTGTGCTCCAACAAGTAGATGGATATGTTAGAGGTTAGATCTATAAAGCTTATCCTAAAAGAGTTTGGGATACTACCTTCTGAAAGGATTACAATGTGATTGTGACCCGATATGCTATCTTTTTGAAAAATTATTTTATCAAGATAAAGTAGTGGAAGGAAGGTTTAGCTTAAAGAGAGTCTCTGAAGAGTGATGAGCCTTAGGATCTAAAGAACCTATTCATGATTAGCCAATAGACGTATATTCCTCCACCTCATATACATAGTAGGATCTTCAATCCTCTCGAAAGGTACTTGGGTATCCTTAACAGAGGATGTAGAGAAAATTATTTCTCATGGGAGATAGAAAATATAGAGATGATCTCAAAATCTACAATGAGGTGTATGAGACATCGACTTCAAGAAAGAGATATGAAATAGCTTTTCGAACTGGATATCTTTTAAAGATTTTTATATGGAGTAGCTCATGGATTTTACTTCTTGTGATATGAGATCACAAAGTCTGTAATAATCTTAGAGTTGGAACATTCATTTCGATAATGCAATCAAATTGTTTGATCAAAAAAAAAATTATATATTTTCAAAAGGGTCAGTGGGAGTGTCTAATACTGACATCGGTTAAAATATGGTTGTATATAGATCTTTTCATAAAAGATATAAAGCAAGCATCCTATATTCTGAGAATATAAAGATCTATAGAGATAGATGCAATTGGATGCTTGTGTTTTCATAGATAAAGTACAGAGACTAGATATTTAAAGGGTTCAGCATAGAAATCTCAGAGAGGGGTCTGCTACCCTCTTAGGTATAGATGTGTACCATATAATATACTTGAACTGATATACTTAATACTGTGAATATCATAAGTAGATATCAGTTATATTTAGGCTGAGAGTGCTGGATTACTGTGAAAATATTTTTAAGTACTTAAGAAGAACTAAAGATATGTTCTTAATTTGGAGAAGGATCAAAGCTAGGAGTGGGAGGATACACCAATTCAGATTTTATGTCAGATATTGATGGTAGAATATCTACATCATGAGGTGTGTTCTTATATCGATATCTCGAAAGGGTTCGAAGCAATTGATCGATGGAAGCTGAGTACACTGTAGATGTGTAGGATACATTCTGATTCTGGTGTTAGTTACAAAATTGAATATCATGCCATCAGATGCCATGACACTATACTACAAATACAATGGCACTATAGCCCTTGCTAAGGAGCCTAAGTCTCACCAGATATCCAAGCATATAAAGTAGCAGAACATGCGACTACCTCAAGTAGAAATACATAGAGGTGTAGAGTGCAAACTCTACATGAGATGTGGTTGACCCACTGATAAGTCACATAGCTAGCTAGAGACTAAAGCCTGTCTTATAAAAATAGAGCTTGGTACATGGCAGATTGACTTTAGTGCAAGTAGAAGATTGTTGGATGTATGTCCTAGAAGCCAATCTTGGCTGACACATATTATATTTTTAGAACATGATTTTATACTTTATGGGCATTTATATTACCATTCATATTTTATGTATCTATAAATCATCCAAGAGATTAACAAGATGATGACATATATTCTCAAAAAATTGAGAATTTGAGACATGTGTCATTGATGGTTAATTTCTAAATTACTCATGGTCGTAGGATCATCATGGAGATGATGATTGATCCGGATAGACTAGTGCACAGATCGCTTCCTTCGGATAGATGAGTCTCGAGTCTACAGCGTAGTGATACTGGAGCGAGAGTACAGGTGGTTGTTAGAGAATGACTAGCACGGAGTGTAACCAACACGAGAAGTCACATAGATGTCCGCTCACTCGTTAGTGACTTTCTCGATGCTACAGTTGTATGATTGGTCCTTTGACCTGCGGTGTTACAATTGCTCACAGTGAGACTACTGGAGTTTGACTACACATAAATATGGGTCTCAATGAGTTCTTGTAGTGGATGTTGGCGATAGTTGGTCCACTATAGGAGTAGGGCATACACTTAGATGGGATCTATCGACCATAGCAGAAGGGAGTAGTCCTATGAGATTTAAAAAGCTGAGTCCTTAAGTCTATGGCCATAGCAGTATGATCAATAAAAAAGAGTTTCCATGAGAACCACATATGAACTTGAGCTGATTAAATCTATCGTATGATCGATGATGAGGTTTGACGATGCATCCATGATCTACCATCTGGTCGGGACTCACGATAGAGGGACTGTATCATACGTTAACTGCACCTAAAGGTTCATCACCTTTTATTCTGCTGGGTTGCCACTACATACTACTAGGTGTCATTGGTGGATTGTGAGATCCACGAGCATCATCTTGATGATCGATGATCCTTGGTGGGTAGAGTTGGAACAGCTCCAACCTATTGAAAAGAGTTTCAATGATATTGTGATAGGGATCACAATATATCTCACTACCAAACAGAATAGAATCTATGGGGTCACATACAAAGAGACTTTTGACTGATCAGATGGTTGAATTATGATTATGAATCATGATAGGATTTGATTATCAATTTGATTGATGATTGATCTAATGCAAAAGTTGCAATTCAATAACTCGCTAAAGAGTTAGAGAGTTATAGAAGGATTAATAAGTAATTGGATTACTAATTGGTTCAATATGATTGAGTTATATGGCTTGCATCAAGTCTAATTAAATTAGATTTAATTTGACTTGACATGGGTTTCATTTGATCAAACTTGATTGGGTTATGAGATAACCAAATTGCATGGGAGAATGATTCCTAATTAAATTAGAATTTGGGTTTGACTCAATTTCTAATTAGACTAAGATTTAAACAAGAGTATTTGAATTCTTATTTAGACTAGGAATTCTCATCTTCATGGGTGCACCAAATTCTAATTGGATTAGGATTAAATTGAGTTTGACTCAAGCACCAAGTGAGAGTCTAAAAGGACTAGGACTCCTTCTCTAATTAGGTTATATCTAATCTAAATAATTTGGGCTCCAAATTAGATTTGAATTTTTATCTATTTAGATCTAATCAATTCCTAATATGATTAGAATTGGTTAAAGATTTAATTGGTTTAAATCAGCCACCTTAAAGAAGAGTCCCATAAAGATAAAACTCCTCCTCCATGCGCCACATACCAGCCCCACGTCCACCTAGTTTTTGGATGCCAAATAGATCCACGTCCCATCCCTTTTTAGCCGATAAGAAGGAGTTTTAATCTCTTATTTCCATGAGGTATATGGGGCACAAAATCCTGGTGGTGGGTGGCATAAAAATCCTAGAGTCTTAAGCATTTAGGACTCTTATCTCCTAACCATAATCAAACTCTCTCCCATTTAAACTAGGACCAAGAGAGGGTCGACAACTAACTAGATAAAGATCAGGTTTTGATGCCCAAAAGAGAGGAGGATTTGCATGAAAAATCCAAGGGGAGAGGGCATGGTGAATTGCTCCATGGTGTGAGGTATGTTGGGAGATATTTCTTCTTTATTACAAACAACCAAAGGTTGGTTGTTAGGATACCTTCTCTCCCATCTTTTGTCCTAGTTTGGGTATGGGTTTCTCTTCTCTTCTTTATCCAAAAATTGGACAAATTTCTTATATTTCTATTGGAGAGATTTGGTGCATGGGTTTTAGAAAAAAAAAGAGAAGAAAAGATTCTTCTCATGATCTCTAGCGTAGAGATCAATATCCTCCTACTTCTTCTTCTTCTCTAAGAGTGTCTTGAGAGAAAAAAAAAATTTCAACCATCAAGATGCAATCTCTACAAGGAAGATAGCACTCTAGTGAGATCAATAAACTTCTGATCAGATTAAAGTCTCATGTGGATACCCATAGAGGCCGGACGCTTGTGCGGCTTCAAGGGACCTTCGGAAGACATCCATGATCATCAGTTTGTGGTGAAGATTGATCCATGCCAAGGTATGTTCTCTATTTATTTTTTCTATTTGATTTCTGTATCTGAATCATATCTCACATATGATGATCCTGTTTATGGTTTTAAGATTTGATCTTATGCATGCATAGATTAAATTAGATTTAATCTGAATTTTTAAATCTTCACTGCATACTCGTTTTGAAAAATTTTTGCATGCATGAAATCATGAAACTCTAATAGTTCTTCACAGCAATCCATTGTTCTTTACCTGGATTTGCCTGATATCTACTTGTGATACTCACCATAAGCGCTATATCAAGTTGTGTACATAATATGGCATACATGAGGCTCCTTATTATCGAAGCATAAGGAATCTTGCTTATGCGCTGGATCTTCTCAGATATGTCAGGGAACATCTTCTTAGAGAGATGAATGCCATATCTAAGGGGCAAGAGATCTCTCTTGGAGTTTTCGATACTGAACCTCTTTAGTACCTCTTCTATGTATATTCACTATGAGAGTCTTATCATTCTCTTAGATCTATTCCTATAGATCTTTATATCAAGAATGGAGGAAGCTTCTCCTAGGTCTTTCATGGAGAATTCTTTTGACAACCATATTTTGATTGATGTCAGTATGAGAATATCATTTTCAATCAGGAGGATGTCATCCACGTATAATATGAGGAATGTGATAGTGCTTGCATTAACTTTTTTATACACACACGACTCTTCTTTATTTTTAATGAAATCAAATATTTTGATCACATCATTAAAGCGAGCGTTTCAACTCTGAGATGCTTGCCTGAGTCCATATATGGATCTTTGCAGCTTGCAGAACTTATGATCACTATCACTGGATGTGAAACACAAAGGCTGCTCTATATAGATATCTTCCTCAAGATATCTATTTAGAAAGGTAGTTTTCACATCCATCTGCCAAATTTCATAATCATGAAAAGTTGCAATCGCAAGCAGATTCTAGATGGATTTTAGTATGGCCATGGGTGAAAAAGTTTTTTGATAGTCAATGCCTTCATGTTGACTATAACCTTTTGCAATCAGCCTTATCTTATAGGTCTCTACCTGACCATCCGACCCAAATTTTTTTTTATAGATCCATTTACACCCAATAGGTATAATACCTTCAGGTAGATCTACTAAGATCCAAACCGGGTTAGAATGCATGGAGTCAATTTCTGACTTCATCGCTTCCATCCATCTCTCAGAGTCAACATCTAATATCACCTCATCATAGGTCTTGGAATCACTTCTAATATCCTTATCTCTTATAAGGAACACTTCTTCTAAATCTTCTATAAGAATACCTAAGTATCTTTCTAGAGGATGGAAGATCTTACTTGATCTATGAGGTGGAGGAGGCAACATATCTACTGGCTCACTACTAGGTTCAGATTCTTGAACTCGATACTCTTCAAAGACCTTCTCTTTGAGCTCAATCTTCCTCCTACTGCCTTCATCTTAGATAAACTCCTTTTTCAAGAAGACATTATGATGGCTCACAATCACATTGTGATCCTCAGGAAGATAGAATAGTATCTTATAGTTTTCTTAGGATACTGTTGCCCAGCTATGCAACCTAAGAGGGGGGAGTGAATTGAGTTTTTAAAATTTTAAAGTTAATTTAGAACCATAAGGATTAAATAATAATGAGCAAGTTATATGTAGTAAGTGATTTAAGCAACGTGTAGAAATGAGATGCAAGAATGCAAAAAAATAAAGAAACTTAGAAAGAGAGCAAGTAAGCACAACACAAACAATCAAGATTTATAGTGGTTCGGTGCCAACCTTGCACCTACATCCACTCCCCAAGCTCCTACTTAGAAATTTAAATCTACTAAAATATATTCAACAAGAATACAACATCGGTATCTCTGACTCTAGCAATCCCAAGCTAGAACACTTATTTTTCGGATATAAGCCAATCCAATACAATCTGATTCAAGTTTTGGATCAATCTTTCCAAGTTTTAGAATCCTTCCAAAACTAAAGATCAAGACAAAAACAGAGTATAAGAGTTAATCACATGGAAATACAAGTTTAGCTCCTTTAATGAGCAAATAAAATATTAAATACACTTTACACAACAAGCAAGAAGCTTTTCTGATTTTTCTCAAGATTGTTGAAGACTTGAATGAGCTCTTGAGGGGTTGGTAACTTGAAATAAAAGCTTCTTTTGCTTGAAGAGGACTTTTTTCTTAGGGCTAAAATGAATGCTTGAAAACCTCCTCTTTTTCTCTCTTTTAAGTTCCTTTATATCTTCAACGGATACTAGAGACAAATCTGGACTGAAATAGAGCCGTTGGAGAGCTTTAAATGAGCATTAAATGCAGCCAAAACGAGCTGAAAACTAGCCGTTATGAAAATTTTCCATCATTGGGGGTCGACTCATAGGGTCGACCTCTACACAGGGATCGACTCATAGGGTCGACCTCTGTGGTACAGAACAGAAAGTCACTGTTCTGTATCTTTGGCTTGCACAGCAACAGAAGTCGACTCATAGGGTCGTCCCCTTTGGGTGTGCCAGCCAAAAATAGTATGAGTCGACCTCTGTGGCACAGAAGAGAAAGTCATTGTTCTGTATCTTTGGCTTGCACAGCAACAGAAGTCGACTCATAGGGTCATCCCCTTTGGGTGTGCTAGCCAAATAGCATGCCGTTTAGCCCTTTTGACAGGGATCGACCCTAGGGGTCAACCCTTTTCTTTAAACTTGATTTTCTCTCAAAATACATATCCAAAAAATATGAAATTACCTCTAATAGATTACAAATCTTCTATTCTTGCTCTTGAGGCTTTCGAATCAGAACTTGATAAAATTATGATTTTGCTCCTGACATACAATAAATCTATTTTTAAGCCAAAATCATTAGTAACCCTCTCAAATATTTTGTAATCATCAAAATCAATTCATAGAGCAACAATCTCTCCCTTTTTGATGATAACAAAATACTTGAGCAAAAGTAAAATATAGCATATAACATATATAAAGCATTGATTAAGAATTTCAAATTTATGAAGATGCATCTCTTAAACATTATAACCAATTTTCAAATTTATGAAGATGCATCATTTAAACATTATAGCCAATTGTTTGAATAAAAAGTATCATGAGTAGTTTGAAGATTAGTTTTAAGATAGCTTATAAGATTATGTTCTTTTGATAAATTTACTTTGATAATTTTACTTATTGCTCGATTTTATTTCTCTATTCTCCCTTTTTGACAATATCAATTAAGATCACTACTCTTCCTTTTTTAAAAAAAATGAAAAAGACTCTCCCTCACTATAGCAATCATAAAGGATATTTTAATTTGCTCATATAGAAGATATTTTCATTCATAATATTTTATAGCACATATATGAGGTATTTTTCAAATCACAAAATTAAGACATTTCAATTGATGCCATTCATAAAAATTAATCCAAATGACATTCATATAAGATAAAAGTATATACATATATATATCCAAAATGTAATATATGTGTCACAATACATATGACTCAAGTCAAAATATATAGGCCATACAAAAGTCATAGATAACAAAAAAATGTTACTTTCAATGAGTTAATCAGCCAACAATTACAAAGGTCATAAGCTAGATCCTAGACATAAGAGACTAATTATACTAGATCTAATAAATATCATGGCTAGAGGGGTCAGAATCAGAAGAGTCAGAGATATGATGAGGAGTCTCAGGATCAAAGCCATGAGCACGTCCTCGACCACGTCCACCTCAACCACAGGTAGAAGTGTTGCCCAGCTATGCAACCCAAGAGGAGGGTGAATTGGGTTCTTAAAAATTTAAACTTAACTTACAACTATGAAGATTATTTAACAATGAGCAAGATAAGTATAGAGAGTGTAATTTATGCAAGGGTAATAGTTGGATGCTAGAATGCTAGAGAATGAAGAAGTTTGAAAGGAGAGCAATTTAGCACAACACAAATAAGAAGATTTATAGTGGTTCGGTGCCAACCTTGTACCTACATCCACTCCCCAAGCTCCTACTTGAGAATTTCAATCCACTAAACTGTATTCAACCTGAATATACTCGTCGGAACCTCCGACTCTAGCTATTCCAAGCTAGACCACTTATTTTTCGGGTACAAGCCAACCCAATACAATTCGATTCAAGGTTCGGATCAACCTTTCCATATTTTGGAACCTTTCCAAAATAAAAACAATAACTCAAAAAGAGTATTACAGTTAATTGTACAGAAATATAGATGAAGCTCCTTTAATGAGCGAATAAAGCTTTAAATACACTTTACACAATTTGAAGGAAGCTCTTTCTGATTTTCTCAAGGTGGTTGGAGACTTGAATGAGCTCTTGAGGAGTTGGTGAACTTGAATTAAAAGCTTCTTGAACTCTTTAAGTGGGCTCTTGCTTAGGGTTGTAAGGAATGCTTGAAGACCCTTTTTCAAATCTCTCTCTCTATCTTTGATTCTCTCCTTTAAGTCCCTTTATATAACTTCAAATAATGGTGGAGAGTAATCTGGACTGAAATAGAGCTGTTAGAGCACATTAAATGAGTATTAAATACAATTGAAATGGGTTAAAAACTAGCCGTTGCGGAAGTTTTCCATCACAATGGTCGACTCAGACTCATAGGGTCGACTCATGCTCATGGGTCGACTCATGGGATCGACCTCTGTGGAAAAGAGCAAAAAATAACTATTCTATAATTTTGGCCTGCAGAGCAGTAGAGGTTGACTCGTAGGGTCGACTCATGCCAAGGGGTTGACCCATAGGGTCGACTCACAGAGTGTGCCAACCAAAATTTTCGCGTGCCGTTCAGCCCTTTAAACCATGAGTCGACTCATGGGGTCGACTCAAAAATAGAAACCTGATTTTCTTACGAAATACACTTCCAAAAGTATTGAAATTTCCTCCAATAGATTGCACGTCTTTTGTTCTTGCTCTTGAGGCTTCCGAATCAGATCTTAATAAAATTACGATTTTACCTCTGAAATGCAATAAGTCTTTTTCTTAGCCAAAATCATTAGCAATCCCCTCAAATGCTTTGTAATCATCAAAATCAATTTAAGGAGTAACAATCTCTTCCTTTTTGATGATGACAAAATACTTGAGCAAGAGTATATATAAGGTATTGAACATGAATTTCAAATTTATGAAGATGCATTCCTTGAATATTATAGTCAAGTATTGGAATGAGGTACATCATAAGCATTTTAAAGATAAATTTGAAATTTGCTTATAAGTGTATTTGCCTGGAAAGAAAAAGCTGATTGTGATTCTTTGGCATATGACACATGTACCTATCTGTTTAACAATTTACTTAATGTTCAATCTTTATTGCTCTTATTGCTCAATCAAAATCCTCTTGATTTTTGAATTGTTGCTTAATGTTCAATCTTTGCTTAATGTTCAATCATTATTGCTCTTATTACTTAATGTTCAATCATTATTGCTCTTATTGCTCAATCTTGATTTTGATTCTCTACTCTCCCTTTTTGATAGCATCAACTTGTTGGGAAATATGTCCCAAAAAGCCAATCGTCAAGCTGTTGACGGTTGAGCAACCAAGTATTGTAATTGATTTGTTAATAAATAAAATATATTTGGCATCTTCATCATAAGCTTTCATCTTCTAATGAACTCCGTTGTTATGATGAAGTCCTTAGGACTATTTAGGTTCGATAAAGAGAGGATTTATCGATTAGTCCTTAAAACTGTTCACGACCAAATGATAGGCTGTTAATAAGGATGACAGCTTCTATCGAGCATAGGTCGCTGTAGGCCATATGGGTTGGTTGTCCTCTTAACCAAGGAGTGTGGAGACACTGGTATGGCATACAGGTGAGATGTAAGGGTACATCATCATTGAACGTGACCAACTCTAGAGTATTCTACTGTCGAGAATATCTCTGATGGGATATAGGTATAAGTGTCCCTTAGACCTGAGATCGCCTCAGTGACTTGAAAGCAACTCACTGTGCTTTGGTACTGGACTAAGTGAATTTTTAATTCAGGGACGGAAGGCTTCTGGGCACAGTCAAGTACTTGCAAAGTCAGAGTGTGATCGAGATGGGATTGACCACTCCAAGAGTTGGAGAAGAATGAGTCGCTGTATTTCAATTTAGCAAAACATTGGCCAGGGTAATCCATCAAATGGATTTGATATTTTGAAATACAATGTGGACAACCTGATCAGAGTTGACAGTTGAGCTCTGGGGTGTCCTATGATCATTTTGGTCAAGGGGATGAATTATATGAAAACTATATCCGCATGGGTTCTAAGGATGTTGTTCTACACATTCGACCTATCCGGTCGTCGGGTACCATTGCTAGATGGTCACTTCGATTGGTATAGGAATTTGTTCCTATGCTACTGACTTAGGTTCAGACCTATGAGGTCACACACATTAGAGTTCATGATCCGATCAGATGGTTGATCAACGATTAAGAATCGTTCTAGGGTTAAATGATCAATACGATTGACATTTAACCCAGTGCAAGTGTTGCAGGAGGATCGATTAGCAATTTGATTGCTAATTGACTTAATTTGATTAAGCCAATGGACTGAGATTAAGTCTAATTAAATATGATTTAATTAGATTTATTTTAGGCTTGATTGGATCAAGTCCAATTGGTTTATTGGATAAGCCAAGTGCAAGGAAAAACTAGTCCTAGTTCAACTAGGACTTGGGTCAATCTAATTTCTAATTTGATTAGAAAATTAAATCAGATTTAAATCTAATTTAATCTGATTAAATTAGGTTTTTAATTGGGTTAAGACCTATTTTAATTGGGTTGATCTAATTTTGATTTGATTTGATTTGGGAAACCAAATTAAAACAAGTCATAAGACAGAATCCTAGTAAGACTAGGATTCCACCTTGCGCCACATAATCCTTCTCCACGCCCTCTCTCTTATTCAACGCCAATCTCCACTTATTTTGTGTGACAAAAGCCCTCTCCCAGATCTCTCCCATGTTCACAAAAGGTCTCCTCTCTTATTTCTTACATGGAAGGTGGTTTGGATCAAATCTAAAAGGAATAAGTTTGGATTTCGAATTCTATGAGATAGAGTTTTAGAAATCCAAAACTCTTTCAATTTTGCACCGAATTTATCCAAATTTTTTTTGGAATTTTTGTGGCTTTTAAGGTATACATTGTGAACCCTTTTCTAGTGATCCATGCATAAAAATATGAAGGAGGTGCTCAAGAGTTGGGCGTCCCTTAACTTGCCATGTTTGGATAAGCCTTGACTAGGTGTTTGACCTAGACAAGGACTCTATCATATCTCTCTATATAAGATGAGTTTCTTTATGAAATTTTATAGAAAATTAGAGATTTGAGAGACCTTTGTGCCATCCAAAAATCAGAGAGAAATACCTTTGGGTCGTGGAGATATAAAAGACGCAAGTTTGGGTGTCTAGAGAGAAAAACGTGAAGAAGAAGAGGGTCTTCTTCTTGGGTTTTTGTTTTCATATTTTTCCTCCCTCCATCTTGAGTTTCCTGAGAGTGTCCCAGATCTGAAACTCCTTCTTCTACTTTCCATCTTTGGAAGAGTCCAAATCAAGAAGAAGGAGGCACCTGATCAACCATCAAAGAAGGATCAGCGCAGTACAGCATACTGTGCTGATTTCCTGAAGCAGGACTTCTGATCGAGATTCGTGGGCTCGTGTGGATGACTCCTAGAGGCTGGACATGTGTGCGGCTTGCAACATCATCCTCAAGCCCAGATTAGCAAGGTTAGAACGTCTAACTTACAAGGTAATAGATCTGATCTATTGTTTAATACATACATTAGATGTAGTATAGAAACATGTTGATATGATCAACATGTAGTTCATGCTATATTTATATATTTTAATTTCTGATTTAATGCCATGTAATAATCATGTAATAGGATCTTAGATCTAGAGATTTTTTTATCTTAGAAAATAAATTTTGATTTATTTTAGTCTTTCGCTGTATGATCTTGAAAAAGTTTCAAGATCTAACCCTCTTTTTCAAGATCTAATCCTGAAATCCTAGATCTGGTTCCTTCACAACTAAGATTCTCTACTTTCCTTTTTAAAGGATATATTTTCTTTATTCCTTCTTTTTGATGGAATCAATTTCTTTAGCTTCCTTCTTTGATTGCTTGTTTCTTTATTGCTTATTGTTTTACTCCCCCTCAATATAGTAATCGTAAAAGATATATCAATTTGCTCATTTAACAGATATTGCTATTCAGGTATTTCATGATTTAAAAGTAACTCCATTTGATTACATTCAGAGATATTCATTGAAAGTCAAAGTACAAATATATATATATCCAAAAAGTGACTGAATACATAAATGTTTCAATACATAAGTGTCAACTTAGAGTACAAAAGAGATAGATAGAAACTATCCAAGAGTCAATCAGTCAACATTACATTGCATGGCCTACAAGATAGATCCTAAAAACTAAAGATAGGACAGACTACACTGGATCTAATAGATATCATGACTGGATGGATCAGAGTCTGATGAATCAGAGATGGGGTGAGGAGATGAGGGATCATGTCCACGAGCTCAACCTCGACTGCGTCTGCCTCTGCCACGGGTAGAGGTGCCAACATGAGTGGAGGGGTGAGAAGATCCTAAAGGCTGAGAAGCAAAGGACTGAGCTACAAGTGAGAGTCTGATGGTGTCCAAAAGGTTCAAGGCTCTCGAAATAGATTGTAGCAGTGCAGTGAACTGAGTGGAAGCATGCTCACTAGAGCCCCTAATCTCTCTCCTCAGAAAGTCAAAACCACTCTCTAAGACTCCTCGCAGTCTGGCTGCCTCCGCAGATAGGTCTGAGACCTCAGTGATATCTTTATGTGGCTGTGGATAGGCTAGAGCTAACACTTACCTCTGCAAGTCAAATACTCTGTCAGTCAGTCTCACTATACAACCCTCAAGTTGCTCAATGCGTACTGACTGGTCTGAAATCATCTAAAAAATAGTGGAGATGTGGGGGATCAGTGTCTGATCAGATACACTGTGAGATGTCGATCCCTGAGCAAAAGCTAAAGTGCCCATCTGACGAGATAGTATGAAAGCTACACACTGAGATATCATCTCTATCTGATCATCGGCCAATCTGATCTCAGAAGGATGTACTCTGCTATCCGGCTGCTGAACTGAAGTATGCCTCCTCACAGACTCTGACAGCCCAACCTCGTGGTTAGAAACAAACTGAATATCTGGAGATACAGCCCTGTGATCATGGAGGGGTGAGGATGGTCCTTCCTCCTCTGCTCTATCCTCTGCTCTCTCTTCCACACCTTTTGTCCAACCACCATCAATTTTGGAAAATCCCATGCGGTGCAAAGTATGGCGGTTGATAGTGTTGGAGTGAGATAGCCTAGCTACTGCCTCCCCCTCAAAGCTAACTCTGAACCTCCTAAATACTAAAGTGAGAGCCATACCAAAAGGCAAATGTGCCTTAGACCTATTCAAGGTCTCTCTCATAGCCTCAAACATCAATGCCGGGAGGTTTAGGGGGGTTTAAGTGATAACATGATACATAATGCAGATGTCCCGACCAGAGAGGAGATCATGTTTACCACTTCTAGAGAAAAATAACTTAGTTACCATGTGGTGTAGCAGCCTCATCTCAATGAAAAAAATTTTTGCCTCTAATTTGTTTAGGCTTCTAGTGAAGGTTCTCCCTAGAATAACATTTATTCCTTCCTCTTTAACTGGGAGTTCTATGTTTGTGTATCCCTCACAAGGTAAATGAAGAATTTCTCCCAAAAGTATAGGATCTAAGTTAATTTCTACACCCTTCACTATGGATTTTACTGTTTCATTGCTGTATCCCAAATTCAGATAAAATTCTCTAACAAGATCTACATAAGTATTTTTTTTTAGAGAGCAGTAGAATTTCCAACTTTGGTCCTTAATTTTTGATCCGATAAAGAATCCTTCCTTTTCAAAAAATCTAAAATCAATATTTTTGCTGGGCTCTACCTTCCTATCAGAGAGGGGAACCTTACCAGGGCTGATTGGTGATCGGGTTGTAGCTGGAGCTGATGCAGGAGCAAAGTTTGAAGCAGAAGTGGTCTCGGTTGCTTGTCTCTTCCAACGCACACTTTCCTCCAACCCGCGAACCGATTTCCTCCTCTGTGGAAGCTTCATCTTCGGAGCCATTTGTGCAAGCAGAAATAGCAAGGAACTTAGGAGAGCAAATGTGAGGGAGAGATGAAGGTTTTTAGTGGAAGGATAAAGATTTTGAAGAAGTGGAGTGTCGATTTGGAGAAGATGGGTAGAGTCTAGGGTAAGCTCGACTTGCTCCAAATGAAGAAGGAGAAAGGGAGGAACTTGGTTCCAAGAGGAGATTTAGAGGGTGAGAGATGGTGGGAGAAGAGTTTTGGGGAAAAACTTGGGTTTGAGGAAGAAGAGAGGGAGTCTTTTGGCTTGGTGGAAGGAAGAAGACGGAGAGTTGGGTCGGCTCAAGGGAGGATTTCCAACAAAAAGAAAGCACCCGAAGGATTTAGTCAATATTACAAGTTTATCCTGGGATCGACCCTGAGGGTCGACTCATGGCACAGAGAAATTCAAAAAAATGATGAAATAATTTACAAAAAAAATTAAAACATTAGGAGAAGGATGTTTACCCAAAAATTGATTATGAGAATGATAATTTTGGGCTTTTGAGCTCAAAAAAAAAGATGAGAATTAAGCTAAAGAGATTTTTGGTGGTGATACCTTGAAATCAGAGGGACACTTAAGCAGATGGATCAAAGATTCTTAATTCTCTCCTAATTTTACAAAATCTATCTTCACTTAAGGCCTTGGTAAAGATGTCAGCTAATTATTTTTCAGTATAAACATAGTCAAGAATTATGTCTTTATTTTGGACATGTTCTCTTATGAAATGATGCCTGATTTCAATATGTTTTGACCTAGAATGTTGAATTAGATTTTTAGTGAGATTTATAGCACTAGTGTTATCACATCTTATGGGAGTTTCATTAAGTTTGATACCAAAGTCTTCGAGTTGTTGCTTAATCCACATGATTTGAGCACAACAACTTTCGGCTGCAATGTATTCAGCCTCGGCCGTAGACAGTGCTACTGAATTTTATTTCTTGCTAAACCAAGAGATTAGGTTAACTCCAAGAAATTGGTATGTTCCACTTGTACTTTTTCTATCTAATCTACATCTAGCAAAATCAGCATCTGAATATCCTATTAAGTCAATTAATGAGTCCTTAGAATACCATAATCCTAGAGTTTGTGTATCATTTAAATATCTAAGGATTCTTTTAACTGCATTCAAGTGTGATTCTTTTGGGTTTGATTGAAAATGAGCACACAGACAAACACTAAACATAATATCAGGTCTACTAGTAGTTAAATATAATAGAGAACCAATCATGTCTCTATAAAATTTTAAGTCTACACCTTTACTTTCCTCATCCTTATCAAGCTTACATGTTGGGCTCATGGGTGTGCCAATCGGTTTGGAGTTCTCTATTCCAAATCTTTTGAGTAATTCTCTAGTGTACTTGCTTTAGATGATGGAGATTCTTTTCTTTGTTTGTTTGATTTGGAGTTCGAGGAAGAATGTAAGTTCTCCCATCATGCTCATCTCGAACTCCCCCTGCATGAGCTTTGCAAAATCTTGACAAAGAGTTTCATTAGTAGACCCAAAATAATGTCATCGACATATATTTGTATCACTAATATATCATCTTGACTTCTTTTAATGAAAATGGTTGTGTCTACATTTCCTCTTGAAAAATTATTATTGAGTAGAAATTTGCTTAACCTTTCATACCAAGCCCTGGGTGCTTGTTTCAAATCATATAGAGCTTTATTTAATTTGAAAATATGATTAAGAAAAGCATGATTTTCAAAACCTGAAGGTTGTTCTACATAAACTTCTTCAGCAATATATCCATTTAAAAAGGTACTTTTGACATCCATTTAGAATAATTTAAATTTCATAAAGCAAGCATATGCAAGTACAAGTCTAATTGCCTCTAATCTAGCAACAGGTGCAAAAGTCTCATCAAAATCAATTCCTTCTTCTTGATTATAACCTTTTGCAATCAATCTTGCTTTATTTCTTATTATGTTTCCATGTTTATCCAATTTATTCCTATATACCCATTTTGTGCCAATTATTAAATAGTTCTTAGGTCTTGATACTAAGGTCCATACATTATTTCTTTCAAATTGATTAAGTTCTTCTTGCATTGCATTAATCCAATTATAATCTTTTTCAGCTTCGTCTATAGTTTTAGGTTCAAGATGAGAGACAAAAGCAAAATGATTGAATGCATCTTTAAGTGAGGAACGAGTTCTTACACCATGTGTAGGATCACCAATGATTAGTTTCTTGGGGTGATTTTGATCATACCTCCATTCTTTGGGTAGATTATTTGTATCTTGAGGTTGTTCTTGTCGTTCTTCACCTTCCTCATCTTGTTTGTCTTCATGTTCTTCTTCATCTTGAATTGTTGAATCTTTTAGATTGATCTTCTTTATTCCTTCTATTAGAGGATCTGCATCATCAAAACCTTCATTCTTCCTTGAAGGAAGATCGTTAGTTTCATCAAAGACAACATGTATTGACTCCTCTACTACTAAGGTTCTTTTGTTGAAAACTCTAAAGGCTTTACTAGAAGAGGAGTAACCAAGAAAAATTGCTTCATCGGATTTTACATCAAATTTTTCTAGTCTTTCTTTACCATTATTTAACACAAAACATCGATAACCAAAAATATAAAAATATGCAATGTTTGATTTTCTTTCTTTCCAAAGCTCATAAGGAGTTTTCTTTAAAAATTATCTAATTAAAGCACGATTTAATTTGTAACATGCTGTGTTAATAGCTTCCGTCCAAAAGTATCTTGGAAGGTTGCTTTCACATAGCATGGTACGGGCTATTTCTTCAAGGATTCTATTTTTTCTTTTTACTACACCATTTTGTTGGGGTGTCCTAGGTGCCAAAAAGTTGTGGCCTATTCCTTTTTCATCACAAAACTTTTCAAAATCTTGGTTTTCAAATTCGATTCCATGATCACTTCGAATATTTTGAATTGAAAAATCTTTCTTATTTGTGACTTTTCGATAAAATTTAGTGAAAACTTGAAAAGTTTCATCCTTGTGTGTCAAAAAGAAAACCCATGTAAAATGAGAGAAATCATCAATAATTATAAAATCATATCGTTTTCCTCCTAGACTAGTAGTTCAAGTAGATCCAAATAAATTCATGTGCTATAATTCTAATGGCCTAGTAGTTGAAATAATATTTTTAGATTTGAATGAAATTCTTGTTTGTTTACCTAGTTGGCATGCATCACAAATTCTATCCTTTTCAAAGTTCAATTTGGGTAAACCAATAACCAATTCTTTCTTAATGAGTTTTGAAAGTGAATGCATGCTAATATGTGCAAGCCTACGATGCCAAAGCCAACTAGTCTCATTAATTTTGGTATTCAAAGATACTAGGCATTGCATGTTTATTTTGGATAGATCATTCAAATCTACCATATAAACATTGCCATGTCTATGCCCAACAAATTTAATGCCTTCATTAACAGGACTAGTTACAATGCAAACAGAAGATTCAAAAATAACTTTGTATCCATTATCACAAAATTGACTGATGCTTAATAAATTATGTTTTAAACCATCTACTAATAAAATATTTTCAATATACTTGGAGGGAGTGATACCAATGTTACCTATACCGATGATCTTTCCTTTGCCATTATCTCCAAAGGTGACCATCCCTCCATTTTTAGCATCAAGTATGATGAATTGGGATTCATCACTAGTCATATGTCTCGAGCATCCGCTATCAAGATACTATTTTCGGTTTGCTCCTTGGGATGCTAGACACACCTGCAAGCAAAAATCAAGTTTTTACTTTAGGTACCCAAGCTTTCTCGGATCCTTTTTGGTTAGTCACAATGGTTCCTTTTGGAACCCATATTTTTTTTACATTAGAATTTATGGATTTGTTAGAGAAACAAGTGTATGACTTGTGTCCTGCTTTACCACATTTGAAGCAAGTAATGTTTGAAAACTTGTTACTTGAAGAGTTTACATAAATATTTTTTAGAAATTTTTGTTTCTTTAAGGGGTTGTAGCCAAGACCAGCTTTATCATAAACGACCTTTTGATTTTCAAGTATCATATTAAGTTTATTTGAACTTAAGATGAATTTTTCAACCATTGGTTTTAGCTTGATAATTTCATTCTTTAAGTTCAGATTTTCTTGAAACAGGATAGATTTTTCATTTGAAATACTTTCATTTTATTTTAGTAAAGATTGATTCTTTGATTTTAACTCTTTGTTCTTTATCCCTAGCTTCTTTAGTTCATCAATTAAATCATAAAAAGCTTCATGAAGTTCTTCAAAGGTAAAGTCAACAGGAGTTTCAGAATTTACCTCATTTTCATGTACCATAAGGCACAAGTTGGCTTGTTCATTTGAGTCTTCTTCTTCGGAGCTTGACTCATCACTTCTACTCCAAGTAGCCATCATGGCCTTCTTCTTGTACTTCTTGGGACCCTTCTTCAGTTGTGGAAATTCAGACTTAAAATGTCTCAGTTTCTTACATTCGTAGCAAATAAGGGGTTGGTCTTTATCCTTTTCTTTGCTATATTCCCCTTTTGTGGGTGGCCTCTTCCTCATTCCTTGTTTCTTTTTCCTCAAAAAATTTTTAAACATTCTAGTAATGAGAGCCATTTCTTCATCCTGCTCTTCATTTTCTGTATCAACAGTTTCTTCATCAAGTTGAGCTGTGGATTTGAGGGTGATTGTCCTCTTCTTTTTGACTTCTTCTTCTTGATGTTGTTTCATGCTCAGCTCATGTGTCATCAGTGATCCTAGAAGCTCTTCCAAGGGTAGGATATTCAAATCCTTGGCTTCTTGGATAGCGGTCACTTTGACTTCCCAAGTTCTTGGTAAGGACCTAAGAATCTTCCTCACGAGGTCACTGTTAGAATAAGACTTATCTAGACTTTTTAAATTATTTATAATATCAATAAAATGAGTAAATATTTCAGTTATAGATTCATCATGCTCCATTTTAAAAAGTTCATATTTATGCACGAGCATGTTAATTTTGGATTCTTTCACTTGATTAGTTCCTTCATGAGTTACTTCTAATCTATCCCATATTTTCTTAGCAGACATGCATGTTGAAATATGATTGAATTTGTTGGGTATAAAATACCCTCAGCCGAAGTTTTCAACGGGATTGACCCTCACGAGTCATCTCCAACTTCAACGGCAAAGCAGACTCCGCCCGGACTCCTACGGGAGCCGGGCTCACCTCCAACTCCGGCTGCAAGGAAGACTCCGCCCGGAGCCGAGCTCCGTCGCCAGCTTCAACTGCAAGCAGACTCCGCCCGGACTCCTAGGGGAGCCGGGCTCTGTCATCAACTTCAATCGCTGGTAAGCTCCGTTCGGACTCCTACGGGAGCCGGACTTCGCCCCTGACTTTGATTGCAGAAAAACTTCGCCCGGACCCCTAAGGGAGTTGGGCCTCGTCCCCGACTCCGGATGCAGACAGACCTCGTCCAGACTCCTATGGGAGCCGGACTCCGCCCATAACTCTGACCGCAAGCAGACTCCGCCCGGACTCCTACGGGAGCCGGGCTCGCCTCCAACTCCGGCTGCAAGGAAGACTCCGCCCGGACTCCTACGGGAGCCGGGCTCCGTCACCAACTCCAACGGCAAAGCAGACTCCATCCGGACTCCAACGGGAGCCAAGCTCGCCTCCAACTCCGGCTGCAAGGAAGACTCCGCTCGGACTCCTACGGGAGCCGGGCTCCGTCGCCGGCTTCAACGGCAAGTAGACTCCGCCCGGACTCCTACGGGAGCCAGGCTCTGTCATCAACTTCAACCGCTGGTAAGCTCCGTCTGGACTCCTACGGGAGTCGGACTTCGCCCCTGACTTTGATTGCAGGAAAACTTCGCCCGGACCCCTATGGGAGCCGGGCCTCGTCCCTGACTCTGGATGCAGATAGACCTCGTCCGGACTCCTACAGGAGCTGGACTCCGCCCATAACTCTGACCACAAGCAAACTCCGCCCGGACTCCTACGGGAGCCGGGCTCACCTCCAACTCCGGCTGTAAGGAAGACTCCACCCGGAGCCGGGCTCCATCGCCAGCTTCGACTGCAAGCAGACTCCGCCCGGACTCCTACGGGAGTCGGCCTCTGTCATCAACTTCAACCGCTGGTAAGCTCCGTCCGGACTCCTACGGGAGCCGGACTTCGCCCCTAACTTGGATTGCAGGAAAACTCTGCTCGGACCCCTATGGGAGCTGGGTCTCGTCCCCGACTCCGGATGCAGACAGACCTCGTCTGGACTCCTACGGGAGCCGGACTCCGCCCACAACTCTGACCGCAAGCAGACTCTGCCCGGACTCCTACGGGAGCCAGGCTCGCCTCCAACTCTGGCTGCAAGGAAGACTCCACCCGGACTCCTACGGGAGTCAGGCTCCGTCACCAACTCCAACGGCAAAGCAGACTCCGCCCGGTCTCCTACGGGAGTCGGGCTCGCCTCCAACTCCGGCTGCAAGGAAGACTCCGCCCGAACTCCTATGGGAGCCGGGCTCCATCGCCGGCTTCAACTGCAAGCAGACTTCGCCCGGACTCCTACAGGAGCCGGGCTCTGTCACCAACTTCAACTGCTGGTAAGCTCCGTCCGGACTCCTACAGGAGTCGGACTTTGCCCCTGACTCTGATTGTAGGAAAACTCCGCCCGGACCCCTACGGGAGTCGGGCCTCATCCCCGACATCGGCTAAAGGAAGACTTCATTCGGACTCTTATGGCAGTCGGACTCCAGGCTCTTCTCAAGTGGATAACTAACCACCCCTCTCCGCCAGACACTCCAACCGAACTTCAGCCGATGGGTCTGCACTCCCTGGCACGACACAGCAACGGCCACGATCCTGCTCCACTTCCTGCGACAGATTTCGTGTGGCTCCATTACTCCCTGGCAGACCGCTATGACGCCCACGATCCTGCTCCACTTCCTGCAACGGATACTGCACGATTCTTCCATCCTCTGGCAAGTCACAACAACGGACGCCGCTCCACTCCCTGCGGCAGGCTCCACGTGGCGCGCTTCAGTGATGGCCACGGATCCACTCCACTACTCCTCGCAACAAATTCTTTCTGACTGTGGGCAGCCCACTACCAGACGGTTATGAACGTCGCTATCAGTCTATTGCACCCTCCGCCTATAAAAAGGGGGACCACAGATACGTTACTCTCTAAGATCCATTTTCTATCTCAAAACTCTGCTAAAATTTTCGTTCGAGCACTCCATTCTTGTTGAGGCAGAGAACTAACTTGAGCGTCGGAGGGTCTTGCCGGAGCAACCCCACCTCCGGTTGAGACTTCTTTTGCAGGTCCCGACGGCGACCGCGACTCCCTCGACTCCAGCTTCTCTGGCGTAAGCGGATTTTTGCACCAACAGAATTCATTAGCATCTAGGACACAATACAAGACATTCATGGCTTTAGCATTTAGTTGAGCCATTTTTTTATCAACCTCATCCCATTCTTTTTTAGATTTGGTTGATTCCATACCATCAATAATTTTAGTGGGTGTGTGTGGTCCGTTTACTATGATACTCCACATATCATAGTCAAGTGCTTGAATGAAGATTTTCATCCGAGCTTCCCAATAGGTATAGTTTGACCCGTTGAAAAATGGAGGTCGGTTAGTGGACTGCCCCTCGGCTAGAGAAGTGCCAACTTAAGTTGCCATAGATCTTTAGCTCTTTGATTGGTAAAATCAAAGTAGGGCTAGAGCACCGGGCTCTGATACAACTTGTTGCCCAGCTATGCAACCCAAGAGGGGGGTGAATTGGGTTCCTATAAATTTAAACTTAACCTACAACTATGAAGATTATTTAACAATGAGTAAGATAAGTATAGAGAGTGTAATTTATGCAAGGGTAATAGTTGGATGCTAGAATGCCAGAGAATGAAGAAGTTTGAAAGGAGAGCAATTTAGCACAACACAAATAAGAAGATTTATAGTGGTTCGGTGCCAACTTTGTACCTACATCCACTCCCCGAGCTCCTACTTGAGAATTCCAATCCACTAAACTGTATTCAACCTGAATATACTCGTTGGAACCTCCGACTCTAGCTATCCCAAGCTAGATCACTTATTTTTCAGGTACAAGCCAACCCAATACAATCCGATTCAAGGTTCGGATCAACCTTTCCATATTTTGGAACCTTTCCAAAACAAAAACAATAACTCAAAAAGAGTATTACAGTTAATTGCACAGAAATATAGATGAAGCTCCTTTAATGAGCGAATAAAGCTTTAAATACACTTTACACAATTTGAAAAAAGCTCTTTCTGATTTTCTCAAGGTGGTTGGAGACTTGAATGAGCTCTTGAAGAGTTGGTGAACTTGAATTAAAAGCTTCTTGAACTCTTTAAGTGGGCTCTTGCTTAGGGTTGTAAGGAATCCTTGAAGACCCTTTTTCAAATCTCTCTCTCTATCTTTGATTCCCTCCTTTAAGTCCCTTTATATAATTTTAAATAATGGTGGAGAGTAATCTGGGCTGAAATAGAGCTGTTAGAGTACATTAAATGAGCATTAAATGCAATTGAAATGGGTTAAAAACTAGCCGTTGTGGAATTTTTCCGTCACAAGCGTCGACTCATGCTCATGGGTCGACTCATGGGGTCGACCTCTGTGGAAAAGAGCAGAAAATAACTGTTCTGTAATTTTGGCCTGTAGAGCAGCAGAGGTCGACTCATGCGGTCGACTCATGCCAAGGGGTCGACCCATAGGGTCGACTCACAGAGTGTGCCAGCCAAAATTTTTGCATGTCGTTCAGCCCTTTAAGCCATGAAAAATACACTTCCAAAAGTGTTGAAATTTTCTCCAATAGATTGCACGTCTTTTGTTCTTGCTCTTGAGGCTTCTGAATTAGATCTTAATAAAATTATGATTTTGCCCCTGAAATGCAATAAATCTTTTTCCAAGCCAAAATCATTAGTAATCCCCTCAAATACTTTGTAATCATCAAAATCAATTTAAGGAGCAACAAGAAGTATCAGCACGAGCAGAAGGGCGAGAAGGTCCTAGAGCCTGGGAAGCTATGGACTGTGCTAGGAGAGAAAGTCTGATGGTGTCCAATTGTTCCAAAGCTCTTGTCAAGGACTGCATCAGGGTACCAATCTGAGTAGAGACAGTCTCACTGGAGCCCTTGATCTCTCTCCTCAAAAAATCAAAGCCACTCTGCAAAACGCCTCGAAGCCTAGCCGCCTCTATAAATAGGTCAGAGACCTCCATGATGTTTTCTTGCGGATGGAGATAGGCTAAGGCTAATACCTGCCTCTACAAATCTAAAACTCTATCTATCAGTCTCAGAATATATCTCTCAAGCTCCTCAATACATGAAACTGAGCTGTAAGCATCTGAAAGATAGTAGAGATATGAGAGATCAAGGTCTGGTTTAAAACAGTCTGAGATATCATCCTCTGAGCAAAATCTAAGGTGGCAAACTGTTGGGATAAAATGGAAGCAACATGTTGGGACATCAACTCAATATGATTGTCTGCAAGTCTGATCTCTGAAGGATCTACTCTGCTCCCAGACTGTGGTACAGAAACATGCCTCCTCACTGACTCTGAGGGACCAGCCTCGTGATCAGATACGAACTGAATATCAGGAGATGCTCTGTGATCACGAGGAGGTGAAGATGGTCCCTCCTCCTCTGCTCTCTCCTCTGCTCTTTCCTTAACACTCTTCGACCAACTGCCATTAGTCTTTGAAAAACCCATGCGATGCAGTGTGTGGCGGTTGATGGTGTCAAAATATGATAATCTGGTGACTGTCTCCCCCTCAAAACAGACTCTAAACCTCCTAAAGACCAGAGTGAGTGCCATACCATAAGGCAGGTGAGCCTTAGATCTATTTAGAGTCTCTCTCATGGCCTCAAACATCAAAGCAGAAAGGTTCAAGGAGGTCTCGATGATCATATGGTACATGATGCAAATATCCCTACCAGATAAGAGGTCATGCCTGCCACTCCTAGGGACAAAAAGTTTGGTAACCATGTGATGCAAAAGTCTCATCTCTATTGAAAGAATCCTTACTTCTAATTTATTTAAATTTTTGATAAATATTCTCCCTAAAATAACACTTATTTCTTCTTCTTTGATTGGGAGCTCTATATGAGTATAACCTTCACAAGGCAAGTGCAAGATTTGTCCCAAATGCAATGGATCAAGAACAATGTTAACACCTTTTACTAAAGACTTCACTGTTCCATTGCAGTAACTTAAATTCAAATAGAATTCTCTAACCAAATTAACATAAGTATTTTCCTTCAAAAGACAGTAAAACTTCCATCCTTGACTTTTAATTTTTGATCCAATAGAGAACCCTTCTTTTTCAAAAAACCTAAAATCTATGTTCTACCCGGATTCCACTTTTCGATTGGAGAGAGGTACCTTTCTTGGACTGAGTGAGGATTGTGAAGAAGCTGGAGCAGGACTTGGAACTGGGGTTGGAGCAGGAGAGGGCTCGACTGCCATTCTTTTTCTGCGTACATTCTCTTCTAACCTACGAGCAGACTTTTTTCTCTCTGGTAGCTTCAATTTGGAAGCTATTTCAGATAACAGAGGCTTGCAAATAGCTAAGGAGACCTAATGAGAGGTAGAGTGGAAAGGATTTTAGAGGAAAAATAAGGATTTTTAGGGAGATGGACTGTCGGTTTGGAGATGAGGGTTTGAAGTTAGGGTAAGCTTGATCCGCCTAAACGAGGAAGAGAAGGAAAAGGGATTTAGTTCCTAAGAGGGTGATTTGAACGAGAAAAATTAGTGGGAAGAGAGATTTTAAGAGATTTTTGCGGTTGAGAGAGTGGAGGGGGAGGAGATTTTTGTTCGGTGGGAAGAGGAAGACGAAAGGCAAAGGGTCGGCTCCTTTACAAATGGAGATTTTTCAATCAAATAGAGTGCCCGATGGATTTAATGAAAATTATAAGTTTATCCTAAGGTCGACCCTATGGGTTGACTCATGTCTAGAAAAATAAAAAAAATGATGAAAAAATTTTGAAAAAATTTGAAACTTGAGGGAAGGATGTCCATTTAAGAGATTGATCATATGAAGAATAGTTTTGAGCTTTTAAGAAAGGAGAGATGAAAATTAAGCTCAAAAATTGGTTCAATATATTTTTGGCAAAAAGAACTTGGAATCAAAAAGATACTTAAGCTGATGGATCAAGAATTTCTAGTTCTCTCCTAATTTTACAAAATCTATCTTCACTTAAGGCCTTGGTAAAGATGTTAGTCAATTATTTTTCAGTACATACATAACCAAGAATTATATCATAATTTTGGACATATTCTCTTATGAAATGATGTTTAATTTTAATATGCTTTGATCTAGAGTATTGAATTAAATTTTTAGTTAGATTAATAGCACTAGTGTTATCACATCTTATGGGAGTTTCATTGAGTTTGATGCCAAAGTCCTCAAGTTGTTGCTTAATCTACAAGATTTGAGCACAGCAACTTCCGACTGCAATGTATTCGGTCTCGACCGTAGACAGTGCCACTGAATTTTACTTTTTACTAAACCAAGAGATTAAGTTAGCTCTTAGAAATTGGCAAGTTCTACTAGTACTTTTTCTATCTAATCTACATCCAGCAAAATCGGCATCTGAAAATCCTATTAAGTCAATTGATGAGTTCTTAGAATACCATAATCCTAGAGTTTATGTACCCTTTAAATATTTAAAAAATTTTTTAACTACATTTAAATGTCATTCTTTTGGATTTGATTGAAAGCGAGCACATAGATAAATACTAAACATAATATCTGGTCTACTAACAGTTAAATACAATAAGAAACCAATCATGCCTTTATAAAATTTTAAGTCTACATTTTTACTTCCTTCATCCTTGTCAAGCTTACATGATGGGCTCATAGGGGTACCAATTGCTTTGGAGCCCTCCATTCCAAATTTTTTGAGTAGTTCTTTTGTATACTTGCTTTGGGTGATGGAGATCCCTTCCTTTGTTTGTCTGATTTAGAGTCCGAGGAAGAATGTAAGTTCTCCCATCATGCTCATCTCGAACTCCCCTGCATGAGCTTAGCAAAATTTTGACAAAGAGTTTCATTAGTAGATCCAAAAATTATATCATCAATGTATATTTGTATAACTAAGATATCATCATGATTTCTTTTAATGAAAAGGGTTGTATCTATATTTTCTCTTGAAAAATCATTATTAAGCAAGAATTTACTTAACCTTTCATACCAAGCCCTAGGTGCTTGTTTTAAACCATATAATGCTTTGTTTAATTTGAAAATATGATTAGAAAAGGCATGATTTTCGAAATCAGAAGGTTGTTCTACATATACTTCTTCAGCAATATAACCATTTAGAAAAGTATTTTTGACATCTATTTGGAATAACTTAAAATTCATAAAGCATGCATATGCAAGTAAAAGCCTAATTGCTTCTAATCTAGCAATAGGTGCAAAGATCTCATCAAAATCTATTCCCTCTTCTTGATTATAATCCTTTGCTATCAATCTTGCTTTATTCCTAATTATATTTTCATGTTCATCTAATTTATTCCTATATACCCATTTTGTGCCAATAACTGGATAACTTTTAGGTCTTGATACTAAAGTCTATATATTATTTCTTTTGATTTGATTAAGTTTCTCTTGCATTGTATTTATCCAATTATAATCTTTTTCAGCTTCATCTATGATTTTAGGTTCAAAATGAGAAACAAATGTAAAATGATTGTATGCATCTCTAAGTAAAGAACGAGTTCTTACTCCATGTGTAGGATCACCAATGATTAGTTCTTTGGAGTGATTGTGATCATACCTTCATTCTTTGGATAGATCATTTGTACCTTGAGGTTGTTCATGTTGTTCTTCACCTTCATCCTCTTGTTTGTTTTCATGTTCTTCTTCATTTTGAACTGTTGAGTCTTTTAGGGTGAGCTCCTTCATCCCTTCTATAAGAGGATTTGCATCATCAATACCTTCACTCTTTCTTGAAGGAAGATCATTAGTCTCATAAAAAATAATTTGTATTGACTCCTCTACTACTAAAGTTTTTTTGTTGAAAACTCTAAAAGTTTTGCTAGAAAAGGAGTAACCAAGAAAAATAGCTTCATTGGATTTTGCATCAAAATTTTCTAATCTCTCTTTACCATTATTTAAAATAAAACATCGGCAACCAAAAATATGAAAGAATACAATGTTTGGTTTTCTTCCTTTCCAAAGCTCATAAAGTATTTTCTTTAGAATAGGTCTAATTAAAGCATGGTTTAAAATGTAACATGCCGTGTTAATTACTTCCGTCCAAAAGTATCTTGGGAGGTTGCTTTCACATAGCATGTTATGGACCATTTCTTTAAGGGTTCTATTTTTTTTTCTACTATCCCATTTCGTTGGGATGTCCTAGGTGCTGAAAAGTTGTGGTCAATATTTTTTTCATCACAAAACTTTTCAAAATCTTGATTGTCAAATTTGGTTCTATGATCACTTCGAATATTTTGAATTAAAAAAATTTTTTCGTCAATAACTCTTCGATAAAATTTTGAGAACACATGGAAAGTTTCATCCTTGTATGCCAAAAAGAAAACCCATGTAAAATGAGAGAAATCATCAATAATTACAAAGCCATATCATTTTCCACCTAAACTAGTAGTTCTAGTGGGTTCAAATAAATCTATGTGCAATAATTCTAATGGCCTAGAAGTTGAAACAATATTCTTAAATTTGAATGAGATTTTTGTTTGTTTACCTAGTTGGCATGCATCACAAATTCTATCATTTTCAAAATTCAATTTAGATAAATCGGTAATCAATTTCTTTTTGATAAGTTTTGAAAGTGAATGCATGCTAATATGTGCAAGCCTACGGTGCTAAAACCAACTAGTCTCATTAATTTTGGCATTCAAGGCTATTAGGCATTACATGTTTATCTTGGAAAGATCATTCAAATCTATCATATAAATATTACCATGTCTATGCCCAACAAATTTAATGCCTTCATCATTGGGACTAGTTACTATGCACAATGAAGATTCAAAATAATTTTGTACCCTTTGTCACAGAATTGACTAATGCTTAATAGATTATGTTTCAAACTATCTACTAATAAAATATTTTCAATATACTTGGAGGGAGTGATACCAATGTTACCTATATTGATGATCTTTCCTTTGCTATTGTCTCCAAAGGTGACCATCCCTCCATCTTTTGCATCAAGTGTGATGAATTAGGATTCATCACCTATCATGTGTCTTGAGCACTCGCTAACAAGATACCATTTTTGATTCGTTCTTTAGGATGCAAGACAACCTACATACAAAAATCAAGTTTTGACTTTAGGTACCCAAGTTTTCTTGAGTCCTCTTTGGTTAGTCACAATGGTTCCTCTTGGAACCTATATTTTCCTCACATTCGAATTTTCAGATTTGCTAGAGAAACATGTATAGGATTTGTGTCCTACTTTACCATATTTAAAGCAAGTAATATTTAAAAACTTGTTGCTTGATGAGTTCATATAGATATTTTTCAAAAATTTTTATTTCTTTAAAGGGTTGTAGCCAATACTGGCTTTATCATAAATGGCCTTTTGATTATCAAGTATCATTTGAAGTTTAGTTGAACTAAGAGTGAACTTTTCTATCATAGGTTTTAACTTAGCAATTTTATTTTTCAAGTTCAGATTTTCTTGTGTCAAGATCAATTTTTCATTTGAAATAATCTCATTTTCTTTTAGTAAAGATTGATTATTTGATTTCAATTCTTTGTTCTTTACCCCTAACTTCTTTAGATCATCAACTAGATCATAAAATGCTTCTTGAAGTTCTTCAAAAGTAAAGTCATCAGGAGTTTCAGTGTTTACGTCATTTTTATGTGCCATAAGGCACAAGTTGGCTTGTTCATGTGAATCTTCTTCTTCGAAGCTTGACTCATCATTGTCACTCTATGTAGCCACCATAGTCTTTTTCTTGTACTTTTTGGGGCCCTTCTTAAGTTGTAGACATTCGGACCTAAAGTGCTCTGGCTTCTTACATTCATAACAAATAAGAGGCTGCTCTTTATCCTTCTCCTTGCTATGCTCTCCTTTTGTATGTGGCCTCTTCCTCATTCTTTGTTTTCTTTTCTTCAAAAATCTTTTAAACCTTCTAGTGATGAGGGCTATTTCTTTATTTTGCTCTTCATTTTTTGTTTCATCGAATTTCTCATTGAGTTGAGCAGTGGATTTTAGGATGATTGTCCTCTTCTTCTTGACATCTTCTTCTTGATGTTGTTTCATGCTTAGCTCGTATGTCATTAGCGATCCTAGAAGCTCCTCTAAGGGTAAAACATTCAAATCTTTGATTTCTTAGATTGCGGTCACTTTAGCCTCCCAAGTCCTTGGTAAAGACCTAAGAATCTTTCTCACAAGATCACTGTTAGAATAAGACTTATCAAGACTTTTTAGACCATTAATAATATCCATAAAATGAGTAAATATTTCAGTTATTGATTCATCATGCTCCATTTTAAAGAATTCATATTTGTACACAAGCATGTTAATTTTTGATTCCTTAACTTGATTAGTGCCTTCATGTGTTATTTCTAATCTATCTCATATTTTTTTAGCCGACATGCATGTTAAAATACGATTAAACTCATTTGCATCTAAAGCACAATATAAAATATTCGTGGCTTTGGCATTGAGTTGAGCCATTTTCTTGTCAACCTCATCCCATTCTCTTTCGGGTTTGGTTGATTCACACCATCAATTATCTTAGTGGATGTATGTGATCCATTAACTATGATACTCCACATATCATAGTCAAGTGCTTGGATAAAAATTTTCATCCGAGCATTCCAATAGGTATAGTTTGACCCATTGAAAAGTGGAGGTCGGTTTGTGGACTGCCCCTCGGTTAGTGAAGCACCAACTTGAGTTGCCATAGATCTTTAGCTCTTTGATGGTTAAATCAAAATAGGACTAGAGCATCGAGCTCTGATACCACTTATTGCTTAGCTATGCAACCCAAGAGGGGGGGGTGAATTGAGTTTTTAAAATTTTAAAGTTAATTTAGAACCACAAGGATTAAATAATAATGAGCAAGTTATATGTAGTAAGTGATTTAAGTAAGGTGTAGAAATGAGATGCAAGAATGCAAGAAAATAAAGAAACTTAGAAAGAGAGCAAGTAAGCACAATACAAGCAATCAAGATTTATAGTGGTTCGGTGCCAACCTTGCACCTACAACCACTCTCCAAGATCCTACTTGAGAATTTAAATCCACTAAAACATATTCAACAAGAATACAACGTCGGTACCTCCGACTCTAGCTATCTCAAGCTAGAACATTTATTTTTCGGATACAAGCCAACCCAATACAATCCGATTTAAGGTTCGGACCAACCTTCTCAAGTTTTGGATCCCTTCCAAAACTAAAGATGAAGACAAAAACAGAGTATAAGAGTTAATCACACGAAAATACAAGTTTAGCTCTTTTAATGAGTAAATAAAATTTTAAATACACTTTACACAACAAAGAAGAAGTTTTTCTGATTTTTTTCAAGGTTGTTGAAGACTTGAATGAGTTCTTGAGGAGTTGGTGAACTTGAAATGAAAGCTTCTTTTGGTTGAAGAGGACTTTTTCCTTAGGGCTGAAATGGATGCTTGAAAACCTCATCTTTTTCCCTCCTTTAAGTCCACTTATATCTTCAATGGATGCTAGAGACAAATTTGGGCTGAAATAGAGCCGTTGGAGAGCTTTAAATGAGCATTAAATGTGGCCAAAACAAGCTGAAAACTAGCCGTTATGAAAATTTTCCATCACAGGGGTTCGACTCATAGGATCGACCTCTATGGTGCAGAACAGAAAGTCACTGTTCTATATCTTTAGCTTGCACAGCAATAGAAGTCGACTCATAGGGTCATCCCCTTTGGATGTGCCAACCAAAAATAGCATGCTATTCAGCCCTTTTGATAGGGATCGACCCTAGGGGTCAACCCTTTTCTTTAAACTTGATTTTCTCTCAAAATATACATCTAAAAAATATGAAATTGTCTTCAATAGATTACAAATCTTCTGTTCTTGCTCTTGAGACTTTAAAATCAGAACTTGATTAAATTATAATTTTGCCCCTGAAATACAATAAATCTTTTTTCAAGCTAAAATCATTAGTAACCCCCTTAAATATTTTATAATCATCAAAATCAATTCATGGAGCAACAGATACCCTTTGAAATGAGCCCTAAAAGACCTAGCCTCTAACTTATCCATCTGTTGTTGCTTGACATGAGTCGGACATCCCCAGATCTTGAGATATCTAAGAGTTGGCTTCTTACCATGCCATAACTCATATGGTGTGGTAGGAATAGATTTAGAAGGAATCCGATTCAAAAGATAAATTGTAGAAAGTAATGCATGTCCCCAGAGAAAGATAGAAAGATCTGTGAAGCTCATCATGGACCAGACTATATCTAATAGGATCTGATTCCTTCTTTTGGATACCCCATTGAGTTGAGGTATCCCTGAAGGTGTCCACTATGAGACTATATCATTATCCTTAAGATAGGCTTAAAATTTTTCGTTAAGTTAATTTCCTACTCGATCTGATCGAAGAACTTTTATAGGTTTTCTGGTCTATTTTTATACTTCATGCTGAACTCAATGAATTTTTTAAAGGGTTCAGACTTTTGATGCCTGAAATACACAAAATCATACGGTAAATAATCATCGATAAAAATTATGAAGTAGACATAGCCACCCTTGGCTTGTACATCAAACGGATCAGACACATCAGTATGTACCAGGGCTAATATTTCAGTGGCCCTTTCCCCTTATCCCATAAAGGGCAGTTTAGCTATTCGCACAAAGGACAGCTTAGTCATTTTTTCTTGAAGATAGGACTCACAAATCGGATAAGACTCGAAAGTCAATGGCCTGAGAAGGCCATCTTTCTCTAATTATTGAGTCTATCCTCTCCTATATGGCCTAGCCTAAGGTACCACAGATATTTTTGACTAATCCTATCTCTAAGTCTCTTAGACCCTATGGCATTTGCAGTTTGCTCGTTAATATTAACACTCACATCCATATGCAAATGATAAAGACCATCAATCAAGAAAGCATGTGCAACAACTTTATTTTCAAAATAAATTGCACACATATCTTTATTGAAATGAAAATTATAGTTATCCTGTGCTAGCACAAATATGAAAATTAAATTCTTACTAATTACAAGTATATAATAGCAGTCTTTTAAAATTAAACTAATTTCTAATGGTAGTCATAAGGAGTAGGTCTCGACGGCCACAGCAGCAACTCTTACTTTATTGTCGATCTGAAGAGTGATCTCGTCTGCCCTCAGCCCTCTAACTTCTTTCAGACCCTGCATAGAAGTGCACAAGTGTGCACTTGAATCAGAATCTAGAATCTAACTAAAAGAAGAGAAAACTGTTAGATTAGTTATAATTATGAGCAAATTAGATGTACCTTCAGCCATCCTTCTTCTTGTTCTTTATAGTCGCCAAGTAGGTTGGATAGTTTCTTTTCTAATAGCCTGCGCATTGCAATGGAAATACTTTCACTTGTCATCAGCCTTCTTCAGAGCCTTCTTCTTGGGCTTGGCCTCATTTTTTTGTTTTTCACAGGTTTCTTCTTTTTTTTTTTGAAAGAAGACTTTTTCTTAGAAGAAGACCACTCCACAATCAGAATCGTACCCCTTGAATTTTTCAAAGTACCCTCAGCTGTCACCAACATATTAAGCAATTCAAACAAAGTGCTATCAATTTTATTCATATAATAGTTCATAATGAACTATCCATATAAATCAGGAAGAGATTGGAGGATCAAATCCACCTGTAATTCCTTATCCATATTCATCTTGAGCTTCTGAAGCTCTTCGATGCTCTTGATCATTGTCAAATAATGATCATTGACAGACTGGTCATCACACATTTTTACTCTGAATAGTCTTCGAGAGATCTCAAAACGAGTTGTGCGACTCTGCTCACCATACAACTCTTGCAGGTAAGTCAGCATCTCCTTGACAATCCTCATGTCTTCATGCTGGTGCTGAAGATCATTGGACATGGATGCTAAAATGTAGCATTTTGCCTTATTGTCCTTATCCATCCACTTCTCAAGTATGGCTCGTTGATCAGGAGATGGATGAGCTGGTAACACAGGCGCATCCTGATCTAAGATATGAGTTAGCTTTTTGAAACTAAAAATAATTCTCAAATTTTGGAGCCAATCTTTGTAGTTTGTCTCGATCAATCTATTTGTGTCAAGGATATAGACTAAAGGGTTTGAACTCGATATGGTTATCTATAGAGAGAACAGTTTCTAGTTAGATATTTATACTTATTAAATATTTATACTTATTAAATATTTATTCTAGAGACTTTTAAAATCAAATAAGGCTTTCACTATTTCTTCGAATCTTCCACACTCCTCGGGTGGAGAAATAGAAACCTATACGTGATCGATTTCTAGTAGGTACTGTGGTCCCACTGATCTATACACACCTCACCTAATAGTTATTACTAAGCATAGACCAATGAGTGGACAACATCTTGTCCATTGCTTTACTAAGCAAGATGTAGTGGGTTCGGTCTCTAAGTCCTGTGGACTCATCTAATAGTTATTGACACATTTCTTAATTAAGTCAGACTCACCATTCACCAACGGATGCAAAGCCATCATGGGGTCCCTTACCTAACAATTATTGAATCCAACCTCATCTTTATCTTGGGACATCTAATGTCAATAGAGTAGTTGTACTTTATCGATGCAACCGAACCACTGCAACTAGTCGAGAACGATTAACGTCAGGAAGGCACCCGCATCTCTACAATGGTGGAAGACCACTAGACTTAATATTTAGTGAAGAGATTTAAATTTAGATCTCTTCTAAGTCATCAGATTTGATATCAACTGATCAAGTTCAGGTCAGCACATTCACATATCTGACCTACCTAGTTGGCATGGGTGAACTCGAGTCAGTAAGTAACCTAATTCAAAACTTAATCTCTCAAAATAGTCAGGTAAGTTTAGATGAGTGAAGGTCCCTCCATTGCTTTCCTTAGATATCAATGAATTGACTAGATCAAATAATAGAACCAATTAAATAACCACCATCTATGTACTTACATTATATTGAAAATTGTGTCCCAAAGCTAATCGTCAGCCTGTTGATGATTGTGCTCATAATCATAAAATATATGTAAATTTTTATTAATAAAAATTATTTGATTTTTTTATCACATTTTGTCCATCTTATTTAAACTCCTATGATTGTGATGAAGTACTTAGGACTATAATTAATCAACAAAAGAGGATTTGTCATTTAGTCCTTAAAAAAATATATTCATGACTAAAGGATATGCTATTAATAGGATGATAGCAATATCAAGTATAGATCATTGTGTGCCATATGGATTGATTATTCTATTAACCAAAGAGTGTGGAGATATTGGTATGGCATGCAGGTGGAATGTAGGAGTACATTCGCACCGAACGTGACCATTTGTCAAGCACTCTGCTGTCAAGAGTAGCTCATGAAGGGTATGGGTATAAGTATCCCTCCGACTTAAGATCATTAGGTGACTTGTAAGCAACTCACTATACTTTGATGCTAGACCATCTAAATTTTTAATTCAGTAATTAAAGATTACTAGGTATAGTCAAGTACTTATTAAGTCGGTGCGTGAGTCAAGATGGAATTGATCCCTCTGAATAAGTAGGAGTTATGCATCAGTGTATTTCAATTTAGTAAAATCTTGGTCAGGATAATCCATATGATAATTTTAAAAAGTTAAAATATAATATGATCAACTATATTAGGGTTGACAGTCAAACCCTAGATCACCTTGAGCATTTGGATCAAAGGGATGAATTATACGATAACCATACATCAATAGGTTCTAGAATGTTTCTTTGCAATCTTTCAACCAATCTAGACATCGGATCCCATTGTTAGATGGTTAATATTGATTTGTATAAGAAGTTATTTCTATGCTACTAGCTTAGATTTGAATCTATAGGGTCACACACATTAGAAGATACGGTCTGATCTGATGGCTGAAGAGTCCAATTGGATTATGACTCTGGTGAAGAGTCCCACTAGAACTAGGACTCTGCAGAGAGTCCCACTAGGCTAAGATTCTACTATTAATAGAAGATTTATTAGTAATTAGGTTATTAATTGATTTAATTTAATTGAGCAAAGAGCTTTGGATCAAGTCTAATTGAATTGGATTCAATTTGACTTAGATTGGGTTTGATTTGATCAAGCCTAATTGCAAGAGAAACTTGTTTCTGATTTGATCAAAACTTGAGCTCAGCTAATTCCTAATTGGGTTGAAAATTTATTGAGGTGATTAAGTTTCTAATTAGATTAGGTTTATTCTTATCATTGGGTTCAAACCAGATTTGATTTGATTTAGAATCAAATTGGAAATGGAGAGTCCAAGCCAACAGGGACTCTATCTTCTCCCCTTGCACCACCTTGGACCCACCTCTTCTTCTCAATGCCAAAATAGTTTTGGCATGTAAATTTTGGGCATGAAGAGAGAGGGCATAGAGAGGATGGGCAGTAAGCATGATGAGTCATGGCTCTTATCTCCTACCTAATTTGAATGCGATCCGAATTAGAGATAAGGAGATAAGAAGGAAAGAGATTTTTTATGATTGAAAAGAAAAATGGCACTAATTAAATTTTGTCTTATTTCTTTTGAAGTATTTTTGGGCATGAGAAAGTTTAGATCTCTTCCTCATGCCATCACTCATTCTTGAAAAATTTGGGATGCCAAAATTGATGGTTGGCGTGGAGAATATTGGCGCCCTCTCTTGACCCAAACCCTAATGCCCATCTATAAAAAGGGAGGCTCCTATTGTTGATGCCAAGAAGTATGTCTTGTTGATTTTATTTTTCTACCAGAGCTCTTTTTTCTCCTCTCTTCCTCCATAGATTCTTCCTCTCCTTTGGAGCATCCAAGAGTTCAAGAGGAGAAGAAGTAGATCAGTCTTTGAAGATCCATGCAAGCTAGCACTCCTGAGGAGCCTAATCAGTATCCGTTCTTCATGTAGGCGATCTGTAGAGGCTGGATTTCTTCATGCGACTGTGAGTAATCTGAAGAAACTCTCTCCTATGCAAAATACTTATGGAGATCAGCAACCTACAATCTGGTAACGAGTGTTGAACTTGTTAGACTAGTTTTGATAGATCTAAGGGTTTGATCTAGTCTGCGACATTGATTAGATCGATGTGGATTTTTATTTTTAGATTTTATGTTGATGTTAAATCATATCATAGTTTTTAACATGATAGTCTAGATTAGATCTTATGCATGTAAAATAGATTAAAGTATTTAAGATAATAAATCTGCTATGAAAAATTTTAAAACTATATGTATAGCACTACCCTACTTTTCCTTCAATTGGTATCAGAGTCTTGTTCCTTATGATATGATTTTTATGTCTTTAGATCTGATTATATGTTATTTAGATTAGATCTAAATAAGTTTTAATTTTAGATCTGATTTTTGATCAGTCTTGTACTATTATATTAGATGATCTGAGTAGCAAAGTACTCAGATTGGATAATCACCAGACCATCCAGTCATAGGAGTAAGTCGAATTACATGACTTGAAAGAAGAGTGCCCTAAAAGCTAATTGCAAGTATGTTGTGATGAGACTTTTCTTTGTAATTTTCCAACTCATGTAATGATATTTTTTATTTGATAATAAAATAAGGTATTGATTCATCATTTTAGCTACATCTTATTATGTCTAAAATTATGATGAACCTCAAAGATTAAGACAATAATTTTAGAAGACATGAATGGGTCATGTCAGGAGACCTAAAATCTTAAAATTTTAATCTTAAATATTTTTGATCGTAGGAGCATTGAGTCGGGGGTCAATGTTTCAGATAGATTGACACATCCTATGTATGCTCGATGGAGAGGATGGCAGATCTCACTAGCCACTTATGTGTGGGACACTAATACAAGGATGTGGGTGCTCATTTAGAAATGAGTCCACTGAATTGACTCGATGATAGAGAATAATTTATGGAAGCCTTACTTACATATCAAAGATGGTTCTCTAAGTAGGAGTTATGCAACTGATCCTTAGACCTGAGATTACCATGGAATCTTGTGCACATGAACTCATATTTTGGTTCATACCTAGGTATAGCATTAAGATATGTACGGGATGTTCTGGATATGGTGGAGTGTGTATGAAGGTTATGAGTAGGTCAACATGGAATCGATCACTCCTAGTAAGAGAACTTCGCATTCTGTGAATTCTTATCTCTAGATGACTCGAAAAAAATCTTTTGACCAAAAATAGGAAGGAGATTAAAAAGAGTTTCGAATACTTCATCATCAAAGTCATCATTGATTAATCGAGAATCAATATAAATATGTATTTGAGTTTGACATAATTTTATATTCATGAACATATTCAGAATGCAGGGATGATCGAAGGATTGAATTGTATAGTAACTTATCACTGAAAGAAATATTTGATATTTTTACCAAATTTTACATCTTTTGAATAGTTATGATATGTTGTCAGATGTCAATCTTGACTTATAGGTTTGATCAAATTAAAGAGTTTAATTCGATCGCCAATTAAAAATGATTCTAATTGTTGAACTCGAGTTAACTTGATTGGATCTAAATCAGTTAGATTGGAATCTAATCAAATTTGATCAACTTGTATCTAGACCTACTGTTGGCTAGATGTGAAACCCAATAGATCACACATATATAGAAATTAGCCAAGGACTCTTTTGATAAGATTGATTGAAATTTTGGATCCAATCAGGGTTCCCAGTAAGCATGCTAGCATGTGTAGAAACTCTAGCTCCTTGGGAGATCAATTTGGTCTCATATCTTACTAATTTGCTAATACAATTTGGTGAGCAATTGGGTTAGGTTGTGCCACCTAGAAGCAGCATAAAAAGAGGCACCACATCTCAAGTTAACATCAAAAATCAAGAGTCCTCTTGGATGAGGACTTTTGGTGCAAAGAAAAGGGACTCGTGTGCGTGTTGGCGTGAGTAGAAGGAAGAGTCCTTCTGGTTTAGGATTCAAATATGTGTATAGCCCACATCACCCTCCATCTTTTGATGTACATCTCAAACCATGAGATGTAATTTTTCTAAAAAATATGGGGCAGAGAAAAATTGGAAAAAAGGGCTCTCGTGCATGGGTGGTGAAGTCTCCCAACTCTTCGTAGTTTGAAGAGTCCTTCTACAGATCAAATGCATTTGAAATGAAACATCACCTATTAGATAATGTTCCATTTTTTATCAGCTTTTTTAGAGAGATATATCTAAAATTTTTTGAGATTTATCAGAAGGACAAATAGATGCCAGAAGCCCCTCCTCGTGTGCATGCATGCGGTGATAAGCATTCATGTGAAGAGATGCAAGGAACACATCTTTCTATAGGATTTTTGATTTCTTATTAGGTGATGTAAAATTAGAATTGAATTCTCTTTTCATGTAGAAAATTTTGAATTTTTCTAATTTAAGAAGGGATGTGAAAACATCCCTTCTCTAATCGCACATGCGGGTGGATGTGTTGATCAACGTATCATTGATAAGAGTCCTTCTACTTGAAGGATCTCTTATCTCTGATATTCAGATCAGATAGGCTTTTGGATAGGGTGTGTCCTTCTCTTTGGGCATCCCTCTGACACCTATAAATAGGTGTGCGCATCGAGTGTTCAAGGCAATCCATTCTGCTTTCCTTTTTCCTGTCCGTTGCTCTCCTTTCTTTCTTACAACCTATTTTAGTTTTAAGACAAGGCTTTGGGATTTAAGACAAAGCCTAATCAGATCAAGACAAGAGTTGGAAAGGTCTTAAAGAAGGAGATTAAGAAGTTCAGAGGAGGTTCTAAGAGGGTCGAGTCGGGTTCTTGAAGAAACCTGATCGATACGAAGCTAGTCGAGTTCTAGGGGCTAGAACTCTTGAAGCAAGATGATGGAGGAGCGCTGTCTTTGGTTCAATTTCTGTATGGATCACCATTGAAGGGTGGATACTTGGATGCCTCATGAAATTTTAAATTAGTGCTACATATATTCTTCTTATCCAAGTTTACATTCATTATACTTTAATTATGATAGTCAAGGGTTTTTGGGTATTAAGATTTTCGATGCATCAGATGTTTTAAATGAAAATTTTAAATACCTAGCCCTTCCACTGCATCACTAGAATCCAATAGTAGTATCAGAGCCTACCTTGATTTATATAATCAAAAGTTAAAATATTGTCTTGATTATGATCAAGCATGGATTTTTGGTTTGGTTCAAGTCGGGTCAATGGTTAAACCCAATTGAACATCCAAACCCTAACATGTCTTAAAGATATATTTTAGATACATAATATTAAATGCATGATGTATGTATAAAATTTTTTTGAGTAGCCTAGTACTCAAATTGGGATTTATTACCAGGCCATCCGATCATAAGAGCAAATAGGGTTCAAAGACCCTCTCTTCCTATTCCATGGGGTACTCTTATGGTGTGTAGGGGTGCCACTGTGATGTTCTAAGAAGAAAAATTACGAAAAGAGTATTTTACATTGATGCATGTTATAAGTACTTCATGCATATGATATGCTTGAGTTGCTTTGTTATAGTCATGTTGTATGATTATGATTTTATATCTAAGAGATATGATTAGATGCCATGATTAGTTGTTATGCTTATAAAGATACAACTATAATAGTGCATCGTTATGATTGGTTGAATTAGGATGTGCATGAGATCATTAAAGTCCTTATAAAAATCATATTAAGTCATAGTGTTGTGAACCAGTAGCTAACCTATTTCTTAAATTATTTAATCAATTAGTGTCTAAGGAGTGTTTCAAGTGCGGTGGTTCTTTAATTGGTTTTGTTTGCTGGTCTGGCCAATTTTATTGGTGTCTAAGAAAAGCAACGGAGGAACCCCACAAATCTTAACACCTTTTTAGCCAATTGGATTAGTTCAAATTTTGAATAAAGGTTGCTCAGTATTTTGAACACTACATATGCCTTCCTTTATGCCTAGTCAATTCTCTGTCAAAGATCATAGTAGGTTTGTTGTGATATCCACAAGGCTTTCTATGAAAATTGATGTGGGGTTATCTTGGTGCATATTATATGCTTTATGGTATATTTGGATATGTTACTTTGTTAGGATATCCATAAGGGCAGCATTTTTTAGATATGACCGTATGAAAATGAAGGGTCTGGCTTAACTATAAAATATTATAGTTTGTTGTAATATCCATAAGGTTATGAGTATTTTTAGAGGCAAGAATTATGTTGAGAATTATATGAGATGCAATTAGATAGGTTTCCTACCTTTGAACTTATTAAGGTTGGTTGTGATATCCACAAGGCTTCATTAGGTGATTAGGGTCTCAACCCCATTAAAAAACTAGATTAGGGTTTTTCATTTACCATCAGAGAGGGCTATGGTATCCGATAAAATAGTGAGAGATATAACTATTTAAAAGACCTCATCTAGTTATGTATATCAAACATGAGTGGTCTGCTTATACTATTGTTCTTTATTTATGTAGATTTAAATTTGTATTATAGGTTCTTTATTTTCACCGCATAAAATCAAAGATAAAAATATGTTGATCGATCTAAACTATATGGATTGGTTGAGAAACTTGCAAATTAGGTTCGTACCGAAGAAGAATTTTGATGTTCTGGATATTCTTGACCCTGGATCGGTCAATAATAATATTTATAAAAATAAGGAGGCAAAACATGTCCACTTGGATATTATCTATTTATTTTGTGGTAAATTTAAATATTAAGAGAATAATTGCAAGAATTATCTTACAAGATTGAAGTAGGGTGCAAGTATAGCACTAAAAAATATGTATATGATATAGACCTATTTTTTATTGAGTGGTTCAAACTTTGATACTTGAGTATTGGATATCGCCTGTGGATCGTAAATTTGTAATTCATTACAGTGACTACAGAATATCAAAAGTCTGAAAAAAGATAACCTTGAGCTTTATGGCGCAAGTGGAGAGTCCATTAGCACAGAGGCTGTAGGAACCTATATGCTTGATTTACTTTTGGGCAAATTTTAAAATTAAAAGACTGTTATTACATGCCAAAGGTCATTAGAAATATTATTTCTATGCCTTTGTTATTAAAAGAAGGTTATGAAATAAGGCTAATGGGAAATGGATGCTCCATTTTTTTTTTAATAAATTTTATGATAGTAGTTATATTGATAACAATCTTTTAATTCATGCACTCAATGAAAATATTTTTCATATTGAAAGAAATATGAAACGAAAGAGAGAATATGTGAATATCACATATCTCTGATATTACCACCTTAGTCATATTAGTGAGTCAAGGATAAATAAGTTATACAAAGAAGAATTTTTTGACCCATATGATTATGAATCATTGAAAACTTGTGAATCTTGTCTCATGGGTAAGATGACTAAGACTCCATTCTCTAGACATGGAGAGAAGACAAATGAGTTGTTAGCCTTAGTATATACAGATGTATGTGGACTGATGACAACTCAGATCAGAGGAGTATATTTCTATTTTATCACCTTTTTGGATGATCTATCAAGATTCGGATATGTGTATCTTATGAAATATAAATCCAAATCCTTTGATAAGTTCAAAGAGTATAAAAGTATGGTCGAAAAATAAACTAAAAAAAATATCAAGATTCTTCGATCTGATCGAGAAGGAGAATACTTATCCAGTAAATTTTTTGATCATCTAAAAAGTAAAGATATTCTCTCTGAATGGACCTCTCCTTATACATCCCAGTTAAATAGTGTAGCAGAAAGGAAGAATCACACTTTGATGGATATGGTGTGGTCCATGATGTACTTCACTGATCTTCCAATATCTTTTTGGGCATATGCCCTAGAGACTGCCGTATATATTTTAAACATGATGCCTTCAAAATCTGTTGTAAGCACACCATATGAGATATGGAAGGGAAGGAAGCCTAATCTTAAACATCTTAAGATTTGGGGCTGTCTTGCTTATGTCAAAAATATTTTTGGATATAAGCTTAGTGCTAGATCAGTTAGGTGTAGGTTTATAGGGTATCCTAAGAAAACTAATGGATAGTATTTTTACTATCCTATGGAATAAAAGGTATTTGTTAGTAGGCATGCCACTTTCTTGAAAAATAAATTCATCCAAGAAAGAGGTAGTGGAAGGAATATTAAACTTATAGAAGTTCAGAATCTACAAATCGATCCAGAAATATGTGTGGTTGAACCACAAGAAGATCCTCAATCAAAAGTACCCAAGGATGAGGTATATTTACAATACACACCTCCTCTCTGAAGGTCAGATAGAGTGCGTCAAGCACCTCTGAGATATGGTTCTATCATTGAGAGTAGTAATTCGATCAAGATCATTCAGGATGATGATCTATTGACCTATTTAAAAGCTGTCATATGTAGAGACTCAGATAGATGGCAAAAAGTCATGAAATCTGAGATGGACTCGATGTACATCAACCAAGTGTGGACCTTGGTTGAAGTGCCTAAGGGTGTGACCCCAATAGGGTGCAAGTGGATCTTCAAGAAGAAGATCGGATAGATGGCCAACTAGAAACTTACAAAGCTAGGTTGGTGGCGAAGGGTTTTAGATAAAAGCAAAGAATTGACTATGATGAAACCTTCTCACCAGTGGCTATGCTCAAGTCCATCCAAATTTTACTTGCTATAGTGGCATACTACGATAATGAGATCTGGTAGATGGATGTCAAGACTGCATTCTCCAATAATAATTTTGAGGAAGAGGTCTATATGACTTAGCCAGAGAAATTTATCTCAAGTGGGAGGGCAAATCAAGTATGCAAGCTAAAGAAATCCATCTATGCATTTAAGCAAGCTTCGAAGAATTAGAACATCCGATTTGATATGATAGTCAAAGAGTTTGACTTTATCAAAAATAAGGATAAACCATGTGTGTATAAGAAGATAAGTGGGAGTACTGTTATCTTCTTGGTTCTACATGTTGATGACATACTGCTCATTGGGAATGATATCTCAATGATGCAATTGATCAAGACTTGGCTATCGAATAAGATTTCTATGAAAGACTTGTGTTGCCCAGCTATGCAACCCAAGAGGGGGGGTGAATTGGGTTTTAAAAAATTTAAGCTTAACTAATTACTTATGAAAAGTATTTGTTAGAAGCTTGATGAATGAGGAGAAAGACTTTAGTTCAAGATTAATTACCTAAAGCAAGAATGCAAGGATATAATAAAGAAATAAAGAGAAACAATAAAGCACACCACAAACACAAGGATTTATAGTGGTTCGGTGCCAACCTTGCACCTACATCCACTCCCCAAGCTCCTACTTGGGAATTTCAATCCACTATACTTGTATTCAACCCGAATACAAACGTCGGAACCTCCGACACTAGCTATCCCAAGCTAGTCCACTTATTTTTTAGGTACAAGCCAACCCAAAATACTTCGATTTCAGGTTTGGATCAACCTTCTCTTGTTTTGAAAACCCTCCAAAAACAAGAACAATTACTCACAAAGAGTAAGACAGTTTAGAGCATAAATAAGTACAAGAATAGCTCCTTAAATGAGCGAATATAACATTAAATGCACTTTACTCAAATGAAGAATCCCCTTTTGGATTTCTTCAAGATGGATGAAGAGTTGAATGAACGCTTGAGGAATAGGTGAGCTTTGATTGAAGGCTTCTTGAAGGCTTTGAAAGATCTCTTGATCAAAGTTGAAAAGTTGGCTTGAAAAACCCTCTCTTTGAATGCTCTTGATACCCTTTTGAACGCTCTTGCTTTTCTCTTTCAAAATCTCTTGTATGTCTCTTGTATTGTAGATCTCTTGTATCTCTCGTGTATATTGTAGATCCCCTTTTGTTTTCCACCTTTTGAAACTTTTTATAGCTTTAAGAAACATGGTTAACTCCTCCTTTTTCTGAAACATTCTTTAATTTCTCCCCTTTTAGAGTTTATCACAGATGTTTGCTCTCTCTTAATACAGCAACTATTAACAGCAAACAACAACAAAGAGAAGACAATATTTCAACAAGGAGAATATATATAACCAAAATATGATCGACATCATTACAAAAGATAGAAATATAAGTAAAAGATGATACCATAAAACCATAATTATTTTAATACATAGTTCATAATATAAAAGTCAACCAGCTAATTGTCAATACATGGCCCCAAAATACAGATCCTAGAACAAGACACTAACACCTAGGATTTAATAATGATCATGACAAGTCATGGATCGGAGTCATCAGATATGGGATGAGAAGCTGATGGATCTCGATCAGAAGTGCGTCCTCTATCCCGTCTGCCTCTGGCATGAGCAGGAGAGCGAGATGAACTGGGTGGCTGAGAATGCTGAGAGGCTAAGGACTGAACAGAAAGGGTGAGTCTGATGGAATCAAGTATGTTCAATGCTCTGGAAACAGACTGAAGTAGAGCAGTGAACTGAGTGGATGCATGCTCACTCGATCCTCGGATCTCTTTCCTCAGTAACTCATATCCACCCTCCAGTGCTCCTCTGAGCCTGCCAGCCTCTGCAGTGAGGTCTGTGACCTCAATAGTGGACTCCTGTGGCTGAGGTGTTGGGAAATGTGTCCCAAAAAGCCAATCGTCAAGCTGTTGATGGTTGAGCAACCAAGTATTGTAATTGATTTGTTAATAAATAAAATATATTTGGCATTTTCATCATAAGCTTTCATCTTCTAATGAACTCCGTTGTTATATGAAGTCCTTAGGACTATTTAGGTTCGATAAAGAGAGGATTTATCGATTAGTCCTTAAAACTGTTCACGACCAAATGATAGGCTGTTAATAAGGACGACAGCTTCTATCGAGCATAGGTCGCTGTAGGCCATATGGGTTGGTTGTCCTCTTAACCAAAGAGTGTGGAGACACTGGTATGGCATACAGGTGAGATGTAAGGGTACATCGTCATTGAACGTGACCAACTCCAGAGCATTCTGCTGTCGAGAATGTCTCTGATGGGATATAGGTATAAGTGTCCCTTAGACTTGAGATCACCTCAGTGACTTGCAAGCAACTCACTGTGCTTTGGTACCGGACTAACTGAATTTCTAATTCAGGGACGGAAGGCTTCTGGGCATAGTCAAGTACTTGCGAAGTCAGAGTGTGATCGAGATGGGATTGACCACTCCAAGAGTTGGAGAAGAATGAGTCGCTGTATTTCAATTTACCAAAACCTTGGCCAGGGTAATCCATCAGATGGATTTGATATTTTGAAATACAATGTGGACAACCTGATCAGAGTTGACAGTTGAGCTCTGGGGTGTCCTATGATCATTTTGGTCAAGGGGATGAATTATATGAAAACTATATCCGCATGGGTTCTAAGGATGTTGTTCTACACATTCGACCTATCCGGACGTCGGGTACCATTGCTAGATGGTCACTTCGATTGGTATAGAAATTTGTTTCTATGCTACCGGCTTAGGTTCGGACCTATGAGGTCACACACATTAGAGTTCATGATTCGATCGGATGGTTGATCAACGATTAAGAATCATTATAGGGTTAAATAATCAATACGATTGACATTTAACCCAGTGCAAGTGTTGCAGGAGGATCGATTAGCAATTTGATTGCTAATTGGCTTAATTTGATTAAGACAATGGGCTAAGATTAAGTCTAATTAAATATGATTTAATTAGATTTGGTTTGGGCTTGATTGGATCAAGTCCAATTGGTTTATTGGATAAGCCAAGTGCAAGGAAAGACTAGTCCTAGTTCAACTAGGACTTGGGTCAATCTAATTTCTAATTTGATTAGAAAATTAAATCAGATTTAAATCTCATTTAATCTGATTAAATTAGGTTTTTAATTAGGTTAAGACCTATTTTAATTGGGTTGATCTAATTTTGATTTGATTTAGTTTGGGAAACCAAATTAAAACAAGTTATGAGACAGAATCCTAGTAGGACTAGGATTCCACCTTGCGCCACATAAACCTTCTCCACGCCCTCTCTCTTATTCAACGCCAATTTCCACTTATTTTGTGTGATAAAAACCCTCTCCCAAATCTCTCCCACGTTCACAAAAGGTCTCCTCTCTTCTTTCTTACATGGAAGGTGGTTTGGATCAAATCTAAAAGGAATAAGTTTGGATTTCGAATTCTATGAGATAGAGTTTTAGAAATCCAAAACTCTTTCAATTTTGCACCGAATTTATCCAAATTTTTTTGGAATTTTCGTGGCTTTTAGGGTTTACATTGTACACCCTTTTCTGGTGATCCATGCATGAAAATATGGAGGAGGTGCTCAAGAGTTGGGCGTCCCTTTACTTGCCATGTTTGGATAAGCCTTGACTAGGTGTTTGACCTAGACAAAGACTCTATCATATCTCTCTATATAAGACGAGTTTCTTCATGAAATTTTAAGGAGAGATAGATATTTGAGAGTCCTTTCTACCATCCAAAAATTATAGAGAAATACCTTTGGGTCGTGGAGATATAAAAGATGCAAGTTTGGGTGTCTAGAGAGAAAAACGTGAAGAAGAAGAGGGTCTTCTTCTAGGGTTTTTATTTTCATATCTTTCCTCCTTCCATCTTGAGTTTTCTGAGAGTGTCTCAGATCTGAAACTCCTCCTTCTACTTTTCATCTTTGGAAGAGTCCAAATCAAGAAGAAGGAGGCACCTGATCAACCATCAAAGAAGGATCAGCGCAGTACTAGCATACTGTGCTGATTTCCTGAAGCAGGACTTCTGATCGAGATTCGTGGGCTCGTGTGGACGACTTCTAGAGGCCGGATGCGTGTGCGGCTTGCAACATCATCCTTAAGCCCGGATCAGTGAGGTTAGAGCATCTAACATTGCAAGGTAATAGATCTGATCTATTATTTAATACATACATTAGATGTAGCTAGTATAGAAACATGTTGATATGATCAACATGTAGTTCATACTATATTTATATATATTTTAATTTTTGATTTAATACCATGTAATAATCATGTAATAGGATCTTAGATCTAAGGATTTTCTGATCTTAGAAAATAAATTTTGATTTATTTTAGTCTTCCGCTGTATGATCTTGAAAAAGTTTCAAGATCTAACCCTCTTTTTCAAGATCTAACCCTGAAACTCTAGATCTGGTTCCTTCAATTGGTATCAGAGCCTAGGTTCTTTATTACATGATTATTTATACATGCTTAGATTATTTTTTAGATTAGATCTAATTTATAATCTGATTATTAAATCTGAAATTAAAATTTTAGATCAATCACAAACTGCAAGGTTGTCCTGCTGTAAGGTTTACCCCTTACAGTGCAAAGGTTGTCCTAGTTTGTGTAGATCTATCTTTAATCATAAATTTGTTAGATATGATCTAGATTAAATTTATGATTTATTAGATTTAAAAGATGTTTAAATCTGAAATAAAATCTCTTTGTTAATAATTTTTATGCAAAAAAATTATTTAAAGTTGAAATTGTTTCAATTACATGAACCTGTTTAGATTAGATCTAAAGTAGTTTCATGTTTATTTCACTTGCATCTTGATTATGAATTAAACATGCAATATGATTGGTAGAATCATATTGTAAAATTATTTTACAAATATGAAAATTATTTTTTGAAAAGCCGAACCCAACCCTCAGCCCAAAACTTAATTAAGAATTAAGAAGTTGTTTGATTAGGTTCTAGGATTGTGAATTGAAGAACCTAAGACACAAATCATAACACATTGGGTTAATGGGTTAGTGGAAATTAGGTCCATTAATTGGGTTAGACCTATGGTTAGATTAAAGATGGACTTAATTAGAGAATTGACTAAATCTAATCAATTGTTGTCTTAGATTAGGTCAAGGATTCTCTAGATCAATTACAATAGTTGTAGTTGGTCAAGTCCATGTCTTTAATGAGAACCAAATGGACTTGAATCTTGGCTAAGCGGTCTAGCACGAACTGTTAGATTGATCTAATCGAAACTAATTAAACCAGTTGGTGTCTAAGGTAAACCAGACCGGTGGTTTTTAATTGGGAACCCGCTTACCTGGCCATTCATGATGGTGTCTAAGGCAAGCTTTGGCAGACCCTCCCACTGATCGAACTTACCTGGCCTCTTGGTGAAATTATATTTTGATCGGATCACTTGACTATTCGAGCTGACCCATGTCAGCTAGGTAAATCAGTGTGACTGATTTAGGTGCTCCTAGACCAGCCCTGGTCTCCCTTAAGCTGACTTGGTGAAGCCAGTGGGAGGATCATGATAAGCTGGTTCATCTGACTTCATCCTCTATATTATTTAAATCCTCTAAAATTATTAGGTCCTTAAAATGATAAAGTTATGGAGATAACTGAGTCATAGCCTCCCATTAAGGTGTTTGATCATGAGTCCATTAACTCAATAATCATTGCAGACCCAAAGGCCTGGTGCTTGTTGACTAATGGAATTATCACTCATCATATGATGACTTGGAAGTGTCTCTCTAATGGTGGTTAGGTGAGCCAACCAAAGTTGGGCTTAATCATTCGTTGGTTAGATACACCGAGTATGATCATGTTAATGGTTGGACCTAACCGGATCCTTACAGTGGAGGCCAAAGCCTACTGATTAGGTTTCTGGGGCAAAATTAAAATTACTAGAAATTGTTTAGAGAAACAATTGGTTATGAACCTACCCTTAGATGTACATGGGTTGACCAACCAAAGTTGGGCTTGTGTGCAGTCTAAGTGGATTCTAGTACCCGCTAAGGAATTAGGGTAATTCCTCGAGTTGGAGGTAGAGGCTACCAATTCGAATAAAATAGTGGGAGAAACCTTTTGATTAAAGTCCAAATCTTTAGGTTTAATGAATCAATTACTAATTAGGTTATGGTTCTCCTTTGTGCAAATATGGCCACTTCCCTATCGCTCCGATCATTGTTGGACAATGATAAGTTGGTGGGACCCAATTTCGGTAGCTGGTACCGAAAGTTGAAGATAGTCCTGGAGCATGAACGGATTCTATATGTGATAATGGATCCTGCACCTGAGGAGCCAGCTGTCAATGCACGTGGAACAGTCAGAGACACTTACCAGAAGTGGCTCAGTGACCGGACCACGGTGCGCTGTATCATGCTGGCTGCTATGAGCGACGAGTTCAGTCACAGATTCGAGATGGCTCAGCCAAAGGACATGCTTCAAGTGTTGGAGGATGCCTTTGGCACACCCGATGACGTGGAGAGGCACAAGACTAGTTGTGCCATCTTCAACGCCAAAATGCGGGATGGTGCCTCTGTCACTGATCATGTATTGTACATGATCGAGCTGATGGAATGATTGAGCAAGCTCGACTTTTCCTTGCATGAGCAGCTTGGGAAAGATGCAATACTGAACTCGCTGCCCAAGTCTTATCTCCCATTCCTCACTCATTATAGAATGACAAAGCCTAAAGAGAACTACCACAGGTTACTGGGGTTGCTTCAGAACTTTGAGAAGGATCACCAACTTCACAAGGAGTCGGTGAATTTAGTGGAAGGTTCGTCTTCTGGTTCTCGACCTTTTAAGAAAGGGAAGAAGAACAAGAAGAAGAAAGTAAAGAAGGTGCAAGTTCAGGCTAGGACATCAGTGCAGAGCCAGACCAAAAAGATCAAGCTTGATAAGAGTCTATTCTACTGGCAAGCACCCTAGATTAGATAGTGTGTCAAATATCTACTTATGGCATTGGAGGCTAGGTCATATAAATAAGAACAGAATAAACAGGTTGACTCAAGAGGGAATCCTCAAAGTCAGTGATTGTGAATCACTTGCAACCTGTGAGTTCTGTCTTCTTGGTAAAATGACCAAGTCACTTTTTACTGGAAAAGGTGAGAGAGCTACTGAGCTCTTGAGCCTAGTACATACTGATGTATGTGGGCCCATGAGCACCAGTGCTAGAGGTGGATATTTCTACTTCATAGCTTTCACGGATGACCTATACCTATATGGATATGTCTATCTGATGAAACATAAGTCGGATTCATTTGAAATGTTCAAACGATTCCGAAGTGAAGTGGAAAAACAAACTGGGAAGAGTATTAAAACTCTTCGATCTGATCGAGGAGGAGAATACCTTTCTAGTGAGTTTCTCACATATCTAGGAGAGAATGGGATTTTCTCTCAATGGACTCCTCCAGGAACACCACAGCATAATGGTGTGTTTGAAAGGAGGAATCAGACTTTGTTAGACATGGTCCGATCCATGATGGGTTTTTGCTAGCTTGCTGATATCCCTCTGGGGATATGCACTCGAATCGGCCTGTTATCTGTTAAATAGGATTCCAAGTAAGTCTGTAATTAAGACTCCATATGAGATATGGACGGGACGTAAGCCAGTACTTTCACACCTTAGGGTCTGGGGGTGCCCGGCCTATGTCAAACGATTAGTCACAGACAAACTTGGACCTAGGTCTGACAAATGCTCATTCATAGGGTACCCCAAAGAGACAAAAGGATATTTTTTCTACCATGCTGATGAACAAAAGGTGTTCGTCAGCCTTAAGGTAATTTTTTTTGAAAAGGAGTTTTTTGGTGAAGGAACCATTGCCTCTAAAGTTGAACTTGATGAAGTTCAACAGGTAGAAGGACCGACACCAATAGCTGAACCTGAGTCGGATATGATTAGATCACATCCGGAGCCCAATATACCTGCACCATTAAGGCGATCCGGTAGAGTACCGCATCAGCCGGACAGATACTACAGTTTCTTGGTCCGGGACGGTGATCCCATCAACTTGATGAGAATAATGAGGATCCGATCACCTATATGGATGCTATGCAGAGACCTGATTCCGAGAAATAGCTTGAAGCCATGAAATCCGAAATAGAGTCCATGAAGGTCAACGATGTATGGACATTGGTTGACCCACCTGAAGGGGTTAAACCCATTGGGTGTAAATGGGTCTTCAAAAGGAAGAGAGGCGCAGACGGAAAGGTGGAGACCTATAAAGCCCGTCTGGTTGCCAAGGGGTATCGTCAACGTTATGGTATTGACTATGACGAGACATTTTCTCCTGTGGCAATGCTCAAATCTATTCGGATAATGCTTGCAATAGCTGCTCATCTAGATTATGAGATCTGGCAGATGGATGTAAAGACAGCTTTTCTTAATGGAGAGCTGACCGAAGAGGTGTATATGATACAACCTGAGGGGTTTACATCCACAGATGAGTCCAAGGTGTGCAAGCTTCAGAGATCCATTTATGGACTGAAGCAAGCTTCTCGGAGTTGGAACATGCATTTTGATAAGTGATCAAAACGTATGGCTTCATTAAGAATGGAGAAGAGCCCTGCATCTATAAATGGGCAAATGGTCCAGTTGTGGTATTCCTTGTCTTGTACGTGGATAACATTCTCTTAATCGGGAATGACATCCCCGCACTACAGGGAATAAAAATTTGGTTGTCATCACAGTTCTCCATGAAGGACTTGGGTGAAGCATCCTACATCCTAGGGATGAAGATCTATAGGGATAGATCTAAAAAGATGCTTGGGTTATCCCAATCCATGTACATAGACACTGTGCTGAAGAGGTTCAGCATGGAGAATTTCAAGAAGGGCTATCTACCGATAGGCCATGGAATTTCTCTCTCTAAGAAGGATTATCCGACAACTCCTGAAGAGAGAGAGCGTATGAGTAGAGTCCCATATGCTTCAGCCGTGGGATCTATCATGTACGCCATGACATGTACAAGACCAGATGTGGCATACTCACTAGGAGTAGTGAGTAGATACCAATCTGATCCTGGAGAGAATTACTGAAAAGTGTTTAAAGCCATCCTTAAGTATTTGAGAAATACTAAGGACCAATGGTTGATTTATGGCGAGTCAGATCTGAAACTTGTGGGGTTCACAGACTCTAGCTTCCAATCTGACCATGATGACAGCAGGAGTGTGTCGGGTTATATCTTTACTCTGAATGGTGGAGCCATCTGCTGGAAGAGTTCCAAGCAGCATACTGTGGCAGACTCTGTTGAAGCGGAGTATATCGCAGCAACAGATGCCGCGAAGGAAGCTGTGTGGCTGAGGAAATTCATCAACGAGCTCGGAGTAGCACCCTCTCTCGATGGTCCAGTCCTGTTCTACTGCGACAGCACTCGTACCATAGCTCAGGTGAAGGAACCCAAAGCACATCAGCGGACGAAGCACATCTTGCACCGCTTCCACCTGGTCCGAGAGATCGTGGATCGAGGTGACGTCGACCTTCAGAAGATCGACGAAAAGGAGAACCTAGCCGACCCCTTCACTAAAGCCCTGGCAATAAAGGAGTTCGACAACCACAAGTCAAAGATGGGTATTAGATACTGTGCCGAGTGGCTTTAGGACAAGTGGGAGTTGTTGGGAAATGTGTCCCAAAAAGCCAATCATCAAGCTGTTGATGGTTGAGCAACCAAGTATTGTAATTGATTTGTTAATAAATAAAATATATTTAGCATTTTCATCATAAGCTTTCATCTTCTAATGAACTCCGTTGTTATGATGAAGTCCTTAGGACTATTTAGGTTCGATAAAGAGAGGATTTATCGATTAGTCCTTAAAACTGTTCACGATCAAATGATAGGCTGTTAATAAGGACGACAGCTTCTATCGAGCATAGGTCGCTGTAGGCCATATGGGTTGGTTGTCCTCTTAACCAAAGAGTGTGGAGACACTGGTATGGCATACAGGTGAGATGTAAGGGTACATCATCATTGAACGTGACCAATTCCAGAGCATTCTGCTGTCGAGAATGTCTCTGATGGGATATAGGTATAAGTATCCCTTAGACTTGAGATCACCTCAGTGACTTGCAAGCAACTCACTGTGCTTTGGTACCGGACTAACTAAATTTCTAATTCAGAGACGGAAGGCTTCTGGGCACAGTCAAGTACTTGCGAAGTCAGAGTGTGATCGAGATGGGATTGACCACTCCAAGAGTTGGAGAAGAATGAGTCGCTGTATTTCAATTTAGCAAAACCTTGGCCAGGGTAATCCATCAGATGGATTTGATATTTTGAAATACAATATGGACAACCTGATCAGAGTTGACAGTTGAGCTCTGGGGTGTCCTATGATCATTTTGGTCAAGGGGATGAATTATATGAAAACTATATCCGCATGGGTTCTAAGGATGTTGTTCTACACATTCGACCTATCCGGACGTCGGGTACCATTGCTAGATGGTCACTTCGATTGGTATAGAAATTTGTTTCTATGCTACCGGCTTAGGTTCGGACCTATGAGGTCACACACATTAGAGTTCATGATCCGATCGGATGGTTGATCAACGATTAAGAATCATTATAGGGTTAAATAATCAATACGATTGACATTTAACCCAGTGCAAGTGTTGCAGGAGGATCGATTAGCAATTTGATTGCTAATTGGCTTAATTTGATTAAGCCAATGGGCTAAGATTAAGTCTAATTAAATATGATTTAATTAGATTTGGTTTGGGCTTGATTGGATTAAGTCCAATTGGTTTATTGGATAAGCCAAGTGCAAGGAAAGACTAGTCCTAGTTCAACTAGGACTTGGGTCAATCTAATTTCTAATTTGATTAAAAAATTAAATCAGATTTAAATCTCATTTAATCTGATTAAATTAGGTTTTTAATTAGGTTAAGACCTATTTTAATTGGGTTGATCTAATTTTGATTTGATTTGATTTGGGAAACCAAATTAAAACAAGTTATGAGACAGAATCCTAGTAGGACTAGGATTCCACCTTGCGCCACATAAACCTTCTCCACGCCCTCTCTCTTATTCAACGCCAATTTCCACTTATTTTGTGTCATAAAAGCCCTCTCCCAGATCTCTCCCACGTTCACAAAAGGTCTCCTCTCTTCTTTCTTACATGGAAGGTGGTTTGGATCAAATCTAAAAGGAATAAGTTTGGATTTCGAATTCTATGAGATAGAGTTTTAGAAATCCAAAACTCTTTCAATTTTGCACCGAATTTATCCAAATTTTTTTTGGAATTTTTGTGGCTTTTAGGGTTTACATTGTACACCTTTTTCCGATGATTCATGCACGAAAATATGGAGGAGGTGCTCAAGAGTTGGGCGTCCCTTTACTTGCCATGTTTGGATAAGCCTTGACTAGGTGTTTGACCTAGACAAGGACTCTATCATATATCTCTATATAAGATGAGTTTCTTTGTGAAATTTTAAGGAGAGATAGATATTTGAGAGGCCTTTCTGCCATCCAAAAATTAGAGAGAAATACCTTTGAGTCGTGGAGATATAAAAGATGCAAGTTTGGATGTCTAGAGAGAAAAATGTGAAGAAGAAGAGGGTCTTCTTCTAGGGTTTTTATTTTCATATCTTTCCTCCTTCCATCTTGAGTTTCCTGAGAGTGTCTCAGATCTGAAACTCCTCCTTCTACTTTCCATCTTTAGAAGAGTCCAAATCAAGAAGAAGGAGGCACCTGATCAACCATCAAAGAAGGATCAGCGCAGTACTAGCATACTGTGCTGATTTCCTGAAGCAGGACTTCTGATCGAGATTCGTGGGCTCGTGTGGATGACTCCTAGAGGCCAGACGCGTGTGCGGCTTGCAACATCATCCTTAAGCCCGGATCAGCGAGGTTAGAGCATCTAACATTGCAAGGTAATAGATCTGATCTATTATTTAATACATACATTAGATGTAGCTAGTATAGAAACATGTTGATATGATCAACATGTAGTTCATACTATATTTATATATATTTTAATTTTTGATTTAATATCATGTAATAATCATGTAATAGGTTCTTAGATCTAGGGAATTTTTGATCTTAAAAAATAAATTTTGATTTATTTTAGTCTTTCGCTGTATGATCTTGAAAAAGTTTCAAGATCTAACCCTCTTTTTCAAGATCTAACCCTGAAACCCTAGATCTGATTCCTTCATGAGGATGGGCCAAAGCAAGGACTTGCCCCTGCAAGTCAAGAACTCTGCCAGTCAGTCTCCAGACGATGTCCTCAAGCTGCTGAATCTGGATGGACTGATCTGATATCATCTGAAACACAGTGGATATGTGGGGAGTCATGGTCTGATCAGAAGAAGTGGCTCCTGGTGCAAAAGTAGTACTACTCCACTGACTAGATAGCAAAGAGGCCACACGCTGTGATATCTGCTCGATCTGATCGTCAGCCAGTCTGAACTCTGATTGAGGTGCTCTGCTCTCTGGCTGATACACTGGTGTGGGCATCCTAGTAAACTCTGAAGGGCCAGCCTCTGTATCAGGAATGAACTGGATATCTGGTGATGCTGCCCTGAAGTCATGAATAGGAGATGATGGACCTTCTTCTTCAGCTCTGTCTTCAACTCTGTCTTCAGCTCTATCTTCAGTTCTCTCCTCAGATCCCTTGATCCAACCACCATCAGTCTTTGTAAATCCCATTCGGTGTAGGGTGTGTTGGTTGAAGGTGTCCACATGAGAGAGCTTAGTAGAAGCCTCCCCCTCACAGCTAACTCCAAACCTCCTAAATACTCGAGTAAGGGCCATACCAAAAGGCAAGTGTGCCTTGGATCTGTTCAAAGTCTCTCTCATGGCCTCTATCATAAGTGCAGAGAGGTTCAGGGGGGTCTGAGTGATGACATGAAACATGATACAAACATCTCTGCTGGAAAGTAAATCATGCCTACCACTCCTAGGAAAGAAGAGCTTCGTTACCATCTGATGCAGGATCCTCATCTCAATGGACAAAATCTTTGCTTCCAATTTCTTTAAACTCCCTGAATAAGTTCCCCCTAGTATAACACTGATCCCCTCTTCTTTTACTGGGAGTTCCATATAAGAGTAACCCTCACTAGGCAAATGAAGTATTTCTCCCAATATACTAGAATCCAAGCAAATATCAATACCCTTGACTGTTGAAGTCACTGACCCATTTCCATAATGTAGATTCTGGTAGAATTCTCTAACTAGGTCAACATAGGTGACTTCCTTAAGGGAGCAGTAGAAACCCCATCCTTGGTTTTTAATCTTGGTTGCAAATGTAAAACCCTCTTTTTTAAAGAACCGAAAATCTATATTCTTCCCGGTTTCAACTTTTCTATCAGATAGAGGATTCTTACTGAGGCTTAGGGAGGATTGAGGGGGACCTTGAGCAGATACTGATGCTGGAGTGGGAGCAGTGGAAGACTGAGTAGCTTGCCTTTTCTTTCGGACATTTTCTTCAAGCTCACGGACTGACTTTCTTCTTTGAGGAAGCTTCATCTTCGGAGCCATATTCACTACAGTAGCAAGCAAGAAGACTTGGAGGAACAAGTGAATGAGTGGAGGAGGGATCACAAGAGAGTGAAGAGGGATTTTGGTGGAGAAAAGAGGTGGATTTGGGAAGAACGGTGGAGTGCTAGGGCACGCTCCAACCGTGCCAAACAATGGGAGAAAGCACAAAAATCTCTTTCCAAGGTGGCGATTTTTGGTGGAGAGGAGGAGGGAGAAGTGCCTCGAGCTAGATCCTTGGATTTGGAGCAAAAGGAAATGGGAAAGTCGGCTTTTGGAAGGAGGAAGATGAAAGGATGAGTCGGCTCACGAACAGGATCCCATATAAAAACAATGAGCCCGTGGGAAGTTTGAGGAAATAACAAGTTTGCCATTGAGTCGACTCATGGAGGTCGACTCATGAAGTTCAGAAATTCAGAAAAAAATATGAATAAATTCCAAAAAAAATTGAAATTTTGGGAGAAGGAGTTTTGCTCAAAGATAAGTTTTTAGAATGATAAACTTGAGCTTTTGGAACCAGGATAGATGTTAGAAATTGAGCTCTAAGAATTTTTGACATCAATTCTTGAAAATTGAGAAAAATTTAGGCATATGGATCTAGAATTCCTAGATTTCTCCTAATTTCACAGAATCTATCCTCACTAAGGGCCTTTGTAAAGATATCAGCTAATTGATTTTCAGTGCAAACATATTCAAGAATTATATTTTTGTTTTGAACATGTTCTCTTATAAAATGATGTCTTATTTTAATATGTTTGGATCTTGAGTGTTGAATTAGATTTTTAGATAGATTTATGGCACTTGTGTTGTCACATCTTATTGGTGTTTCATTAAGTTTGATTCCAAAGTCTTCGAGTTGTTGCTTAATCCATAAGATTTGAGCACAACAACTTCCGGCTGCAATGTATTCGGCCTCAGCCATAGACAGTGCCACCGAATTTTGTTTCTTGCTAAACCATGAGATTAGGTTAACTCCAAGAAATTGGCAAGTTCCACTTGTGCTTTTTCTATCTAATTTACATCCAGCAAAATCAGCATCTGAATATCCTAATAAATCAATTTGTGAGTCCTTAGAGTACCATAATTCTAGAGTTTGAGTACCATTTAAGTATCTAAGGATTCTTTTAACAGCATTCAAATGAGATTCTTTAGGATTAGATTGATATCTAGCACATAAACAAACACTAAACATGATATCAGGCCTACTTGCAGTTAAATATAATATTGAGCCAATCATACCTCTATAGTATTTTAAGTCTACACATTTACCTTCATCATCCTTGTCAAGCTTACATGAGGGACTCATTGGTGTGCCAATTGGTTTGCAGTTCTCCATTCCAAATCTTTTGAGTAGTTCCTTGGTGTACTTGCTTTGGGTGATGGAGATTCTCTCTTTTGATTGTTTGATTTGGAGTCCGAGGAAGAAGGTGAGTTCTTCCATCATGCTCATCTCGAACTCCCCCTGCATAAGCTTAGCAAAGTCTTGACAAAGGGATTCATTAGTAGACCCAAAAATTATGTCATCAACATAAATTTGTATAACTAGCATATCATTTTGATTTCTTTTAATAAAGAGGGTTGTATCTACATTACCTCTTGAAAAACCATTATTTAGTAGAAATTTGCTTAGCCTATCATACCATGCTCTAGGTGCTTGTTTTAATCCATATAAAGCTTTATTTAATCTAAAGACATGATTAGGAAAAGCATGATTTTCAAATCCAGGGGGTTGTTCTACATATACTTCTTCAGCAATATATCCATTTAAAAATGTACTTTTAACATCCATTTGAAATAATTTGAATTTCATAAAGCAAGCATATGCAAGTAGAAGTCTAATAGCTTCTAATCTAGCAACAAGTGCAAAGATTTCATCAAAATCAATTCCTTCTTCTTGATTATATCCCTTAGCAACCAGTCTTGCTTTATTTCTAATTACATTTTCATGCTCATCTAATTTATTTCTAAAGACCCATTTTGTGTCAATTATTGAATAATTTTTAGATCTTGATACTAAGGTCCAAACATTATTTCTTTCAAATTGATTAAGTTCCTCTTGCATTGCATTAATCCAATTATGATCATTTTCAGCTTCTTCAAAAGTTTTAGATTCAAGATGAGATACAAAAGCACAATGATTAACTACTTCTCTAAGTGAAGAACGGGTTTTTACCCCATGCATAGGATCACCAATAATTAACTCCTTAGGGTGGTTGTGAACATACCTCCATTCCTTGGGTAGGTCATTTGTACCTTGAGGTTGTTCTTGAATTTCTTCACCTCTCTCATCTTGTTTGTCTTCTTGATCCTTGTCTTCTGGAGTTGCTGAATTTTTCAGAGTGATCTCCTTCATACCTTCTATTAGTGGATCTGCATCATCAACACCCTCATTCTTCCTTGAAGGAAGATCGTTAGATTCATCAAAAACAACATGTATGGACTCCTCAACTACTAAAGTTCTTTTGTTGAAAACTCTAAATGCTTTACTAGTGGAGGAGTAACCTAGAAAGATTGCTTCATCTGATTTTGCATCAAATTTACCAAGTCTTTCTTTGCCATTATTTAATACAAAACATCGGCAAGCAAAAACATGAAAATATGCAATATTTGGTTTTCTTCCTTTCCAAAGTTCATAGGGGGTTTTCTTTAAAAATTATCTAATCAAAGCACGATTTAAAATGTAACATGCTGTGTTAATTACTTCCGCCCAAAAATATCTTGAAAGGTTGCTTTCACAAAGCATGGTACGGGCCATTTCTTCTAAGGTTCTGTTTTTCCTTTCAACTACCCTATTCTGTTGGGGTGTCCTAGGAGCAGAGAAGTTATGGCCAATTCCATTTTCATCACAAAAATTTTCAAAGTCTTGATTTTCAAATTCAGTTCCATGATCACTTCTAATATTTTGAATTGAAAACCCTTTTTCATTAGTGACTTTTCGGTGAAATTTAGTGAAAATATGAAAAGTTTCATCTTTGTGTGCCAAAAAGAAAACCCAAGTAAAACGAGAGTAATCATCTATAATTACAAAACCATATCATTTTCCTCCTAAACTAGTGGTTCTAGTTGGTCCAAATAAGTCCATATGCAAGAGCTCTAAAGGTCTAGAAGTTGAAACAATATTTTTGGATTTAAATGAAACTCTAGTTTGTTTACCTAATTGGCATGCATCACAAATTCTATCCTTTTCAAAATTCAGTTTTGGCAAACCAAGAACTAATTCTTTCTTAATTAATTTTGAAAGAGAATGCATGCTAATATGTGCAAGTTTACGATGCCAAAGCCAACTAGTCTCATTAACTTTAGCATTCAAGGATACTAGGCATTGCATGTCTAATTTGGCTAAATCATTCAAATCTACCATATAAACATTGCCATGCCTATGTCCTATAAATTTAATGCCATCGTTAATAGGACTCGTCACAATGCAAACAGATGATTCAAAAACAACTTTATACCCTTTATCACAAAATTGACTAATGCTAAGTAAGTTATGCTTTAAACCTTTAACTAACAAAATATTTTTAATGTATTTGGAGGGAGTGATACCAATGTTACCTATCCCGATGATCTTTCCTTTGCCATTATCTCCAAAGGTGACAATCCCTCCATCCTTAGCATCAAGCGTGATGAATTGTGATTCATCACCAGTCATGTGTCTCGAGCATCCACTGTCAAGATACCATTTCCTGTTTCCTCCTTGGGATGCTAGACACACCTGCAAGCAAAAGTCAAGTTTCTATCTTAGGTACCCAAGCTTTCTTGGGTCCTTTTAGGTTAGTCAAAATGGTTCCTTTTGGAACCCATATTTTCTTTATAGTTGTGTTTGCAAATTTGTTAATAAGGCATGTGTATGATTTATATCCTATTTTATCACATTTGAAATAAGTAATATTTGTAGACTTGTTACTTGAATAATTTACATAAATATTCTTCAGAAATTTTTATTTCTTCAAGGGGTTATAGCCAAGTCCAGCCTTATCATATACAGCTTTTTGATTATCAAGAATCATATTTAGTTTGTTTGAACTTAAGGTGAACTTATCTACTATAGGTTTCAGCTTGTTAATTTCATTCTTTAAGCTTTGATTTTCTTGAATCAAGGTGGATTTTTCAATTGAAAGATTTTCAACTTGTTTCACTAAGGACTAATTTTTCAATTTCAGTTCTTTATTTTTCATCCCTAGTTTCTTTAATTCATCAATTAAATCATAGAATGCTTCATGCAATTCTTCAAAAGTAAATTCACTAGGGGATTCAAAAGTTACCTCATTTTCGTGTGCCATAAGGCACAGGTTGGCTTGTTCTGTTGAGGTTTCCTCATCGGAGCTTGAGTCATCACTCGCACTCCAAGTCGCCATCATTGCTTTCTTTTTGAACTTTTTGGGACCTTTCTTCAGTTGTGGACATTCGGATTTGAAATGTCCCGGCTTCTTGCATTCGTAGCATATAAGGGGTTGATCTTTCTCTTTCTCTTTGCTTTGTTCTCCTTTTGTGAATGACTTCTTTCTCATCCCCTGTTTCCTTTTTCTTAGAAACTTCTTAAATCTTCGGGTGATGAGAGCCATCTCTTCATCCTGTTCTTCATCTTCAGTGTCATCCGTTTCATCATCAGGCGAAGCTGTGGATTTGAGGGCAATGGTTCTTTTCTTTTTGACTTCATCCTCTTGATGTTGCTTCATGCTAAGTTCATGAGTCATCAAGGATCCAAGAAGCTCTTCTAGAGGTAGAGTGTTCAAGTCCTTTGCTTCTTGGATGGCAGTCACCTTGGCTTCCCAAGTTCTTGGCAATGACCTGAGAATCTTCCTTACAAGCTCACTGTTAGTATAAGATTTGCCAAGACTCTTCAAACCATTAATTATATCAGTAAAATGAGTAAACATAGCAGTTATGGACTCATCATGCTCCATTTTAAATAATTCATATTTATGCACAAGCATGTTTATTTTAGACTCTTTTACTTGATTTGTTCCCTCATGGGTTACTTCTAACCTATCCCATATTTCTTTAGCAGATGCACAAGTAGAAATGCGATTAAATTCATTTGCATCAAGTGCACAATAAAGAACATTCATAGCTTTAGCATTTAATTGTGCCAATTTCTTATCAACCTCATCCCATTCTTTCTCGGGTTTGGTTGACTCCTCACCATCTATAATCTTGGTGGGTGTGTGAGGACCGTTCACTATGATACTCCACATATCATAGTCGAGGCTTGTATGAATATCTTCATCCGAGCTTTCCAATAGGTGTAATTAGACCCATTGAAAAGTGGAGGTCGGTTGGTAGATTGCCCCTCGACTAGAGAAGTACCGACATGGGTTGCCATAGATCTTTGGCTCTTTGATTGTTAGATCAAAGAAGGGCTAGAGCACCGGGCTTTGATACCACTTGTTGCCCAGCTATGCAACCCAAGAGGGGGGGTGAATTGGGTTTTAAAAAATTTAAGCTTAACTAATTACTTATGAAAAGTATTTGTTAGAAGCTTGATGAATGAGGAGAAAGACTTTAGTTCAAGATTAATTACCTAAAGCAAGAATGCAAGGATATAATAAAGAAATAAAGAGAAACAATAAAGCACACCACAAACACAAGGATTTATAGTGGTTCGGTGCCAACCTTGCACCTACATCCACTCCCCAAGCTCCTACTTGGGAATTCCAATCCACTATACTTGTATTCAACCCGAATACAAACGTCGGAACCTCCGACACTAGCTATCCCAAGCTAGTCCACTTATTTCTCGGGTACAAGCCAACCCAAAACACTCCGATTTCAGGTTCGGATCAACCTTCCCTTGTTTTGGAAACCCTCCAAAAATAAGAACAATTACTCACAAAGAGTAAGACAGTTTAGAGCATAAATAAGTACAAGAATAGCTCCTTAAATGAGCGAATATAACATTAAATGCACTTTACTCAAATGAAGAATCCCCTTTTGGATTTCCTCAAGATGGATGAAGAGTTGAATGAACGCTTGAGGAATAGGTGAGCTTTGATTGAAGGCTTCTTGAAGGCTTTGAAAGATCTCTTGATCAAAGTTGAAAAGTTGGCTTGAAAAACCCTCTCTTTGAATGCTCTTGAATACCCTTTTGAATGCTCTTGCTTTTCTCTTTCAAAATCTCTTGTATGTCTCTTGTATTGTAGATCTCTTGTATCTCTCGTGTATATTGTAGATCCCCTTTTGTTTTCCACCTTTTGAAACTTTTTATAGCTTTAAGAAACAAAGAAAAATATTTTAGGCAGAAAAAGAGCCGTTAGAGCATTTAACGTGAGCATTAAAGGCAACTAAAATGGGCAAAAAACTAGCCGTTGCGGATAATTTCCGTCGCAGGGGTCGACTCATGAGTCGACTCATGCTTCAGGGGTCGACTCATGAGTCGACCTCTGTTGCAAAAACCAGAGATTTGGGTTTCTGGATATTTTGGTCCAAAACAGCAAAAGTCGACTCATGAGTCGACTCACAGGTCGTGCCAAGCCAAAAAACCAGCGTGCCAAGGGAAATTTTAGCGTGCCAAGCAGCTCATTTTGCCATGAGTTGACTCATGCACTTCAAACATTCATAACTTCAAAAATATAAGTCCAAAAATAATGAAATTTTCATCAATAGATTACAAATCATTTGTTCTACCAAATGATACTATCAAATCAAGATTTTGGTAAAATTATGATTTTGCCCCTGAAGAGCATAAAGACTTTTTCAAATAAAAATATTTGTATCCCTTCAATCTGCTTTGTAATCATCAAAATCAATCTAGGAGCAACAACTTGGGTGAAGTATCCTATATATTGGGTATAAAGATCTATAAAGATAGATCTAAAAAGATGTTATGCTTATCCCAGTCATGGTATATAGATCTCATATTAAAAAGATTTAATATAGAGGTGAGTAAGAGAGGTTACCTGACTGCAAGTCATGGTACATGTCTTTCTAAGAAAATATGTCTTAAGATACAAGAGGAGAGGAAGAGGATGAACGAAATCCCTTATGCTTCAACTGTGGGATCAATTATGTATGTCATGCTATGTACCAGACCTGATGTAGCCTATGCTTTAGGCATAACTAGCAGATTTCAGATTGATCCAGGGGAGGATCATTGAAAAGCTGTGAAAAACATATTAAAGTACTAAGAAAAACTGAAGATGTTTTCTCATATATAGAGGAGGATCAGAGTTGAAACTAGAGGGATATACAGATTCTAATTGTTAATCTGATCCCGATGATAGCAACTCAATATCAGGATACGTATTTATCCTAAATAGTGGAGCAGTGAGTTGGAAGAATTTCAAGCAGTAGATAGTAGCTGACTCAACCACTAAGGCAGAGTATATCATTGCTAGTGAAGTTGCTAAAGAAGCTGTCTAGATGAAAAAATTCATCATAGAATTAGAAGTCATTTTTGAGATTGAAGGATCGATGCCACTTTATTATGATAACACTAGGGTCATTATTCAAACTAAGAAACCTAGGTCTCATCAAAGATCCAAGCACATCTTCAAATGCTTCCACCTTGTTCGAAAAATTACAGAAAGACAAGATGTTGTCCTTGAATGAGTTGACACAAAAAATAATATAGCAGACCCATTCACTAAGACCATACCACAGCAGCTATTTGATTGCCAACTTGATTGTATGGGATTGAAATACAAAGGCAATTGGCTTTAGTGCAAGTGGGAGATTGAAAGAAGAGTGTCCTAAAAGCCAATCGCAAGTATGTTGCGATGGAATTTTTCTTTATAATTTTCTAACTCATGTAATGATATTTATTATTTAATAATAAAATAAGATATTAATTCATCATTTTAGCTACATCTTATTATGTCTAAGATTATGATAAACTCCAAAGATTAAGGCAATAGTTTTAGGAGACATGAATGGGTCATGCCAGTGAGACCTAAAATCTTAATCTTAAATATTCCTGATCATAGGAGCATTGAGTCAGAGATCAATATTCTAGATAGACTGGCACATCCTATGTATGCTCAATGGAGAGGATGGCAGATCTTACTAGCCACTTATGTGTGGGACACTAATACAAGGATGTGGGTGCTCATTTGAAAATGAGTCCATTGAATTGACTCGATGACAAAGAATATCTTATGGAAGCGTTACTTGTATGTCAAAGATGGTTCTCTAAGTGGGAGTTATGCAAGTGATCCTTAGATCTGAGATCACCATTGAATCTTGTGTACATAAACCCATATTTTGGTTCATACCTAAGTATGGTATTAAGACATGTATGAAATCTTCTGGATGTGGTGGAGTATATATGAAGGTTATGAGTAGGTCAATATGGAATCAATCACTCCTAGTAAGAGGAGATCACATCCTGTGAATTCTCATCTCTGGATGACTCAAAAAAAGTCTTTTAGCCAAAAGTGGAAGGGAGATTAGCAAAAGTTTCTAATACTTCATCATCAGAGTCATCATTGGTTAATCGAGAATCGATATGAATATATGTTTGAGTTTGACATAATTTTATACTCATGAACATATTCAGGATGCAGGGATGATCGAAGGATTGAATTACATGATAACTTATCATTGAAGGATATATTTGATATTTTCATCAAATTTCATATCTTCTGGATAGTCATGATATATTGCTAGATGTCAATCTTGACTTATAGGTTTAATCGAATTAAAAAGTTTAATTCGATCACCCGTTAGAAAGGATTCTAATTGTTGAACTCGGATAAGCTCATTGGATCTAAATCGATTAGATTGAAATCTAGTCAAATTTGGTCAACTTACACCCGTACCTACTACTAACTAGATGTAGAACCCAATAGGTCACATGCATATAAAAATTGATCAAGGACCCTTTTGATAAGGTTGATTGAAATTTTGGATCCAACTAGGGTCCCCAGTAAGTATGCTAGAATGTGTGGAAACCCTAGCTCCTTGGGAGATCAATTTAGTCTCATACCTTACTAATTTGCTAGCCCAATTTGGTGTACAATTGGTTCAAATTGTGCCACTTGGAAGTAGTGCACCACATCTCAAGTTAACATGAAAAATCAAGAGTTTTCTTGGATGAGGACTCTTGGTGCAAAGAAAGGGGACTCATGCACGTGTTGGCGTGAGCAGAAGGAAGAGTCATTCTGGCTTGGGATTTAGATATGTGTGGTAGCCCACATCACCCTCCATCCTCTGGTGCACATCTTAAAGCATGAGATGTAATTTTTCTAGAAAATATGGGATGGAGAAAAATTGGAAAGAAGAAGGGCTCTCGCGCGTGGACAGTGAAGTCTCGTGACTCTTTGCATTTTGAAGAGTCCTTCTATAGATCAAATGTGATTGAAATAGAATGCCACCTATCAGATAATATTTTATTTTTTATCATCCTTTTTGTGGAGATTTATCTGGAATTTTTTAAGATTTATCAAAAGGACAAATAGATGCCAGAAGCCCCTCCTCGCGTGCGCACACACGGTGATAAGCATTCGCATGAAGAGACATGAGGAACACATCCTTCCATGGGATTTTTGATTCTTTATTAGGTGATTTGAAATTAGAATTGAATCCTCTTTCTGTGTGGAAAATTTTAGATTTTTCTGATTTGAGGATGCAAAAACATCTCTTCTCTGGTCGTGCGCGCTGGTGGATGTGTTGATCAACTTATCATTGATAAGAGTCCTTCTACTTGAAGGATCTCTTATCTCTAATATTCAGGTCAGATAGGCCTTTTGGATAAGATGTGTCCTTACCTTTGGGCATCCCTTTGACACCTATAAATAGGTGTGCGCATTGAGTGTTCAAGGTAATCCATTCTGCTTTCCTTTTTCCTCTCCATTGCTCTCCTTTCTTTCTTACAACCTATCTTAGTTTTAGGACAAGGCTTTGGAATTTAAGACAAAGTCAAATCAGATCTAGACAAGGGTTGGAAAGATCCTAAAAAAAGAGATTTAGAAGTTCAGAGGAGGTTCTAAGAGGATCGAGTCAGATTCTTGAAGAAACCTAACCGATACGAAGCTAGTCAAGTTCTAGGGACTAGAACTCTTGAAGCAAGGTGAAGGAGGAGCACTGTCTTGGATTCAATTTTCATGTGGATCACCATTGGAGGGCAGACACTTAGATATCTCATGAAAATTTGGATTAGCACTATAGGTATTTTTTTATCCAAGTTTATATTAGTTATACTTTGATTGTTATAGTCAAGAGTTTTTAGGCATTAGGATTTTTGATGCGTCAGGTGTTTTAAATAAAAAATTTAAACATATAGTCCTTTCGCTACACCACCGAAACCTAAGATGACCCTCTCCTCCCATTCAATGGGGTGCTCTTATGGCATGTAAGGGTGCCACTGTGAGGTCCCATGAAGAAGAAAGCGAAAAGAAAAACTTACTTTCTTACAAAATCCTAGATCTTGAAACTCTAAGATTTATTGTAAGTGATATAAGTTGTAAAAAAAAATTACATCTAGTCTTAATAATCAAAATTATTTTGATTTAAAATCATGAAAATTTAGTTATGATCTAAAAGATTTTATGATTTAATATAAAAAGTTTACATGAGAAATGATTTCAAAACTTAACCTAAACCCATGTTGATATTGAAACTTAATTAAGAATCAAGTGTATGGGGTATGGGTTTGCTCAAATTAGGTCCTCTTAATTGGGTTGACCTAAGGTTAGAATCAAAGAGTTAATAGACCATATAGAGAAATCGATTAAATCTAACTAAATATTGAATTAGATTAAATTAAGATTTTTTTAATACAATAGTTGTAGATGATCAAGTCCATACCTTTGATTAGACCAAATGGATTTTGATTGTGGCTCAGTGGTTGAACCCAAATCATTAGGTTGCTCAAATCAAAATTAATTAATCAATTGGTGTTTAAGGTAAGTTTCACATTTCGATCGATGGTTTTTAATTGAAAGCGGCTTACCTAGCCATTTTGATGGTATCTAAGGCAAGCTTAGCATACCCTCCCACCGATCTCACTCACCTGACCAATTTGGTGGATTATATTTTGATTCGATCATTAAGTGATTCGGGTTGACCCATGCCATTAAAGTTGATCAATGTGACTGATCTAGGTGCCAGTTCGACCAACATGACCTTAATCCAATTCAATGACTTGGTGAAGTCAGTGAGAGAATTGTGGTTTATTGGTTGATCTCTTCTCTTCTCTTCTCTTAATTCATAAATTTAATCCTCTAAATTATTAGGTCCCTAAAGTGAGATAGTTATGGTGATAACTAAATCATAGCCTCTCATTAAGTTGGATGATAATGGGTCCAATAGTATAATGATCATTGGAGGTCTAAAGGTCGGATGCTCATCTGCTATTAGAATTATCATTCATAATATGATGACTTAGTCGAGTCTCTCTAGTAAGTGGTTAGGTTAGCCGACCAAAATTCAGCCTGATTATTTGGTAGTTAGATTCTTAAGTATGATCATGTTAATGGTTGGACCTAACCTGGACTTGCAGAGAAGACCAAAGTCAACTGAAAAGTTTTCTAGGGCTAAATCAATTACTAAAAATTATTTGATGAAATAATTGGTTAAAGAACTTACCCATGGATGCACATGGGTGAGCCGGCCAAAGTCGGGCTCCTGTGTAGTCTAGATGGATTGTAGTATCCGCTAAAAAATTAAGATAATTTTTCGAGTTGGTAGTAGAGGCTACCAATTTATATAAAATAGTTGGAGAACCTTTAAACTAAAATTTATATATTTAGACATAATTAATCTATATATTAATTAGATTTTATTTTTTTTTGTGTAGATATGGTCTTAAACTTGTCACTCTGATCACTATTGGACAGTGAGAAGTTGATGGGATTCAATTTTGATAACTAGTATCGAAAACTAAAAATTATTCTGGAGCACGAGTAGATCTTGTATGTCATTATAGATCCGACACTTGAAGAGCCCGCTCCTAATGCTCGTGGTGTGGTTTGAGATACTTGAAGTGGCTCAACGATCATACCACGGTTCGTTATATTATGCGGGCTTTCATGAACAATGAGTTTAATCAAAAATTTGAAGAAACTCAACCAGAAAATATGCTCAAGGTGTTGAGAGTCTTTTGGTACTTCCGATGATGTTGAGCGACGCAAGAGTAGATGTGCCATTTTCAATGCTTAGATGAGGGAGGGAGCATTGGTCAGTGATCATGTATTATATATGATCAAATAGATCGAGCGTCCAAATAAACTTGACTTTCCCTTACATGAATAGTTGGGAAAGGATGCAATCCTAAACTCCCTATCCAAATCCTACCTGTCATTTCTCAGTCATTTTCGAATGACGAAGCCTATAGTCAACTACTTGTTAGATGTGTACCCTAGAAGCCAATCTTGGCTGTTATATATCTTTTTTTAGGGTATGTTTTGTACTTGATGGGCAATCTTGATAACCAATTATGTCTTATGTATCCATGATTTGTCCAAAAAATTAATAATGATGATTTTGTATATTCTTAAGGTGTTAAAAATTTGAGACATACATCATTAGTGGTTAATTACTAAATGCTTCCGATCAAAGGATCATCATGGAGGACAGTAATCAATCCATTCAAGATCGATGCATGGATCACCTCTCTTTAGGACAGATAAGTCTCAAGTCTGTGGTATAGAGACACTAGGATGAGAGTGTAGGTGGTTGTTAAAAAATAACTTGCACTGAGCGTGACCAATACGAAAAATCACTTGAATGTCTGCTTACTCGTCAGTGATTTTTTTGATGCTGCAATTGTGTGACTGATCTTTTGACTTATGGTGTATTAACTATTCACAACAAGACTACTTAGTTTGACTGCACGTTCCTTTGGTCCCTAACCGTTCGGGTCTTTGCTGTGTATGTTAGCTATTATAGGTTTAGGTTCGTTGTTTGGAGTAGAATGCACTTAGATATAATTTATTGATCTTGGTAGAAAAGGAGTAGTCCTATGCGATTCACCAGATTAAGTTCAGAAAGCCTTTAGCCAGAGCAAGAGTGAATATTAAAAAATAGTTTTCACGGGATTCAAAAAATGAACTTGAGTCGAGCTAATCTAGCATATGACTGATGATGGGGTTTGACGAGTTCTCCATGACCTTTGTCTAGTTGGAACTCATGATAGAGAGATTGTATCACACGATAACTACACCTAGGGGTTTATCTTTTCTGTTCTACTGGATTGCCACTACATACTGCTAGGCATCACTAGTAGATTGTGAGAACTCACTAAGATCATTTTCGGATCAACGATCCTTATTGAGGTGAGTTGGAATCATTCCAGCCCATTGAAAGGAGTTTCGATGATACTGTGATAAAGATCATGATATGTCTCACTACCAGATAAAATAGAACCTCAAGAGTCACACACAAAAGAAGTATGACCTAATCAATGGCTTGAATTATATTTGAATTATCAATCGAATTGATAGTTTGAATTTTAGAAACTGCTAATTTGTAATCATTATAGTTTTGACAGCTGCTAATTGTTAGTGCAGAGATTTAATTGCAAATATTATAATTTTATTGGGACTGATTAAATTATGGATTAAGTATTAACTAATTTAAATCAAATTTAATTTAATTAAAATTAATTTAATTTAATATTAATTAGGTTCAATTATCTAAATTAAATTTGAATTTCAAGCTTGATTGGATTAGGCTTGATATCTTTTCAAATTCGACTCGATTCGGACTCGATTTGAACCCAATTGAGATCCAATTTGAACTAGATGAACTATGACTCATAGAGCTCAGGTTCTTTGAGAATCTCTCTCTAGATTTCACACAAAGAAGGAGAGGGCATGCATTGAGATGCATCTTTTTTTTTTCCTTACGTGCGTGAAGAGTAAAGGGGCTCCAATAATTGGCGCCCCATCCTTTCGGGACTCTCTCACCTTAAGACATCTATCCAAATTTGATTTGAATAGATGCCTTATCAAGAGGACTCTCTAATCTGATTAGAAAAGGGGCGTGGGATATTTTTTGTGTGACAACAACATAAGAAAGGGTGGGGAGCGTGAGAGATCTCACACAATTTCTCTTTGGCGCACAACTTCTTTCCTTCCATTTTTCCATGCCACACATCCCTTATTTTCATAAGATCTGATCTTATCCCTTTTGGGGCATGAGGGATTTCTTTTTGTGTGACAAAAAATTAAGGAAGAGTGGGGTGGCATGCGCTATTTGTAAGATGGTTTTCTTTCTTACCGTAACTCCTTCCCAATGCCTCCTCTTCTTTCTTTCCTTCATCCTCAATGCCCAAGATCTAATGGTGATCAGATCTAAGAGAGAAAAAGAGAGAGAAGAAAAGAAGAAGAAAGGTTCTTCTTCTTTTTTTGGTGATCTGATTTAGATCCCATCAGATCTGCACGAAAGAGTTTGCGTGGCGATCTTCTTCTTCGACATCTACAAGAAGAGATGTAGATCCAAGGCTGAGGAGCGAGATCTACAAGATGCTAGTACACCAATGATCTTGGTGCTTTGATCAGACATCTTTGAGTAGATACCAGCAGAGGTCGGGTACATGCACGGCCATGATCAGAACTTCGGACATCTACAGGATCCAAAGGTATGGAGATGTGATCTCCAATTTTAATTTTCTAACGATTATTTTACTTTTCAAATTTTATATCATGGTAGCATGTTCGTGTCAAGATCCTATGCATAGTTTTTAGATTAGATCTGGTTTATATTTTAAATTAAAAATATTTTAATTTATTTACTTTCACTGCATAAGGTTTAGAAATATTTTTTAAACTACATGTATGAAATCATAGTACTTTCTAATAGTGGTATCAGAGCCAGGTTCTAATACGAATATGAAAACCCCTCAGATCTAAATTTTAATTTGTAGGAATCAAATGTGGAGGTTAGTAAAATGATGAACATCATTTTGAAATAAGGTTACCCTGATATAATCCTATTATGCTGAATGGTTGTCCTGGAATGATGTAGAATATCAATCAATGTTAGATCTGAATTTTTTGCATGTTATAATATGATTACAAGATTATTTCAGATCTAAAATTATTTTAGATCTAAAATAAATTATAAATTATTCAGATCTAAAATTAATTTTAGATCTGAATATATTAATTAAGATTTAATTTGGATCTAGTATGATTACTGAAATTGTTCGATACATGCATAGATTAAAAATTATTGTTCATATGTTTGACATGTGAAAGATAATTAATCTGATTTTTAATTGATTATTGTTGGGTATAAAATACTTCCAGCCGAAGTTCGTAAAAGGCTGACCCTTCCAGGGCTCTTCCGGCTTCCGACCTTGTGTGGCGTCTTTCTGAACTTCTCCGATCGTCCGAGCTTCCATAATACCATCCGGACTTCTTCGATAATGAGCTCCTCCATTCATCTATCGGACTGCTCCAAACGCTCTCCGAGCTTCACTACCAACCGATTTTCTATAGTGATCGACTATTCTCCAAATCTCTTCCAGACTTCTACCGGCCATGAACGACCTTACTCCAAACTTCTTTTGGACTTCATCAATGTCTGAGCTTCTCCAACAGCAGAACTTCTACAGTAACCAGACTCCATCCAAGTTTCTACGGTGGTCGACTGCCTTCCGAATTTCATTCGAGCTCCTACGAGAGCTGGATCCCAGCTGAACTTCTACAGCAGATGGATTCCAGATGAATTCCTACAACAGATGGGCTCCACCAGCCGGACTCCTACTCCGAACTTCTATTGCAAGTGGACTTCATCCGAGCCCCTACAAGAGTCGGGCTCCGTCCGAACTTCTACAGTGGATGGATCACAGACGAACTTCTACAACGAATAGGCTTCACCAGCGGGATCTCTACTCCGAACTTCTTCCGAACTTCGTCAATGATCGAGCTTCTCCAGCAGCAGGACTTCTACAATAAAAAGTCTCCATCCGAGCTTACACGATAGCCGGTCTTCGTCCGAGCTTCTACAATAAGCGGACTTCATCCAGACTCCTACAAAAGTCAGACTCCGTCTGAACTTCTATGGCAGAATTGAATCTCAGACTCCTCCAACGTTCGACCTTCCATAGTGTCCTCAAGACTCCTCTAACGGATAAACCTCCACAACGCCATCCGAACTCTACTGTCGGACGACCCCCTGTCAGATTCCTCATGAAACTGGACCACTCCGGCGGACAATCTTCAGACGAGCTTCCACATCAGGCAAATCCCAGACGGACTTCTCTAGCAATCGAACTTCTACCAGACTTCACCAACAGAAAGTTTCCATCCGAGCTTCTACAGCAGATGACTCCCGCCTGTAGCATCAGCGCCCAAGGCATCTGACAACAGTAGACTCGTCAGCAACTCAGAAACATCCGAGCTTCTCTTGGATTGCTATGCCCAAGAGCCATTCCGCTCCATCAGACATCCCAACCGAGCTTCAGCCATCAGGCCCGAACTCCCTGGCAAGTCATGACAATGGCCACTATCCTACTCCACTCTCTGTAATGGATTCCACGTGGCCCTATCACTTTCTGGCAAGTCGCGACAATGGACACCACTCCACTCTCCACAACAAACTCCACGTGGCCCTGAATAGCCCCTTGGTGCCACTACTCTCCGTAACAAACTCCGTGTGGCCCCGAATGGCCCACTACCAGGCGGTTACAGACGTTGCTGTCAATTAGTTATGCTCTCTGTCTATAGAAAGGGACCCCCAGATACGTTCTTCTCTAAGCTCTAAACTCTATCTCGAAACTCTGCTAAAATCTCATTCGAGTGCTCCATTTCTATTGAGGCAGAGTACTGACTTGAGCATTGGAGGGTCTTACTGGAGCACCCCCAACTCTGGTTTAGACTTTTCTTACAGGTCCCGATAGCGGATGCGATCCTCTCGACTCCAGCTTCTCTAATATCGGCGGAATTCTGCACCAACAGAATTGGCGCTAGAGGAAGGGCACTTTGTGTCTTCGCAAGACCCTTATTCTTAAAGGAGTGCTCAACGGGACTATTTCCAGTCATCTTCTTTGACATCTTCTTCTCCTTCTCCTGTCAGATCTCCATCTGATGCCTCCTCGAAAGGCATCCATCAGGCGATCCACGGCCTTCGCAACCAGATCCCAGCGAGATTTGCAATCTCTGGCCTCATCTCCAGTTTTTCAGGCTCCTCCTCCTCCGGCAACGGTAGTCGGCATGGAACAATTCGACTTGCTGGTTCAGCAAGTCAGGGGCCTCACTGAAGCAATGCAGGCCATGCAGCAGCAGCCGCAGCAGCCGCAGGCATCAGTGCAGCTGGAAAGAGCATCGTCGGAGTTCCAGAATCCGACGATTGGGTGGGCCACTTGGGCCAGTCGCCCTGTCTTCCCCGAAAAGTGAAAGCAGAAGGCGGAGAGCCCTCCATCCGATCACGATTCCACCCCCGAAGGGTCCCTACCTCCATTCTACCAGAAGACTTTCGAGACTCGCAGTCGAGAGGGCCTCCTGGATCAAAGATTCCAGGAGATGAACCGGCTGATCGAAGAGCTCCATCATGCTCCCACTGCTTACGATGAGGATATCTGTACTGACCCTCTTTTCTCTCAAATGATTATGCAGAAACCATTCCCGCCAAACTTCAAGCTCCCCCAATTTGAGAGCTACGATGGGACCTCGAATTCAGTTGACCACCTGGAGGCCTTTCGGACAATGATGTCGCTCCATGGCGCACCAGACGCTATCCTGTGCCGAGCTTTCCCGTCTACCTTGAAGGGAGCAGCAAGAAATTGGTACTCAACACTGAAGTCGGGAACTATCTTCTCCTTTGATCAGATGAGCCACCAATTTGTTGCTCATTTCATTAGCAGCCAGCATCCTCAGAGAGGTTCAGAGTCCCTCATCAATATCAAGCAGAAGGAGGGAGAATCCATCCGAACTTACGTCAACCATTTTAACGCCGTCGCATTGGAGGTCCGAAACTTGAACCAGTCAGTTGCAATGGCCGCTCTGAAGGGTGGTCTTCAAAAGAATGATCTTTTATTTTTTCTGAAAAAGAAGTATCTCAGGGACTTCACTGATCTGCTGGCTCAGGCCGAATGCTATGCCCGAGCAGAGGAAGCCTTCAAGTTGAAGAATGAGGAGGCCGCGAAGGAGTGGCCGGCGGGTGACTCCAGCAAGCCTGCGATAGAAAAAAAGCCGAGTGAAGCTTGGCCACGTTCTCAAACTTCCCCCGGCCACAAGCCTGTCCAAACCCCTCTCCGGGCTTGTAGGCAAAGAAGTCCGGACCGCAGAGTTCGACGGAGCTCTCCCCCAGGAAGGTTCCACAACTACGCCCCTCTCAATGCTCCAAAAGCCCAAGTGCTGATGGAGGTCAGGGAGTAGCTGCCAAGGTCGGAAAGGATGCACACACACCCCGAGAAGCGCAACCCTAACAAGTTTTGCCTCTATCATCATGACCACGGCCATGATACGGAGGAGTGCATTCAGCTCTGAGATGAGATCGAGGAGCTCATCAGACGAGGTTGGCTCGACAGATTCATCCGATGTCGGCCTGAGGATAGGGAAGATCGATCGAGGGCCCTACCACAGCCAGAGCCACCAAGGAGGGAAGAACAGCCTGAAGATCGGCCTCTAATTGGGATTATCAACACCATCTCTGGAGGATCTCGACGGGGAGCAGACCTTCCGCGACCATGGGACTCGAAAAATCTATGAGTGTATTACCAATAACTTTGCCTTGAATAAAAATTTCATATTTGCATATCTTTTCTTTCGGCATGAACTTGTAACGATAGGGAATAGCTCCTTCAGACAATCGAAATTAAGCATGTCAGGGACAAAAGGAAAATCTCATCCTGACACGAACGAAGGTCCGGTTATATAGAGACTGGATGGGGGGAAAGGCCCTTGCAACGGCCCTTATGTGCCCCCACAGCCATGTTAGGAACAGGAGGAGAACCTCATCCTAACATGAGCAAAGTCGAAGGCCCAGTTATATAGAGACCAGATGTGGGAAGAGGCCCTTGCAACGGCCCTTATGTGCCCCCACAGCCATGTTAGGAATAGTAGGAGAACCTCATCCTAATATGAGCAAAGTCGAAGGGTCGGTTATTTAGAGATCGGATGGGGGGAGATGTCCTTGCAACGGCCCTTATGTGCCCCAATAACCATGTTAGGAATAGGAGGAGAACCTCATCCTAATATGAGCAAAGTCGAAGGCCCGATTATTTAGAGACCAGATGGAGGGAGAGGCCCTTGCAACGGCCCTTATGTGCCCCCACAGCCATGTTAGGAACAGGAGAAGAACCTCATCCTAACATAAGCAAGGTCGAAGGTCCGGTTATTTAGAGATCGGATAGGGGGAGAGGCCCTTGCAACGGTCCTTATGTGCCCCCACAGCCCTATTAGGAACAGGAGGAGAACCTCGTCCTAACATGAGCAAAGTCGAAGGTCGGATTATTTAGAGACCAGATGGGGAGAGAGACCCTTGCAACGGCCCTTATTCACCCCCACAGCCATGTTAGGAACAGGAGGAGAACCTCATCCTAACATGAGCAAGATCGAAGGCCCGATTATTTAGAGATTGGATGGAGGGAGACGCCCTTGCAACGGCCCTTACGTGCCCCACAGCCCTGTTAGGAACAAGAGAAAAACTTTGTCCTAACATGAGCTGAAATTGACTGTGTCAGGAACCAGAGGAGAACCTCGTCTTGACATAAACGAAGACCTGGTTGTTCAAGATCAGATGAGGAGGAAAATCTCCTCAATGGCTCCTCTACACCCCTACAACCTCGTTAAGAGCAGAGAAAAAACCCTCACTCGAACACAAAAAAAAAGGAGGAAAGAAAAAGAAAAAGCAATGAGCTATGCCAGTGATAAGGGAAAAACAAACTACATCAAAAATATAAGGAATCTCGTCTCAACGAGGAAGGAGACTCTTGTCAAAAATCCTCAGTCTCTAACAGGGAACCCAACACGGGCAAGAGAAAATTGACTTCCTCAAGGTAACGAGAAGTTTGGGCCCCCAAGCTCGAGCATCGGGAGGAAGCGTCAAACTCGAGTGGCCTCGAAAGGACCTTCGATCATGAACAAAAGGGGCAAATCAACATGGCGACGACCAGAAATCTTCAAACAACATCGACATCGAACAAGACAAAAGACAAAAAAAGTTCGGTAAATGACAACTTAATGCAAGAATGGACAAGGTAATGAAAAATTTTCTTTTCATTTCATTAGTGAAGTGTATATTACAAAGCCTTTGAAGGCCAAAAAAAGAAAAATGACAAGAAAGGGAAAGAATACATAGAATAAAAGGTAAAGAAGCTCTAAGGAAGCTCGGCTTCTTCAGACTTCGAACTCTCGGTTCCAACCATCATCGAGGATTGCTTTAAGTTTTTGACTTCTTCTTCCAGTTCTTTCTTTCCTAACAGTATCTCCCGATACATTTGGTGGAACCACCGACTCTCGCCCTCCGACTCCCGAAGCCTCTTCCTTAGAACTTCAGACTCCGTCTTGGCATCCTTGACCGCCTGCTGCTCGTAGGCCAGCTGAATCTTCAACCGCTGCAGTTCAGCCTTCTCCTACCCAAGGGTCACGGACAGTTCTTTCATGGTCTCCCTCAAGGAGCGGAGCTCGTCGGAGCCTTGTACAAAGACAGACTGGACTCTCTCAGACAACTACCTCTGAAGGTAGGCAACCTCGTCGGTCACCGTCTTGAGCTTCCTTCGGTAGTCGTCTACTTGCCCGAACCAGCCGACTCGGTAAGCATTGTAGTTCACCTCGACATCCTGTAGCTGCTTCTGAAGGTTGGAGAATTTTTTCGACCAGTCTCGATCGTGGTCGGCCTGAGTTGTGAGCCAGGAAGAACTCCCTTCCAACTGATCGATCTTCTCCCGTGCAGCCGCCAGCTCGACCTCAAGGGAGCTGATCTTGGAAGCCTAAGTCCAAGATCAATCACTGGCACATTTTCGGAGTTCCTCAAGCTCTTTCATGAAGTCAACCTTCCTCCAGGTGTAGTCCATGAAACCCTTTTTGTGGAGGTTCCGAAAGTGAGCAGCCTCTGCAGTGACTTCCGAATGGCTCTTTCTCAGTCGGTGGAGTTCGTCATCCAGCTTCTTGGATTTCTTCATCAGGAGACGAACTTCCCTTCTGAGGTTTTGGATCATCGACTTCAGAGGAATCCCTTGTGGTAGGGGAAGAGCTTCAGTAGGGCACTATCGTTAGAAGACAAGAGTGCCACAACACAAATCAGTGCAAGAAAATAAAAGAGAAGAAAAAGAATGCAGAGTAAGACAAAGGAGCTCTCTGTAAAAAAGAATCCAATTCATTGATTAAATAGTTCTTGCGTACAAGAGAACGAGGAAAAGTTGCAAAAAAAAAAAGAGAATATAAAATTAGAGGTTTCGGACCTCTGGGGTAGAAGTGGGGGAGATCGATGTCCCCGGAAGGTCGGCCGCGGCAGCCGCGATAGTAGAGGAAGTCCCGACTGGAGGAAGACCGACAACAGCTTCAGAAGGCCCGGCTTCAACATCGGACGTCTCATCCAGGAAGCCGAGGTCCAGCTCGAAAAACTTTCCGACCACCTTCTCTTGGCAGAGCTCGAAGCCCTTGATGAAGGTGGCCTGGCCGAACTCGACCTTCAGATCCCTCATCTCGGAGGAGGTTTTGAACTCCTCCACTGCCCGGACCATTGCCTGCGAGACCAGAGTCAGGATCTACGCCTTCAACTTGGAGACCTCGGCCTCTTCTTTCTTTCTTTCCTCCTCCAAGATGGCCCTCAAGTCTGCCGAGGTCTGCCCCTCCTTCTGCAGCACCTCTTGGAGACTCGCGACTTCGGCGATCTTCTCATTAAGGCGGGCGGCCTCGGCCAGACGACCTTCCTTCGCCTGGGCGGCCTCCTTCCTTGCATTTTTCATCACCTCAATATTGGCGATGAGCTGGTGTCCAATCTGCAAGGGCGGCCAAGGAGTCAATATAAAAGCTGAGAAATAAGTTAAGCAAAGAGACGAGAAGAAGAAAGGAGTAAATTGACCTACCTCGAGAAAGGACCCCAGAGAGTCTCAGACTCGCTGCTCAGGATCGACATGAATGGTCCTGTGGATGACCTCGGACAGGATGCACCCGTCGACCAATCTCTTTATTAGATCCCTATTGTTGAAGGGATTTTTTTCCGGATCTTCTTCGAAACCATCGGCCTCCTCGATGGCAGCCCTGCTGCTACAGCTCTTGCAGGACAATGTCTTCTTTCTCCTTCTCTGTTCGGCCCCCGGTGCCTCCTCGGGCCGGGCCTCTGGAGTGGGAACCTCGATCGGGGAGCTCCTTGAAGAGGCCTGAGGGACTGCGAGCTCGACATCAGAGGGAGTGTCGACGGCAATGGCCGCTTGGGCAGGCACGATCGAGCTAGTCTCTTCTGCCCTTGCCCTCTTCGCCGCCCCCAAAGATGATGCGCCTTTCCTTTTGTGGGTCTTGAGACCCTGAGCTAGCATTCGAGCTATGTCAACGTCCATATCTACAGTGAATGAAGATCAGCACAGCTTAGCAAAAGAACAAGAAGAATGGGGAAGCAGTGAAAAAAAAATATATAATAAAATAAAATACCGGCAGGGTTGAGAGGGCTTAGGCCGACGTTAAATAAGAGTTGTTCCTTCAGGAGGTTGGAGAGAAGAGGGGCTGGATAAGCCTCAAGTTTATTGGAGGCTTCAAGGTCATCCCATCCCAGGCTAGAAGCTCGACGGACGGAATCCCTCAGGGAGCCCCAGGGGGCAACCCTAGCTCTAAGGTCGGCCATCGAACATAGAAGTACCTCTCCTTCTAGTTGTGGATAGAAGAAGGGGTGCCTTTCAGCAACCCCTTTCTATCGAACTGGGGAGAGAAGTACCACCAGTCTTTTGTCGATGGATGGTGCTTGAAGGTATAGAAATTTCTAAACAGAGAAAGGGTGGGCCGAACTTTAGCTAAGCTATAGAGAGAAAGAGATCCTATCAGAAATCTAAAGGAGTTCGGCACTATAGAGACTAAAGAAATATCTAAGAAGCGAAAAAGAGCAATGACAAAAGGTGGAAGCGGAAGTCGAAGCCTGGTGCGGAATGCTTCTTGGTATAAACAGAAGTAACCGGGGGGAGGAGCGCTAGCCCAGCCAGTCGGCCCGGGAAGCTCCAGCTCGTACTCTGGAGGAACCCCGTACTGAATCCTAATCAGTGAGAGTTCCTCTGGAGTCAGAGAGCTGGAGATGGTGTCTGGTACAAAGATCGGATGAGGTTCATCTACAGAACTAAGATTTTGGGGGGCTGGAGCGGACGAACTCCTAGAACTGCTAGAGGAGGAAGTGTTGGAAGATATTTTGAATCAAGTAAAAATCCTAAAAATCCCAAAAAAAATAAAAAAAAATAAGAAACAGGACGTTCATGGAAAATCAAACAGGTGGAATGTGAAGGAGGAGAAATGGAAGAAGAACAGCAAGAGAAAAAAAAAGAGGAGAGTTCTGGGACTAACCTCAGCTAGTCCGAAGGATGCAGAGATGTAGAGATGGGGATGACTCGAAGAACGCCTAAGGCCGAAAAAGATGCTGGGGAAGAACGAAACTCTCAGGAAGAAGGAGGAACTGAAGAAACTTCCAAGCAAAGTGAGACCCCTAAAGGAGGAGGCGGGTTTAAATAGGCGATAAGGTCTGACGGAATAATGATCACAGATCTCCTCTGGCCGATCTACAACCGCCATGTGTCCCACTCATCATGGCAGGTGGCTAAAAGTGATCGACAACTGACAGAACTATTATTGCACCGTACCTAGAGCAATGCTCCAACAGAAATCCCGAAAAAATCTTTTCAGATCGCCTCGATTTGAAAAGGCTCCAGCACCAGCATGCCAAACACCAAAATATCTGGAAACAATCAAGCACAAAAATCGAGGGAGGCAACTTTGACTGTGAAAATTTTTTTGTACTTTCTTCATTCGAAATCGGAACTCGAAAGTAGGGGGACTGGTGTTGGGTATAAAATACCCCCAGCCGAAGTTCGTAAAAGGCCGACCCTTCCAGGGCTCTTCCGGCTTCCAACCTTGTGTGGCGTCTTTCTGAACTTCTCCGATCGTCCGAGCTTCCATAATACCATCCGGACTTCTCCGATAATGAGCTCTTCCATTCATCTACCGGACTGCTCCAAACGCTCTCCGAGCTTCACTATCAGTCGATTTTCTACAGTGATCGACTATTCTCCGAATCTCTTTCGGACTTCTACCGGCCACTAACGACCTTACTCTGAACTTCTTCCGGACTTCGTCAATGTCCGAGCTTCTCCAACAGTAGGACTTCTATAGTAACCAGACTCCATCCAAGTTTCTACGATGATTGACCACCTTTCGGATTTCATCCGAGCTCCTACGAGAGTCGGATCCCAGCCGAACTTCTACAGCGGATGGATTCCAGATGAATTCCTACAACAGACGGGCTCCACCAGCCAGACCTCTACTCTGAACTTCTATTGCAAGTGAACTTCATCTGAGGCCCTACAAGAGCCAGGCTCCATCCGAACTTCTATAGTGGATGGATCACAGACGAACTTCTACAATGGACAGGCTCCACCAGCGGGATCTCTACTTCGAACTTCTTTCGGACTTCATCAATGACCAAGCTTCTCCAGCAGTGGGACTTCCACAATAAGAAGTCTCCATCCGAGCTTACACGGCAGTCGGTCTTCGTCCGAGCTTTTACAATAAGCGCACTTCATCCAGACTCCTACAAAATTCAGACTCCGTCCGAACTTCTACAGCAGAATTGAATCTCAGACTCCTCCAATGTTCGACCTTCCGCAGTGTCCTCAAGACTCCTCCAGCGGACAAACCTCCACAATGCCATCCGAACTCCACTGTCGGATGACCCCCTGCCAGATTCCTCATGAAACTGGACCTCTCCGACGGACAATCTTCAGACGAGCTTCCACATCAGGCAAATCCCAGATGGACTTCTTTGGCAATCAAACTTCTATCGGACTTCACCAACAGAAAGTCCCCATCCGAGCTTCTACAGCAGATGACTCCCGCCTGTAGCATCAGCACCCAAGGCATCCGATAATAGTAGACTCGTCAGCAACCTCGAAAATATCCAAGCTTCTCTTGGATTGCTGAGCCAGAGAGCCATTGCGCTCCATCAGACATCCCAACCGAGCTTCAGCCGTCAGGCCTGAACTCCCTGGCAAGTCACGACAATGGCCACTACCCTACTCCACTCTCTGTAATGGATTCTACGTGGCCCCACCACTCTCTGGCAAGTCACGACAACGGATACCACTCCACTCTCCACAACAAACTCCACATGGTCCTGAACGGCCCCCTGACGCCACTACTCTCCGTAACAAACTCCGTGTGGCCCCAAACGGCCTACTACCAGGCGGTTATAGATGTCGCTATCAATCAGTTATACTCTCTATCTATAAAAAGAGACCCCCAGATACATTCTTCTCTAAGCTCTAAACTTTATCTCGAAACTCTGCTAAAATCCCATTCGAGTGCTCCATTTCTGTTGAGGTAGAGTACTGACTTGAGCATCGGAAGATCTTGCCGGAGCACCCCCAACTCCGGTTTAGACTTTCCTTGCAGGTCCCAGTGGCAGACGCGATCCTCTCGACTCCAGCTTCTCCGACGTCGGTGAAATTCTGCATCAATAATTACATATATGATATGTTAGATTAATCTCTTAGTAGCTTAGTAATCAAATTGGGATAATCACCATGGTCATCTGGTCATAAGAAGATGAAGGGATTAAAGTCTCTCTCTTGCCCATTCAATGAATTTTCTCTTATGATGTGTAGGGATGCTGACTGTGATGTTTCCTATGAAGATGAACAACGAATGAAAAATTATATGTACTACGTATTTTAGATTTAAATAAAATTATGAATGTATTTTTATGTGTTTTAGAATGCTAAATATTATATGTGATATATTGTTTGGACACACGATCTAAAACTTAATTTCTGTAAAATTCTATATCTAAAATCTTAGATTTTGTTTGTATGAAACCAAGAAACTGTGACTGACATGTCTATGGAGTCGACTCAATTCTCTATTGGGTCAACTCGAGTGCTTGGTGAGTTGACTTATTTTTGTTGGAGTTAACTCATGACCCTGATAGGTCGGCTCATTCACTGATGAGCCGACTTAATTGTGCAGGCTAGGTCTACAGATTTTTATTTATCTCAGTGTTGTGCCGACTCATTTTGATAAGTTAATTCGTATACCAGGGTGAGTCAACTCGATTCTATAGATAATAAAATTATATGAGATAGGATAGGGTCACGATGTTGTTGTTAAGGCACCGTACTTATCAAATTAATTCTAACTTTTAAAAATTAAAAATACATAGACAGTAATGAGTTGGATCGAATCCATAGAGAAGGTAGTACTTTGATTTGAAATTTTTGATTTTATAAAAAAAATAAAATTTTGAAAAAAATAATTTAAGTCAAAAAAATAGAAATTAAAAGTGTGAAAAATAAATCAGGCACTAAGATATACTATTTAGATCCTAGCTTCTACTTACAATAAAAATAAATAACAAAAATTTAAAGTACATAAAAATAAATTGATACTAAGATCTACTAACTTGATCCTAGCATCTATTTATGATAAAAATAAAAGACAAGAATTTAAAGTGCAAGAAAATAAATTTTGTATTAATTAAAATTAAAATTTAAGTATAAAAAATTTAAAAGAACAATAAAATGAAATAAAACTGTGACAAAGATCTGAAGTTGATTGGTGCAGCCTTATCGGAAAGATGGTTGACGACCTCTTCTTCTTCCTTTACACTCCGTGGAGCAAACCGGCTTCTCTTCTTCTCTTTGGATCCCTAAATTTTTTTAATTTTTTAATTTTTTTTTACTTTTCTACTGATTTTTTTTTTCCCTTATTCTCGAACCTCCTATTTATAGGTGAATTTTTCATCTTTTTCAGATAGCAAAAGGAGTCCTAAAATCCTTAGAAATTATATTGTTGGGTATAAAATACCCTCAGCCGAAGTTCTTGATAGGATTGACCCTCCCAAGACTCCTCCGGCTTTCGACTGCAGATGGTATCTCTTCGGACTTCTCCAATAGCCGAATTTCCACAGTGCTGACTGAATTTCCTCGACGGACGAACTCCCACTGCACCACCCGAGCTCCATCAACATAAGTTCCCCCAGTCATCTATTAAGCCGCCCCAAGTGCTCACTGAGCTCCGCCGCCAGCCGACCTTCTACGACTATCAGCTGTTCCCCGAATCCCTTCCAGACTTCTTCCAGCCAGGTTCAACTCCAATCCAAACTACCCCAGACTTCATCAACGGCAGAACTTCTCCAACGGTAGATTCCTACAACTACCAGATTTTATCTGGACTCCTACGGGAGCCGGGCCTCATCCCCGATCTCGACTGCCGGAAGGCTTCGCCCGGACTCCTACGAGAGTCGGGCTCCGTCCTCGACCCCAACTGCTGGTAAACTTCGTCCGGACTCCTAAGGGAGCCGGACTTCGCCCCTGACTTTGACTGCAGGTGGACTTCGCCCGGGCTCCTACGGGAGCCAGATCTCATCTCCAACTCCGGCTGCAGGAAGACTCCGCCCGGACTCCTACGGGAGTCGGACCTCGTTCCCAACTCCAGCTGCAGGCGGACTTCACCCGGACTCCTACGGGAGCCAGGCTCCACCCACGACTTCACTTACAGGTAAACTTCGTCCGGACTCCTACAGGAGCCGGACTTCACCCACAACTCCAATTGCAGGAAGACTCAGTCCGGACTCCTACGGGAGCCGGATCTCATCTCTGACTCCAGTCGAAGGAAGACTCCGTCCGGACTTCGCCCCCGATCTCGACTGCTGGAAGGCTTCGCCCGGACTCCTACGGGGGCCGAGCTTCATCCTTAACCCCGACTGCTGGTAAACTTCGTCCGGACTCCTAAGGGAGCCGAACTTCGCCCCTGACTTTGATTGCAGGTGGACTTCGCCCGGGCTCCTACGGGAGCCAGATCTCGTCTCCGACTCCAGCTGCGGGAAGACTCCGCCCAGACTCCTACGGGAGCCGGACCTCGTTCCCGACTCCAGCTGTAGGCGGACTTCACCCGGACTCCTACGGGAGCCGGGCTCCGCCCATGACTTCACTTACAGGTAAACTTCGTCCGAACTCCTACGGGAGTCGGACTTCACCCACAACTCCAATTGCAGGAAGACTCAGCTCGAACTCCTACGGGAGCCGGATCTCATCTCCGACTCCGATCGAAGGAAGACTCCGTCCGAACTTCATCCCCGATCTCGACTGTTGGAAGGCTTCGCCCGGACTCCTACGGGAGCCGGGCTCCATCCTCGACCCCAACTGTTGGTAAACTTCATCCGGACTCCTAAGGGAGCCGGACTTCACCCCTGACTTTGATTGCAGGTGGACTTCGCCCGGGCTCCTACGGTAGCCAGATCTCATCCCCGACTCCAGCTACGGGAAGGCTCCGTCTGGACTCCTACGGGAGCCGAACTTCATTCCCGACTCCGGCTGCAGGCGAACTTCGCCCAGACTCCTACGGGAGCCGGGCTCCGCCCATGACTTCACTTACAGGTAAACTTCATCTGGACTCCTACGGGAGCCGGACTTCACCCACAACTCCAATTGCAGGAAGACTCAGCCCGGACTCCTACGGGAGCCAGATCTCATCTCCAACTCCAGCTGTGGGAAGACTCCACCCGGACTCCTACGGGAGCCGGACCTCGTTCCCGACTCCGGCTGCAGGTGGACTTCGCTCGGACTCCTATGGGAGCCGGGCTCCATCCTCGACCCCGACTACTGGTAAACTTTGTCCGGACTCCTAAGGTAGCCGAACTTCACCCCTGACTTTGATTGCAGGTGGACTTCGCCCGGGCTCCTATGGGAGTCAAGTCTCGTCTCTGACTCCAGCTGCGGGAAGACTCCGTCTCGATTCCCGCAGGAGCCGGACCTCATCCCCGACTTTAACTGAAGGAAGACTTCGTCTGAACTCCCACGAGAGCCGAACTCCGAGCTCCTCTCAGACGGGCAACTGGCCACCCCTCTCCGCCAAACACTCCAGCCGAAATTCGACCGACAGGCTTGGACCCTTTAGCAGGCCACAGCAATGGCCATGACTCTGCTCCACTTCCTGCGATGGATTTCACGCGGCTCCATCACTCCCTGGCAGACCGCAATAATGGCCACGATCCTACTCCACTTCCTGTGACGGATACCACGCGATTCCTCCATCCTCTCGCAAGTCACGACAATGGACGTCGCTCCACTCCCCACGATAGACTCCACATGGCATGTCCCGGTGATAGCCATGATTCCACTCCAATACTCTTCGCAACAACCTCCTCCTGATCGTGGGCAGCCCACTGCCGGACAGTTACAAACATCGCTATCAGTCTGTTGCTCCCTCTGCCTATAAAAGGGGGACCCCAGATATGTTATTCTCTAAGCTCTCATTTTTACCTAGAAACTTTGCTAAAATTTCCATTCGAGCACTCCATTCTTGTTGAGGCAAAGAACTGACTTGAGCGTCGGAGGGTCTTGCCGGAGCAACCCCACCTCCGGTTTAGACTTCTTTTGTAGGTCCCGACGGTGACCGCGACTCCCTCGACTCCAGCTTCTCTGATGCAAGCGGATTTTTGCACCAACATGATTGGCGCTAAAGGAAGGGCCTGTGTCTTCGCAGTACCCTTGTTCTTAAAGGAGTGCTCAACGGGACCACCCCTGGGCATATTTTCCGACGTCCTCTCCTCCTTCCTCCACTAGGTCTTTGCCCGATGCCTCCCCGCAAGGCATCCATGCGACGATCCACGGCCTCCACAGCCAGATCTCAGGCTCCAGCCTCACCTCCAGTTTTCCAGCCTCCTCCTCCTCCTCCGACAACGATGGTTGGCACGGAGCATTTTGACCTGCTGGCGCAGCAGGTCAGAGGCCTCACTGAAGCTGTGCAGGCCATACAGCAGCAGCAGCCGCAGGCATCAGTGCGCCTGGAAAGAGCGTCACCAGAATACTAGAATCCGGCGGTAGGGCGAGCCACTTGGGCCAGCCGCCCCATCTTTCCCGGAAAGACAAATTTGAGGGTGGAGAGCCCTCAGTCGGATCATGATTCCACCCCTGGAAGATCTCTACCCCCATTCTGCCAGAGGACCCTCGAGACCCGTAGTCGAGAGGATTTCCTGGATCGAAGGCTCCAGGAGATGAACCGGCGGATCGAAGAACTCCGCCATGCACCCCCCACTTATGGTGAGGATATTTGTATTGACCCTTTCTTTTCTCAAATGATCATGCAGGAACCGATCTCGCCAAACTTCAAACTCCCCCAATTTGAAAGCTACGACGGGACTTCGGATCCGGTTGATCACCTGGAGGCCTTCCGGACGATGATGCTGCTTCATGGTGCACCCGATGCCATTCTATGCTGAGCCTTCCCATCCACCTTGAAGGGAGCAGCGAGAAACTGGTACTCGATGCTGAAGTCGGGTACCATCTTTTTCTTCGATCAGATGAGCCACCAATTTGTGGCCCATTTTGTCAGCAGCCGGCACCCCCGGAAGGGTTCGGAGTCCTTCATCAATATCAAGCAGAGGGAGGGAGAGTCCATTCGGGCCTACATCAACCGTTTCAATATCGCCGTACTGGAGGTCCAGAACTTGGATCAGTCGGTAGCGATGGCCGCTCTGAAGGGCGGCCTTCAAAAGAATGACCTTTTGTTCTCCCTAGAGAAGAAGAACCCCAGAGATTTTACTGATCTGTTGGCTTGGGCCGAAGGGTACGCCCGAGCAAAAGAAGCCTTCAGAATGAAGGATGAGGAGACTACGAGAGAGCGGCAGGTGGGAGACTCGAGTAAGCCCGCAGTCAAAAAAGGGCCGAGAGAAGCTCGGCCACGTTCTCGAACTCCTCCCGGGCACAAGCATGTGCATACGCCTCTCTGGGTACGCAGGCAGAGAAGTCCGGACCACAGAGTTCGGCAGGGTTCTCCACCAGGAAGATTTCGCAACTTTGCCCCCCTCAATGCCTCAAAAATCCAAGTGCTGATGGAGGTCAGGGAGCAGCTGCCAAGGTCGGAAAGGATGCACACACACCCTAGGAAGCGCAATCCTAACAAGTTCTGCCTCTACCATCGTGACCACAGCCATGATACAGAGGAGTGTGTTCAGCTCTGGGATGAGATCGAGGAGCTCATCAGACGAGGTCGACTCGACAGGTTCATTCGATGCCGACCTGAAGGCAGAGAGGATCGACCAAGGGCCCTGCCGCAACCTAAACCGCCAAGGAGGGAAGAGCAGCCCGAAGATCGGCCTCCAATCAGGACCATCAACTCCATCACCAGAGGACCTCAAGGAGGAGCAGACCTTCCATGACCATGGGACTCGAGAAACCTGTAAATGTACTACTAACAACTTTGCTTTGAATCAAAATTTCTTTCGACTTTGCATGTCTTTCTCTTTTGGCATGGACTTGTTATGATTGGGGATAACCCCTTCAAACAATCAAAACAAGGTCATGTTAGGAACAGGTGGAGAATCTCGTCCTAACATGAGCAAAATGAAAGTCCGATTATTTTAAGATCGGATCGGGGGAGAGGCCCATATAACGGCCCTTAAGTGCCCCCATGGCCATGTTAGGGACAGGAGGAGAATCTCGCCCTAACATAGGCAAAGTCAAAAGCCCGGTTCTTTTAGACCGAATAGGGGGAGAGGCCCTACAATGCCCTTATGCGCCCCCACAGCCATGTTAAGGACAGGAGGAGAACCTCGCCCTAACATGAGCAAAGTCAAAGGCCTGGTTCTTTTAGACCGGATAGGGGGAGAGGCCCTACAACGCCCTTATGCGCCCCCACAACCATGTTAGGGATAGGAGGAGAACCTCGCCCTAACATAAGCAAAGTCAAAGGCCTGGTTCTTTTAGATCGGATGGAGGGAGAGGCCCTATAATGCCCTAATGTGCCCCCACAGCCATGTTAGGAATAGGAGAAAAACCTCATCCTGACATGAGCAAAGTCGAAGACCCAGTTTTTTTAGACCGGATGGGGGGAGAGGCCCTTGCAACGACCTTTATATGCCCCCACAGCCCCGTTGGGAACAGAAGGAGAACCTCATCCTAACCTGAGCTGAGATTGACTACGTCAAGAATAAAAGGAGAACCTCATCCTGACGATGATAAAAACTCGATCGCCCAACATGATCGGATAAAGGGAAAAGTCCCCTCAACGGCACCTCTACACCTCTACGCGACCCTACAAAAAGCAAGGGGAGGACCCTCACTCAGAAAAGAGGAGGAAAATTAAAAAGAAAAGCGACGAACTATATCGGCAACAGATAAAAAATAAACTACACCAAAAACATAGGGAACTCCATCTCAACAAAGACGGGAGCTCCTACTGAACATCCTCGGACTCTAAGAAGGCTCTCGACATGGGTCAAGAAAATAATGACTCCTTCAAGGTAATGCGAAGTTCAGACCATGAGCTCGAGCCTACGGCCATGGACGACAAGAAAAGCAAATGAACTTGGCGATGACTGGGCACCTCCGAACGACACCGACGTCGAACAAGTCAAGAGACAAAAGAAGTTCGACGGACAATGATTTAATGCAATGCGTGGACAAGGTAACACAAAATCTCCTTTTCATTTCATTCACAAAATATACACTACAAAGCCCAGCAGGCTAAAGGAAGAAAAGCAAAACAACAAGAACAAGACAAAATAACAAAAGAAAAAATATATACATGGGAAGACGGAAGGCAAAAAGAGCCCTAAGGGGCCCCGGCTTCCTCCGACCTCGAACTTTCGGCTTCGACCCTCGCTAGGGAGCGCCTTAAACTTTTGAATTCTGCTTCCAATTCTCTCTCTCTCATTAATATCTCCATGTATCTACGGTGAAATCGTCGGCTTTCATTCTCCGCCTCTCGATGCCTTTTTCTCAGGACCTCGGATTCCACCTCCGCGTCCTTGACGACTTGCTGCTCGCATGCCAGCTGGATCTTCACTTGCTGCAGCTCGGCCTTCCCCTCCCCAAGGGCGACAGATAGCTCTTCTGCGGTTCTTCTCAGGGATTGGAGTTCGCTGGAATCCCGAGCGGAAGCAAGCTGAGCCCCTCCAGCTAGCTGCCCTTCAAGGTGGGCAACTTTATCAGTCGCCATCCTGAGCCTCCCTTTGTATTCATCCACCTGCTTGCGCTAGCCAGCCCGGTATGCATCATAGCTCACCTCGGCATCCTGGAGCTGTTGCTGGAGGATGGAGACCTTCTTCGACCATTCTCGATCGCTGTCGGCCCGAGTCAAAAGCCAGGATGAGCTTCCTTCCAACTGGCTAATCCTTTCCTGAGCGGCCGACAGCTCCACTCGGAGGGAACTGATCTTGGCAGCTTGAGCCCAAATTCGATCACTGGCGCACTTCCTGTGTTCCTCAAGCTCCCTCTCGAAGTTCGTCTTTCTCCGGCTGTACTCCATGATCCCCTTCACGTGGAGATTTCGAAAGTGGGTGGCCTCTGCGGTGGCTTCGGAGTGACCCTCCCTCAACCTGCGGAGCTCGCCTTCCATCTTCTTCAACCTTTTCGTCAAATGAAGAACTTCTTTCTTTAGGTGCTGGATCGTGGACTTCAGCGGAATCCCCTGGGGCAAGGGAAGCGCTTCGGCAGGGCGCTACCATCGGGAGGTCAACACATTAAGACGCAGCTTATTACAAAGAAGAAGAAAGAAAGAAAGAAAAAGAAGAGAAGAAAAGTCCCCCACAAGGAGGAGACCAATTTTATTGACTGAACATTTCTTGAAGACAAAAGAAAGAAGAAAAAATACAATCAAGGAAGAATACAAGGTTAGAGGTCTCGGACCTCTGGATCAACGGGGGGACTCGGCACCTCTGGGGGGTGGTCCGCGGTGGCTACGACGACGGTGGAGGGTCCGACTTCATCCTCGGACGCCTCATCCAAGAAGCTGAGGTCGAGCTCGGAGAATTTCACGACCATCTTCTCCTGGCAGAGCTCGAACCCTTTATTGAATGCGGCTTGGCCGAACTCAACCTTCAACTTCTTCATTTCGGTGGAAGCCTTGAACTCCACCGCTTGACCCTTGGCCTCCGAGACCAAGGTCGGGATCTGTTCCACCATGTTGGCAACCTCGGCCTCCACCCTCCTCACCATCTCCTCCAAGGCGGCCTTTTGTTCCACCGAGGTCTGTCTCTCTCTCTCAAGCGCTTCTTAGAGACCGGCCACCTCGAGGGCCATTTTCTTAAGGTGGGCAGCCTCGGCCTATTGACCTTCCACCACCTTGTTTGTCGTCTCGATGTTGGCGAGGAGTTGGCGTCCGAGCTGCAAGGATGACCAGAGGGTCAGAATGGGAGCTGAGAGGTTAATTAAATGAAGAAGTGAAAGGAAGAAAGGAAGATGAATCTGCTTACCTCGAGGAAGGCCCCCAGCGAGTCCCAGACTCATTGTACAGGATCGACGCGGACGATCCTCTGAACGATTTCGGGTAGGAGCACCCGTCTACCAGCTTTTTTATTAGGTCCCTGTCACTAAAGGGATCATCCCCCTGCTCCTCTTCAGAGCCATGGGATTCTTCGATGGCAGCCCAGCGACTGCCGACCCTATGGGCCAAGGTCTTCCTCCTCTTCCTCCTCTCACCCCCTGGCACCTCCTCAGGATGGGTCTCCGAAGCTGGGACCTCGGTAGGAGAACTCAAACCCCTCGAGGAAGCCCGGGCAGCTGGAAGCTCAGTGTCCGCAAGGACGTCGGTGGCTGAGGTCGCTTGGGCGGGTGCGGCCGAACTCATCCCCTCCACTCTTGTCTTCTTCGCCAGCCCAAAGGCCGCGGTGCCCTTTCTTTTAAGAGCCTTCAGGCCCTTGGAAAGCATCTGTGCTTCTTCGGCGTCCATGCCTAAAAAAAAAAAAAAAAAAAAGAGAGAGAAAAAGAAGAAAAAGAGAAAGAGGGCATGAAAAAGAAGAAAAGAAGAGAAGTAGGAGAGAGAGAGAGCAAAGGAAAGGAAAAGAAGAAAAGAAAAGGAGAGATGAAATACTGGCGGGATCTAGGGGGCTCAAGCCGATGTTGAACAGAAACTGCTCCTTCAGGAGGTTGGGGAGAGAAAGAGTTGGATATTTGAGGAGTTTCTGGGAGGCTTGATGATCGTCCCCCCCCAGGCTGGGCGCCCGACGGATGGAGTCCCTCGGGGAGCCCCAAGGGGGCAACCCTAGCCTCAAGGTCGGGCATCGAACATAAAGAAACTTCCCCTTCCAGTTATGGATAGAAGAGGGGGCACCTTTCAGCAACCTCTTTCTACCGAACTATGGGGAGAAGTACCACCAGTCCTTCACCGTGGGATGACGCTTGAAGGTGTAGAAGTACCTAAACAAGGAAAGGGTGGGCTGGACTTCGACTATATGACGAAGAGAGAGGAACCCTATCAAAAACCTAAAGGAGTTCGGTGCAATCGAAGCCAAAGAAATGTTCGAAAATCGAAAAAGAGCAATGACAAAAGGCGGAAGAGGAAGCCGAAGTCCGACACGGAAGGCCTCCTGGTACAAGCAGAAGCAGCCTGGGGGAGGGGCACTAGTCCGGTCAGACGTGCCAGGAAGTTCCAATTCGTACTCCGGAGGAACCTCATACTGAACTCTTATAGTTGGAGTTCGTCCGGAGTCAGAGAACAAGGAATGGTGTCCGATGCAAAAATTGGATGAGGTTCAGCTCTAGCTACCGGTTCATCTACCGCCTGAGGACTCTTGGAGACCGAGACAGACGAACTCCTGAGCCGCTAGAAGAAGAAGCCCTGGAAGACATCTAGAATCACACGAAGACCACTTACAGAGGCGAAACCCCTAAAACTCGGAGAAAATCACGGACAAGGTCTCGGGGGATTGATGCGCAGAGCAAGAGAAAGAAAGATCGAATGGCAAAAGGAAGAACAAAAAGAGGAAGGAGTTCCAAGACTAACCTAAGCGATTCGGAGAGGTGAGAAGGTGCGGAAATGGGGACGGCTCGAGGAACGCCTAAGGCTGGAAAGGGCGCTGAGAAAAATCGGAGTTCTCAAGGAGAAGAAGGGCGCCAGAATGAGACTGTCAGATAAAGCGGGACTCTTGGAGGAGGAGTGCGGGTTTAAATAGGCCCCGAGATCCGGCATAATGACGATTGCGAATCCCCTCTAACTGGTCTCTTTTTGCCGCGTGTCCCACTCACCACAGCGGGCGGTTAAAAAGTGGCAAACGGTTGACAGAGCCTTTATTGTGCCACACCTTGAGCACCATTCCGCAGCAGGTTCCAAAAGAGCCTCTTTGGATCGCCTCGATTTGAAAAGACTCCAACGCATGCGCATTGAATGCCAAAATATCTGAGGACAATTGCGTGCGGACATCAAGGGAGCAACTTTGGCTGTGACAATCTCTCTGTACTTCATTCGAAATTTGAACTCAGAAGTAGGGGGACTGGTGTTGGGTATAAAATACCCTCAGCCGAAGTTCTTGACAGGATTGACCCTCCTAGGACTCCTCCGGCTTTTGACTGCAGATGGTATCTCTCCGGACTTCTCCAACAGCTGGATTTCCACAGTGCTGACTGAATTCCACCGACGGACGAACTCCCACTGCACCACCCGAGCTCCTTCAACATGAGTTCCCCCAGTCATCTATTAAGCCGCCCCAAGTGCTCACTGAGCTCCGCCGCCAGCCGACCTTCTACGACTATCAGCTGTTCCCCGAATCCCTTTCAGACTTCTTCCAGCCAAGTTCAACTCCAATCCGAACTACCCCGGACTTCGTCAATGGCTGAACTTCTCCAACGGTAGATTCCTACAACTACCAGATTTTATCCAGACTCCTACGGGAGCCGGGCCTCATCTCCGATCTTGACTGCTGGAAGGCTTCGCTCGGACTCCTACGGGAGCCGGGCTCCGTCCTCGACCCCGACTGCTGGTAAACTTCATCCGGACTCCTAAGGGAGCCAGACTTCACCCCTGACTTTGATTGCAGGTGGACTTCGCCCGGGCTACTACGGAAGCCAGATCTCGTCTCCAACTCCAGCTTCGGGAAGACTCCGCCCGGACTCCTACGGGAGCCGGACCTCATTCCCGACTCCGACTGCAGGCGGACTTCACCCGGACTCCTACGGGAGTCGGGCTCCGCCCACGACTTCACTTACAGGTAAACTTCATCCAGACTCCTATGGGAGCCAGACTTCACCCACAACTCCAATTGCAGGTAGACTCAGTCCGGACTCCTACGGGAGCCGGATCTCATCTCCGACTCCGGCCGAAGGAAGACTCCGTCTGGACTTCGACCCCGATCTCGACTGCTGGAAGGCTTCGCCCGGACTCCTACGGGAGTCGGGCTCCGTCCTCGACCCCGACTGCTGGTAAACTTCGTCCGGACTCCTAAGGGAGCCGGACTTCGCCCCTGACTTTGATTGCAGGTGGACTTCGCTTGGACTCCTACGGGAGCCAGATCTTGTCTCCGACTCCAGCTGCGTAAAGACTCCGCCCGGACTCCTACGGGAGCCGGACCTCGTTCCCGACTCCGGCTGCAGGCGGACTTCACCCGGACTCCTACGGGAGCCGGGCTCCGCCCATGACTTCACTTACAGGTAAACTTCGTCCGGACTCCTACGGGAGCCGGACTTCACCCACAACTCCAATTGCAGGAAGACTCAGCCCAGACTCCTACGGGAGCCGGATGTCGTCTCCGACTCCGGCCGAATGAAGACTCCGTTCGGACTTCATCCCCGATCTCGACTGCTGGAAGGCTTCGCTCGGACTCCTACGGGAGCCGGGCTCCGTCCTCGACCCTGACTGCTGGTAAACTTCGTCTGGACTCCTAAGGGAGCCGAACTTCACCCCTGACATTGATTGCAGGTGGACTTCGCCCGGGCTCCTACGGAAGCCAGATCTCGTCCCCGATTCCAGCTGCGGGAAGGCTTCGCCCAGACTCCTACGGGAGCCGAACTTCGTTCCCGACTCCGACTGCAGGCGGACTTCGCCCGGACTCCTATGGGAGCTGGGCTCTGCCCACGACTTCACTTATAGGTAAACTTCATCCGGACTCCTACGGGAGCCGGACTTCACCCACAACTCCAATTGCAGGAAGACTCAGCCCGGACTCCTACGGAAGTCAGATCTCGTCTCCAACTCCAGCTGCGGGAAGACTCCGCCCGGACTCCTACGGGAGCCGGACCTCGTTCCCTACTCCGACTGCAGGCGGACTTCGCCCAGACTCCTACGGGAGCCGGGCTCCGTCCTCGACCCCGACTGCTGGTAATCATCATCTGGACTCCTAAGGGAGCCGGACTTCACCCCTGACTTTGATTGCAGGTGGACTTCGCCCGGGCTCCTACGGGAGCCAGATCTCGTCTCCGACTCCAGCTGTGGGAAGACTCCGTTCGGACTCCCGTGGGAGCCGGACCTTGTCCCCGACTTCAACTGAAGGAAGACTTCGTCCGAACTTCCATGAGAGCCAGACTCCGAGCTCCTCTCAGACGGGCAACTAGCCACCCCTCTCCGCCAGGCACTCCAGTCGGACTTCGACCGATAGGCCTGGACCCTTTAGCAGGCCACAGCAACGGCCACGACTCTGCTCCACTTCCTATGATGGATTTTGTATGGCTCCATCACTCCTTGGTAGACCGCAATAATTGCCACGATCCTGCTCCACTTCCTACGATGGATACCACGCGATTCCTCCATCCTCTAGCAAGTCTCGACAACGGACGCCGCTCCACTCCCCGCAATAGACTCCACGTGGCATGTCCTGGTGATAGCCACGATTCCACTCCACTACTCTTCGCTACAAACTCCTCCTGACCGTGGGCAGCCCACTGCCGGACGGTTACAAACATCGCTATTAGTCTGTTGCTCCCTCCGCCTATAAAAGGGGGACCCCAGATACGTTATTCTCTAAGGTCTCATTTTTACCTAGAAACTCTGCTAAAATTTCCATTCGAGCACTCTATTCTTGTTGAGGCAGAGAACTGACTTGAGCATCGAAGGGTCTTGCCGGAGCAACCCCACCTCCGGTTTAGACTTCTTTTGCAGGTCCCGACGGCGACCGCGACTCCCTCGACTCCAGCTTCTCTGATGCAGGCAGATTTTTGCACCAACATATATTATACCCATATTCTTTTATTCTGGCCATTGGATCTTCATTGGACCACCCAAATCAGATAAAAAAAAAATCCTGTTTAAATCCTTCTCTCGATCGGGAACTCTATCAGTCGTTGGATCATGCTTTAGATGGAATTTAAGCCATTGATCAGCGTGTTTGATTTCCTATTTATAGTCGGGATGAACACTAGCCATCGGATCAGGCGATAGATCAAGTTTCAGCCATCGGATGACACTCAGATTTCCTTCTTCTCTTAGTTTTTAACCAATAATGAACAACAGCTATTCGATCTCATTTAGCATTAATTTGGATCGTCAGATCGTACAAAATTTCTTTCGCCCACTATACATCGCATCGTGGATCGTGAGACTTCTTGTGGACTATGCCTTTGAATCTGTAGACCGAGCGGCCGGTCCACCATGCCCTGAAGGCTATAAAAATTGATTTTTAAGATATTTTAGCTTGATTTTTTCTTTAACTTTGTGCCTAAAAAATAAAAAAAATATGCATTAAATTGCTCATTAATTCTTCATTATTTTGATGCTTAAAATTGCTCAATTAATTAGACATCTATTTTTCATAAATATACTCTAATTTTATATTTTTAAAATTATTTATTTTTTTTAAAAAAATAATTTATTAATAAAATTAGATTTTTTAGAAGATGTTAGCACCATAAATTATCAAAAATATCTAAAATAAATATAAAAATATGTGACTTATCACACCCTCCATCTTGAACTTTGCTCATCCTCGAGTAAAGAAAAAATTTAGAATTAAGTACTATTTAACTTAAAGTTTTGAATTTCATTGAATAATTTTCAAAAAGGGCCACTGATGTTTAGTAGAGCGTAAGTGAGGTATGCCATTAGGGTATTAATACTAATCAATATACGAGTTAAGCTAAGAATACTAAATCTTTTCTGAACTTTTTCTAAATTACTCTTACTTTTATCTCCAAATCATTAACCTTCATATAGATAAGTATATTATTACTTTCATCTTTCATTTTTTTTTAAAAGTTGTACTGCTATAAAGTGTCTTAATCTCTTAAGCTTTTTGTTTGACCCATGTAGTGAGTTTTTAGTCAATGACTTCCGAATCAGAAGGCTTTTGGACACTAGGTATAGAATATCCCTCAGACTTACTTGCTCGAATCAAATAATCTATGACTTAAAACTAGCTTTACAATAAAGCTTCTTTGCTCTTCATACCTCTTGATGCGAAACTCAATGCTTGCTTAGGCAAAGAGGCTCGGTTTACTCAGTATGAAGTTTTTAAAAATATTTTTTTTTATATGAAGAAATATATAGTTATTCTACACAAGTCTAGAAGAAGTAAACTCTTCTTTGATGCTTGTAGAAAAAAATTAAAAATACTCAAAAAAAAATTATTTAAGTTCTAAACTTAACTCTTTATTAGATTTTCTTAATACTTGATCCCTCGATATCTCATAAATTCTTTGGTCTGTGCATCAATGTTCTTTTAAAAGATACTTGATTTAACTCGATTCTTAAGTATAATCAGGTGCTTAAATACTAAATACTTACTTGAGGACTTTAAAAATAAAAAAAAAATTATTATTCTCTCTCCCAACTTAATCGACATTGTCTTCAATGGAGTAAGAAAAATAAAGGGTGCATACAAAGAGAAAGAAAAGGAGAGATGTCATCTGATCCAGAAGTCTTTTCAAAATTACTTCTCCCAACTAAGCCAATATTGTCTTCAAATCTCTACAAAAGATACGAAACAAGACTCAATTAACCTAAATAAGAAAGCAAAAGATATTAAAAAGTAGAAGCTGGGTTGCCTCCTAGAAAGTGCTAAGTTTACCATCTTCAGCTAGACCATATCGATTTTCTCACCTACCCCATGTCAAATATTAGATTGACAAATTGCAATGATTTTGGATTGCCAATCTCAGGAAGATGGTCTATGATCCCTTTATTAATAAATTTTAGTATTTTATTATCAATCTTTAGAAAGTAGTTCATATCCCTGTTCTTAATTTTAGAAAGATAATTTATAAATCTATTTATAGATCCTTGTTTGTTGAGAATTTCTCCTATTTGTTCTCCTAAAATGCTCATGAATTGAGTTTTTGGGTTAGGAGTTGAGTTCGATGCAATAGGTGCTGGAAGGATGTCACTTGATTCTAAACATGTATGCTCAAGTGTGATCAAGGGCGATTTCAATTCTGAAGGAGGTAATGATTCTAGAGTGGAAGAACTAACTTCTAGGGTTGAAGAAAATAGGACTCTTAATTTATATATCTTAGATAACTCATCTGCTTTCTTCTTTCATTTATCTTTCTTACTCAAATTGAAATCAATATCAGTATTAGTTCTGGGCTTAGATTCTTTTATTGGGTTAGTCTCAATACTAACCTCCTCTTCTAAATTTATATTTTAGCTAACGTCAGTACTAGCCTCTCTCATCTGATCTTGGTATGGGTCCTTAAGAATCCTCCCACTTTTAAGCTCAAAGATTACTTTGTCATTTTTAAATTGAAGATTCTTAGGTGGGATATTAGATTGATGACTAGGTCCAGGTGGTTGGTGGATATTTTTGAAATTCAGTATTGATTGGCTTGGCAATTGATTTAGTTCTCTCCTCATAGAAGACTCAGCTAACTGACCTATTTGTGCTTTTAATCTGATGAGGGATTGCTGTTGGATCATAATCATTTGTTAAAGTTGGCTAAACCAATCATCGACAAAAGGGGTTTGTTGAAGAGATGGGTATGACGGCTGATTGTAATAGGATGGCTGGGTAGACTGACTAGGCTGATCTCTATTATAGGAATAATTCTGATATTGGGGCCTATTTTGAAAGTTTTGCACAGGAGGAATTTGGGTCAGGGCTTGAGTCTATTGGGATCTTCAAAAAAAATTAGGATGGTTTCTCTAATCTTGGTTATATGTGTTTAAGAATAGGTCATTGACAAGCTTGGAGTAACCTTGGGTAGCTTGAACTTATTTTTGGATGAAAGGTAAAAACTGTATAGCCATGGGACATTCACTCACATGATGGGCTAGGCTAGCACAAATAGAACAGATCTCCTGATAATTGAGAGGTGGTGTATATTGCACAGGAGATTGTTGACCAAAGGCTAGGAATTTATCTATAAGAAGGTCAACTTTATCTAACTTTTGGGCTATCAGGTTCAAATCGGCCTTAGGACTAGAGTCAGAATGTTTAATCCCATAGAATAATGAAAACATCGATGGATTATAGGTGAAAGAAATAAAATATTCTTTTATCTGCCTAGGTGGCTCTCTAGGATTTCAAGCCATTTGATTATCAGGTTTAACATAGATCAACCATTGAATTTCAAAATTGACTTCAACTAGGTCAGAAAAAAATAATCTTCTATCATGCATGTACCATTGCAAACCCTAATATTTGTGGTTCAAATTTTTTTCTCTCTTTTTTTTTAAAAGAAGAAAGAAAAAAAAAAGAGAAGATTAAGAAAGAGAGAAGTTCTAAAGGTGAGAACCTTAAGAAAGCCCTTGACCTAAGATGAAAGATTAGAAAAATTAATTGTGGTTAAGTGTTAATTGCAATGAAGTTAGCAAGCAATTAAATTTATACACCTATAATTTTCTTAGACCTAACAGTTCAATGTAGAGTGGCTCAGCCTAGATGCAAGTTGGGTCTGTTCTCATTTCCTTCAACTAACTAGGTAAGAGGTGGGGTCGTGGGGGTCTCCCCATTGCTTGCCTTAGACACCAATTGGATTAGCCAGATAAGCTAATGGAACGAATTAAATAACCACGAGTCTACTTAGGCTTAGTCTTTAAACCTCTTGCTTTAGACACCAATTTCAGGAGTGAATCCAAACTTACTTTGCACTTGACTTCACCATAATACTCAAACTGAACTCAATTGATCCTAAGGGCCAATGTTTACTTATTTTTAATTAGGCTTGGGTTAATGTGGGATGCTGGTTGGTTATTTTTAGGCTAAGGGAGATGAAATTCCCACTTTATCTTATTATGGGTGTTGCCTTTAAGTTGATTTAAGATGAATATGAAAGGAATATGCCCTACAAGCCAATCGAAATTTGTATTTTGATGGGTTTTTCTTGTAATCTTCCAGACTTATGTATTGACTCTTTAAATAATAAAAGATATTTTTCATCATATGCTGCATCTTACTTTAGTAATGATTATGATGAACTCCATAAATCAGAAAAATGGGTTTAGGGTTATGATGAGATCATACCTATGAGATCTAAAATCTTAAAAATCCTGATTTAAAATATTCCTAGTCATAGGAGCATTAAGTAGGGGATCAATGTTTCGGATAGATTAGCACTTTCTATATATGCCCGATAGAGAGGGTGGCAAATCTCATATGCCACTTGTGTGAGATACTAATACAAGGAAGTGGGTGCTCATTAGAGAATGAGTTCACTGAATTGATCCGGTTTAAGAAACATCTTATGGAATTTACTTACCTATCAAGAGATTTTTCTTATAGTGGAAGTTGTGCATGTAATCCTTTGACCTGAGACTATCATAGAACCTTGTATACATGAATCTATATTTTTTGATTCATACTCATTCATAACTTAGTCATGTAAGGGGTGTTCTAGATATGGTAGAATATGTATGGAGGTTGTGAGTAGGTCAACATGGAATCGATCACTCCTGGTAAGAGGAAATCGCATCCTACTTGTTCTGATCGATTGATGATTCAGGAAGCCTTTGATCAAAGTAGAATAAAAATTAGAAAGAGTTTTTAATATTTTATTAATTGAATCATCATATAAAATTAAGAGAAATATGAGTATGATATTTGATTTGACATCATTCCATATCCAGAGTCATATTCGGGGTGTAGAGAGATCGCAGGATCAAATTGCATGGTAACTTTTCACTGAAGGATATTTTTGGGATTTCTATCAAAAATTTTATATCTTTCAGGTAGACATGATACATTTCTAGACGTCTATCTTGTCTTATAGGTTTGATCGAATTAAAGAGTTTAATTCAATCACCAATTAGAAAGAGTTCTAATTGCTGAAATCGGGTTAGCTCGATTGGATCTAGATCGGTTAGATTAAATTCTAATCAAATCAAATTGACTTGAACTCAGACCTATTCCTAGATAGATGTGGAACCCAATGGGTTACACATAAAGGGTATTGATCAGGGGTCAAATTGGATTAGATCATGTTTGCAAAATTGACATGCTAGCACATGTTGCAAAAAACTAGCTCCTTATTTCAAATTGGGTTTAAAATTGATTCTAGATTGGGCTAATTAAAGCCAAATTAATTCAAATCAATTTTTGGTTTGAGTTGGATCAGCCTTGGCTACATGTACCAAAAATTTGGAGCCAGAAAACCAAGTCTCCACGAGTCAAGAATTTTTCTTGTGCATGGGTGCAGTTTTTGTGTGCAGAAACAGCTTTCGCATCCCATGAGATGGGATTCCTCATCCTCAAGCTTATCCTTTGTTCCATGATGAAATAAATTTTTTAATAAATTCTAAATTTATTTTGAGAATGTGTAATTTTTCTAAAGTTAAAATTCTTTTTGGTTTAATCATGGAAATTTGTTGAGGTTGGAAATCCTGTCAGCCTGATCCATGCGCCTGACCAAGAGTCCAACTTGTGAAGGACTCTAACCCATTTGTCACACCACTTCTTAATCTAAATTTTTTTTCCATGATATTCTCATGTTAGTTCCTTGATTTTTTTCTATTGTATAGACAAAATTACATTGATGGGTGGTGGAAAAAAATTATGCCATGGGAAAATGCACGATGCATCGGAGAATCATCGAGAAAATTATTTCTAAGAGTCCTTCTGCATGAAGCATCTCTTGGATTTTTTTCTGATGATTGCCATATGTCAAAAACTTTTAGATGGGTATGAAAATTTATCAGGAGGTATGAGATTTTTTGATGGATATGAGATGGCGTGTGGAAGGGGCGCGAAAAATTTCTGAAGGCAACCCATCGCTAAGTATTTAAAGGGAGGTGCGCCGGGGGATTGGATTGATTCAGATTTTCAATTCCTCCTTTCTTTCTAACATCCTCTCCTTATTGTCCAATTAGTTTCTTCCTTCTCTTGTTAGGACAAGTCCAAAAATAGAAAGGACAAGTCTGATTTTAGGACAAAAGTTTAGGAACAGAATTAAGGAAGACAAGGAGAGAAGAAAGGTAGGGATAGGAAGGCTAGGAGAAGAGGAAGAGGGTCTTGAGGTCCTGGTGTTTAAAAAAATTCTCAGAGTGAAAATTTTGAAAGAAAAATCATCTCAAAGAGTTGGTGTCCTGATCATAGCCCTGTGTGGATCACCGTTGGAGGGCGAACACTTGGGCGCCTGGTGGAGGTTCTGCCGAAATTTGGATTAAGCGCTACAGATATTTTTCTATAACTTAAATTTAATCTTGAATTTATGTTATATATGATTGTTAATCATCAAGGGGATGCTGGTTTAAGGATTTAATATTTAGAATTTTTTTATTAAAATTTTGAAATCCATTATGTTTCCACTGTGCATGCCCACCCTGAAACCCTACAGTGGTATCAGAGCCGGCCTTGTTTGGTTCAATCATATATACATAATATTTATGTGATCCATAGTATGATTTATACTATAAAATGATTTATACTTTCATATGATGATATGAAATAATGCATATATCATTCACCACTTCATCATCTTGACATAAGGTTGTCCTAGCATAATGGGGTTATACTGCAAGGTTGTCCTAGGATGATGAATGTCCATATGTTACACTTGCACATGTAGAAAGTTTTAATGTTGATACATAAATAGGTATTATGTAGTTAGAATGTGTATGAGACCAAATAAAAGCCCTCATTAGAAAATTATATTAAGTGGTATTAATATACAACTATGGGTTAACTAATTCTGGATCAATTGATCAATTGATCAATTGGTGTCTAGGAAAGTGCTATAGGTGGTTCTTTAATTGGTTCCATTGTCTAACCTGAACAATTTATTGATGTCTAAAGAAAGCAAAGGGGGACCCCCACCTTACTTACCTGGCCAATTTGATTAAGCAATCTTGATATTGAAAAATCCTAATGTTGAAAATACTATTAAGGGCCTTCCTTCATGCTAGGTTAATGTTACATCATGAACTATGGCTAATTTGTTGTGTTAACATGAGGCTTGTCATAAGGATTGATATAACATAATCCTAATGCATACAAGATGCTTACAGCAATTTTGAATATGCTGCTTTGTTGTGTTAACACAAGGGCAGTTATATTAGAATTTGACTGTATTGAAATGAAGGGTCTAACTTAACTAAAATATTATAGCTTGTTGTGTTAACACAAGGCTAATAATATTTTAGAGGTCAAGATATAATATTGAAAATTACATGAGATGCAATTGAAAAGAGTTTCCTACCTATGAACTCATAAGGGTTTGTTGTGTTAACACAAGTTCATTATGAGGAATTAGGGTCTCAATTCCACTAAGATAAATATTAAATATGTCTCGTTCATCATAGTAGAGGGTTATGATGTTCGATAAAATAGTGGGAGGCACAATTAAATCTAAAGACCTTATTTAATTGTATGAGTCAATATGAGTTGTTTGCTTATGTAATATTCTTTAATTATTGTAGATTAAATTCTACAAATGGCATCTTCACTATCATTGCAAAAAAATTAGATTCCAACAAGTTGATCGATCCTAATTATGTGGACTGATTGAGAAATTTTAAGATCATACTCACTCAGGAGAAGCTCTCCTATATTCTTGACATCCCTGAACCACAAGAGGTTGGGGATGATGCCACAGAAGAGGAGGTATCCATGTACAAGATGTGGAAGAATGACAGTTTGATTGTCAAGTGCATCATACTGGCCTCTATGAGTAATGAGTTGCAGAGGCAGCATGAGAGCATAGATACTCAATCCATACTCCTCAATCTTAAAGAGTTGTATGGAGAACAGAGTAGAACTGTTAGATATGAAATATCTAAGTAATTATTCCATGCTAGAATGACTGAAGAATCATCCGTACAAGACGATGTCCTGAAGGTCATTGATCTAATCACTAGATTGGGTCAACTTGGTTTTATGATGGATGGAGAATTAAGTCAGGATTTGATCCTGCAATCTCTCCCCGAGTCATTCGCTCAGTTTGTTGTGAACTATCATATGAACAAACTGAATACCTCCTTGCCTGAGCTGTTAAATATGCTTAAGACAGCTGAGAGCCACATTAAGAAAAAAAAGGCTCCACTTCTTCTTATAGGTAAAACTTCAAAGAAGAAGTCAGGTTTTAAGGGTTCAAAGAAAGCACTGAATCCTAAGGGTGGCAAGATGAAGAAGAAGGGGAAGAAAGTCTCCAGACAGGGTACCTACTTTCACTGCGGCAAGGCAGGATACTGGAAAAGAAATTGCAAATTATATCTTGCAACTGTAAAGGTAGGTGCAAGCGATGCACCAAAAGGTATGTATGAGATACATACAATTTTGTCATTAAGTTCTTCCAATTCAGACTCTTGGGTATTGGATACTACCTGCGGTTCTCATATCTGCAAGTCGTTGCAGGGGCTGCAGAACATTAGAGTGCTGAAGAAGGGTGACTTCGAGCTCTACGGCATTGGAGGAGAGTCAATCCAAGCAGAGGCTGTAGGGACATATATGTTAAAGTTACCTTCTGGAAAGATCTTAGAGCTAGAAAATTGTTATTATATGCCTAAGATCATTAAAAATATTATTTCTGTATCGTTACTATTGCAACAAGGTTATGAAATAAATGGAAAGAGTAATAGTTGCTCAATTTTTTTTCTAATGAAATTATTTATCATGGCATTATTAATAATGGTCTTCTAATTCTATCTAATGACAATGTTTTTCATATTAATGAAAGTAAAAAGTGAAAGAGAGAAATATTGAATAATACTTTACTTTGGCATTGTCGACTTGGTCATATAAATGAGATAAGGATTAACAAGTTATACAAAAAAGAGTTCTTTGATCCTTATGATTATGAATCATTAGGTACTTGTGAATCTTGTCTTATGAAAAAATGACTAAGACTCCATTTAGTGGACATGGAGAAAGGACAAGTGAGTTATTAGGACTTGTACATACTGATGTATATGGTCCTGTGACAATAGAAGCCAGAGGAGGATACTCTTATTTTATAATGTTCACTGATGATTTATCTATGTTTGGATATGTGTATCTTATAAAATACAAATCCAAAGCCTTTAATAAATTTAAAGAGTATTAAAGTATGATTGAGAAATAAACTGAAAAAAATATTAAAATCCTTCGATCTGATCAAGGAGGAGAATATTTATCCAATAAATTTTTAGATCATCTTAAAGAAAATAGAATTCTCTCAGAATGGATCCCTCCCTATACACCACAGCTAAATGGTGTAGCAAAAAGGAGGAATCACACTTTATTAGATATGGTGCGGTCCATGATGTGCCTTACAGATTTGCCAATTTCTTTCTGGGGATATGCCCTAGAAATGGCTATTTATATCTTGAATAGAGTACCTTCAAAATCTGTGCCAAGCACTCCATATGAGATATGGAGAGGAAAGAAGCCTAATCTTAAGTATCTTAAGATATGGGGCTGTCTAGCTTATGTTAAAAGAAATTTTGGACATAAGCTGAGTGCTAGGGTAGATAAATGCTTGTTTGTAGGTTATCCTAAAGAGAGTATAGGATACCTCTTTTACCATCCTACTGAATATAAAGTGATTGTCAGTAAATATGCCACTTTTATGGAAAAGGAGTTTATCCTAGAAAGAGGCAGTGGGAAGAAAATTGAACTTGAAAAAATTCAAGACCTACAAATGCAAGCACAAGATGATCCTCAACCAAAAATATCCATTAATGAAGTACAAACACAAAGTACACCTCCTCTCAGAAGGTTGGATAGGGTGCGGAATGCACCTATAAAGTATGGGTTCGTTATTGAGAATAATGAAGCCCACATCATTGAAAATGATGAATCTTTGACATATACGGAAGCCATCATGAGAAGAGATTCAGACAAATGGCTAGAGACTATGAAATCCGAAATGGACTCTATGTATTCCAACCAAGTGTGGACTTTGGTTGATGCACCGGAGGGTGTGACTTCTATTGGATGCAAATGGATCTATAAGAAAAAGATTGAAGCGGATGGCCAAGTTGAAACCTATAAAGCTAGATTAGTAGCTAAAGGTTTCGGACAAAAATAGAATATTGATTATGATGAAATATTTTTTCCTGTTACCATGCTCAAATCTATATGGATTATGCTTGCAATAGCAGCATACCATGATTTTGAGATTTGGCAAATGGATGTGAAGACCGTCTTCCTTAATGGTTATCTTGAGGAAGAGGTTTACATGTCTCAGCCAGAAGGGTTTGTCTCAAAAGGGAGAGAAAATTAGGTATGCAAGCTTAAGAAATCTATTTATGGATTAGAACAGGCCTCGACGAGTTGGAATATCCGATTTGATGTTACAATCAAGGAGTTTGGCTTTATCAAAAATATGGATGAACCTTATGTATACAAGAAGACTAGTGGGAGTGCCATTGTCTTCTTAGTTTTATATGTGGATGACATACTTCTTATTGGAAATGATATCCCAATGTTACAATTGGTCAAGACATGGCTATCAAGTAAGTTTTTCATGAAGGATTTGGGTGAAGCATCCTATATACTAGGTATAAAGATCTATAGGGATAGATCTAAGAGGATGTTAGGCTTGTCCCAATCCAGGTACATAGACTTAGTGCTAAAGAGGTTTAGCATGGATGGAAGTAAAAGAGGTTATTTACCCATGAGTCAAGGCATACATCTCTCTAAAAGGTTGTCTCCTAAAATATCGAAAGAGAGAAATAGAATGAGTTCTATTCCCTATGCTTCGGCAGTAGGGTCGATCATGTATGCTATGCTATGTACTAGGCCTGATGTTGCCTATGCTTTAGGCATAGTTAGTAGATTTTAGGCTGATCCAGGAGAAGATCATTGGAAAGCAGTGAAAAATATTCTTAAGTACCTAAGAAGGACTAAAGATATTTTTCTGGTATATGGAGGATCTGATTTAAAACTAAAAAGTTATTCTGACTCTAGTTTCCAATCAGATCCTGATGATAGCAAGTCCACTTCAGGGTATATCTTTACTCTTAATGGTAAAGCTGTTAGTTAGAAAAGTTCCAAGCAGTAGACTATAGCTGACTCAACCACTGAGGCAGAATATATAGCTGCAAGTGAAGTCACCAAGGAAGTTGTTTGGATGAAGAAGTTCATCACTGAGTTGGGTGTCGTTTCTGAGATTAAGAATCTAGTACCACTTTACTGTAATAATATTGGAGTAGTTGCTCAAGCAAAGGAACCAAGGTCTCATCATAAATCCAAGCACATTCTAAGATGCTTCCATCTCGTTCGTGAAATAATCGAAAGACAAGATGTTGTCATTGAACGAGTAGAAATAAAGAATAACATAGCAGATCCATTCACAAAGGCTCTACCACAGCAGCAGTTCGATCGCCATCTCGATTGTATGGGAATAAAATATAAGGGTGATTGGCTTTAGTGCAAGTGGGAGATTGAAAGAAATATGCCCTACAAGCCAATCGAAATTTGTATTTTGATGGGTTTTTCTTGTAATCTTCCAGACTTATGTATTGACTCTTTAAATAATAAAAGGTATTTTTCATCATATGCTGCATTTTACTTTAGTAATGACTATGATGAACTCCATAAATCAAAAAAATGGGTTTAGAGTTATGATGAGATCATACCTATGAGATCTAAAATTCTAAAAATCTTGATTTAAAATATTCCTAGTCATAGGAGCATTGAGTAGGGGATCAATGTTCCGGATAGATTAGCACTTTTTATGTATGCTCGATGGAGAGGGTGGCAAATCTCATATGTCACTTGTGTGAGACACTAATACAAGGAAGTAGATGCTCATTAGAGAGTGAGTTCACTGAATTGATCCGACTTAGGAAACATCTTATGGAATTTACTTACCTGTCAAGAGATGTTTTCTTATAGTGGGAATTGTGCATGTAATCCTTTGACCTGAGACTACCATAGAACCTTATATACATGAATCCATATTTTTTGGTTCATACTCATTCATGACTTAGTCATGTACGGGGTGTTCTTGATATGGTAGAATGTGTATGGAGGTTGTGAGTAGGTCAACATGGAATCGATCACTCTTGGTAAGAGGAAATCGCATCCTACTTGTTCTGATCGATTGATGATTCTGAAAGCCTTTGATCAAAGTAGAATAATAATTAGAAAGAGTTTTTAATATTTTATTAATTAAATCATCATATAAGATTGAGAGAAATATGAGTATGATATTGGATTTGACATCATTCCATATCCAGAGTCATATTCGGGGTGCAGAGAGATCGCAGGATCAAATTGCACGGTAACTTTCCACTGAAAGATATTTTTGATATTTTCATCAAAAAATTTATATCTTCTAAGTAGACATGATACATTGCTAGACGTCAATCTTGTCTTATGGGTTTGATCAAATTAAAGAGTTTAATTTAATCACTAATTAGAAAGAGTTCTAACTGCTGAAATCAGGTTAGCTCGATTGGATCTAGATCGACTAGATTAAATTCTAATCAAATCAAATTGACTTGAACTTAGACCTATTGCTGGCTAGATGTAGAACTCAATGGGTCACACATAAAGGGTATTGATCAGGGGTCTAATTGGATTAGATCATGTTTTTAAAATTGACATGCTAGCACATGTGGCAAAAAACTAGCTCCTTGTTTCAAATTGGGTTTAAAATTGATTCCAAATTGGGCTAATTAAAGCCAAATCAATTCAAATAAATTTTAGATTTGAGGTTTTCAGCCCTTGGCTACATGTATCAAAAATTTGGAGTTAGGAAACCAAGTCTCCATGAGTCAAAAATTTTTCTTGTGCGTGGGTGCAGTTTTTGTGTGCAGAAATAGCTTTCACATCCCATGAGATGGGATGCCTCATCCTCAAGCTTATCCTATGTTCCATGATGAAATAAATTTTTTGATAATTCCTAACTTTATTTTGAGCATGAGAAATTTTTCTAAAGTTAAAATTCCTTTTGGTTTAATCATGGAAATTTGTTGAATTTGGAAATCCTATCAGCCTGATCCATGCACCTGACCAAGAGTCCAACTTGTGAAGGACTCTAACCCATTTGTCACGCCACTTCTTAATCTGAATTTTTTTCCATGACATTCTCATGTTAGTGCCTTAATTTTTGGTCATTGGATGGACAAAATTACATTGATGGATGGTGGAAAACAATTATGCCATGGGAAGCTACGTGATGCATCAGAGAATCATCGAGAAAAATATTTCGAAGAGTCCTTCTACATGAAGCGTCTCTTGGATTTTTTTCTGATAATTGCCATATATCAAAAACTTTTAGATGGACATGAGAATTTATCAAGAGGTATGAGATTTTCTAATGGATGCGAGATAGCACGTGGAAGGGGCGCAAAAAATTCCCAAAGGCAACCCATCGCTAAGTATTTAAAGGGGGTGCGCCGGGGGATTGGATTGATTCAGATTTCCAATTCCTCCTTTTTTTCTAACATCCTCTCCCTTTTGTCCAATTAGTCTCTTTCTTCTCTTGTTAGGACAAGTCCAAAAATAGAAAGGACAAGTCTGATTTTAGGACAAGAGTCTAGGAAGAGAATTAAGGAAGACAAGGAGAGAAGAAAGGTAGGGATAGGAAGGCTAAGAGAAGAGGAAGAGGGTCATGAGGTCCTGGTGTTTAAGAAAATTCTGAGAGTGAGAATTTTGGAGAAAAAATTATCTCAAAGAGTTGGTGTTCTAATCATAGCCCTGTGTGGATCATCGTTGGAGGGCGAACACTTGGGCTCCTGGTGGAGGTTCTGTCGAAATTTGGAATAAGCGCTGTAGATATTTTTCTATGACTTAAATTTAATCTTGAATTTATGTTATATATGATTGTTAATCATCAAGGAGATTCTGATTTAAGGGTTTAATATTTAGGATTTTTTTATTAAAATTTTGAAATTTATTTTGTTTCCACTGTGCATGCCCACCCTGAAACCCTACAGAATATGCACAATCAATTTTAAACAAGGGATTCTATGCAACTAAATTATATGCATGTAATTGATCCAACTTAAAAGGTTACCTTGTCTCCAACGATCACCAAAAGTTAATCTAAGATGATGAATAGTTCTAAATAATTAAGTTTCTACTCTTATCATGCAATTTTTATTAGATTTATGTGGGTAAATTTTAGGTTAATTTGAAAAAAATAATAATTAATACTAAAAAAATAGTTAGGATTAGGATTAAGATTGATCTCATCAAAATAAAGTATTTCACCCTTCTTTTCTTCTCTTTTTTTTTTCTAAAAAAATTAAAAAAGTTAGTAAGTTATATTCACAAGAAAATCAAAGAAATTAAATATTAAAATTGATGCCATTCTCTGACAATGGTGCCAAAAATTGATAAGGTCACGATGTTATCGTTAGGACATTATGCTTATCAAATTAATTTTAATTTTTAAAAATTAAAAATATATAAAAAGTAATGAGTTGAGTCGAATCTATAGAGAAGGCAGTACTTTGATTTGAAATCTTTGATTTTATAAAAAAATAAAATTTTGAAAAAATCAATTTAAGTCGGAAAATAAAAATTAAAAATATAAAAAATTAATCAGATACTAAGATCTACTATTTAGATCCTAGCTTCTACTTGCAATAAAAATAAACAATAAAAATTTAAAGTGCATAAAAATAAATTGGTACTAAGATCTACTAACTAGATCCTAGCATCTATTTGTGATAAAAATAAAAGATAAAAATTTAAAGTGCAAAAAAATAAATTTTACATTAATTGAAATTAAAATTCAAGTATAAAGAATTTTAAAAAACTTAAAATAAAATAAAACTGTAACAAGGATCTGAAGTTGATCGATGCAGTCTCGTCAAAAAGATGGTTGACAATTTTTTCTTCTTCCTTCGTACTCTATGGAGCGAACCGGCTTCTCTTCTTCTTCTCCTTAGATCTCTAAATCTCTCTAATTTTTTTCTTAATTTTTTTTATTTTTTTATTGATTTTTTTTCTTTTTTTCTTTTATTCTCAGATCCTTTTGAAAGAAGAGTGCTCTATAAGGCAATCGCAAGTGTGTTGTAATGGGACTTTTCTTTATAATTTTTCAACTTATATAATGACATTTATTATTTGATAATAAAATGAGGCATTGATTCATTATTTTAGCTGCATCTTATTATATCTAAGATTATGATGAACTTCAAAGATTAGGATAATAGTTTTAGGAGACATGAATGGGTCATGTTAGTGAAACCTAAAACTCTAAAATCCTAATCTTAAATATTACTGATCGTAGGAGCATTGAGTCAGAGATCAATATTTCGGATAGACTAGCACATCCTATGTATGCTCGATGGAGAGGGTGGCAGATCTCACTAGCCATTTGTGTATGGGACACTAATACAAAGATGTGGATGCTCATTTGAAAATGAGTCCACTAAATTGACTTGATGAAAGAGAACATCTTATGGAAGCCTTATTTGCATGTCAAAGATGGTTTTCTAAGTAGGAGTTGTGTGATCTTTAGACCTGAGATCACCATGGAATCTTATGCATATGAACTCATATTTTGATTCATACTCAGGCATGGCATTAAGACATATATGGGGTGTTCTAGATATGGTGGGGTGTGTATGAAAGTTGTGAGTAGGTCAATATGGAATCGATCACTCTTAGTAAGAGGAGATTGCATCTTGTGTATTCTAATTCCTTGATGACTCGAAAAAATATTTTGGCCAAAAGTAGGAAGGAGATTAGAAAGAGCTTCTAATGCTTCATCATTAGAGTTATCATTGGTTAATTAAGAATCAATATGAATATATGTTTGAGTTTGACATGGTTCCATACTCATGACATATTCTGGGTGTAGGGATGATCGAAGGATTGAATTGCACGGTAATTTACCACTGAAGGATATATTTGGTATTTCTATTAAATTTTATATCTTTTAAGTAGTCATGATATATTACTAGATATTAATCTTGACTTGTAGATTTGATCGAATTAAAGAGTTTAATTCGATAGACAATTAGAAAGAATTCTAAGTTTTGAACTCGGGTTAGATTGATTGGACCTAAATCAGTTAGATTGAAATTTAATCAAATTAGATCACTTACACCCAGACTTACTGCTTGCTAGATATGAAATTCAATAGATCATACACATATGAAAATTGGTCAAGGACCCTTTTGATAAGGTTGATTGAAATTTTGGATTCAATCAGGGTTCCTGATAAGCATACCAGCACGTGTGGAAACCCTAGCTTCTTAGGAGATCAATTTGGTATCATGCCTTGCTAATTTGCTAGCCCAATTTGGTGAGCAATTGGATCTGGTCATGCCACCTAGAATCAACCAAAAAGAGACACCACATCTCTTGATTAATGCCAAAAACCAAGAGTCTAAGTTGTGAAAAACTCTTGGCGCAAATAAGAAGAGCCACGTGCTCTTTGGTTTTGGCATGCAGAAGGACTAAGAGTCCTTCTACTTTGGGTCTCTAATTTTTATGACAATAAGATCAGATCTTTAACCACCTATCACACCATTAAAGTATAAAAAAATATTGGGATTATGCATGGAATTTTTGTGGAACCTTGTAGCACGTGCGAGAGGTCTTCTAGATGCACGAAGAGATGCAAAGATTCCTTCTGTTTAAGGAATCTTAAGTGATTATTTTATTTGATATTTTTTTTGATAATGATTATATTTAAATGCTGATTATGTATGATTAATCTAAAAAATAATCAGATGATGGAACGTTGCCTTTGATGCCCTTTTCTGGGCATGCACGCGTGCGACAGAGAGAAGGCACTTGCGTGTCTCTCTGATGAAGAGTCCTCTACTTTAAAATCTTATCCAAATGGGGAATCACTTGCTGATAGCCTTTCCATTTGAATCAAGGATTACATGGAAAAAATTTACACAAATCTGGAATCAAAAGAGATGCCAAATGCATCTCTTTCTGGGCATGCGCATGTGAGAGGGAAATAATCGACATATCACACCCTGAAGAGTCCTTCTGTTTGAAGACTCTCAGATATGTGATATGAGGACCTGATATGGCTTTTTAGATAAGTCATGCCTTCTCTATTGGCACCCCATTTGGTGTTATAAATAGGGGATGGCAGATAGATTGATCATTCAATTCTTACATCCCCTATCCACTTCCTCTCTCCCTCTCTTACAAATCTAGGGTTTAGGACAAAGGCTTGTTCTTTTAACACAAGTCTAATCCTAATAGCTCTAAGGGTTTAAGAGGTCTAGAAGAAGGTGGTCAAGTCTAGTGGGTGGTTCTGGGAGGATCAGACTCAGGTATGAAGGAAAGTCTGATCGATTGGTGACTAGTTGAGTTCTAAGGGCTAGAACTTTTGAAGCAAGGTGAAGGAGGAGCACTGTCTTTGGTCTAATTTCTGTGTGGATCATCATTGGAGGGTGGACACTTGGACACCTAGTAAAAATTTGGATTAGTGCTATAGATATTCTTCTTATCCAAGTTTAATTCAATTATACTTTGATTGATTTAGTCAAGGATTTCTGGATATTAGGGTTTCCGGTGCATCAGGTATTTTCAAATAAAAATTTTGAACTCCTAACCCTTTCGCTGCACCACCAAAATCCAACAGTAGTGTCAGAGCCTACCTTGATTTATACAATCAAAAATTAAAATATTATCTTAATTGTGATCAAGCTTGGATTTTTGGTTTGGTTCAAGTTGGGTCAAGGGTTGAACCCAATTGAACATCCAAAACTGAGCATATCTTGGAGATATATTTTAATTAAATGCATGATGTATGTATAGAATCTTTCTGAGTAGCCTAATACTCGAATTGAGATTTATAAATAAGCCATCCGATCATAAGAGCAAGTAGGATTTAAAGACTCTCTCTTCCCATTATGGGTACTCTTATGGCGTGTATGGGTGCCCACTGTGATGTCCTAAGAAAAAGAACTGTGAAAAAAATATTTTGTATTCATACATATGATATGCTTAAATTGCTATGTTATAATCATATTGTATGATTATGTTTTCATATCTTGGAGATATGATTAGATGCTATGATTAGTTGTGATGATTGTTAAGATACAACTATAATAGTGCATCATTATGATTGATTGAATTAGGATGTGCATGAGACCATTAAAGCCCTCATAAAAATTATATTAAATCATAGTATTGTGAACCAGAAGCTGACTTATTTCTTGAATCGATTAATCAATTGGTGTCAAGGAGTGTTTCAAGTGTGGTGGTTATTTAATTGATTCTATTTGCTGGCCTAGCTAATTTTATTGGTGTCTAAGAAAAACAACGGAGGGACACCACCAATCTTAACACTTTTCTAGTCAATTGAATTAGTTCAAATTTTGAATGAAGGTTGCTCAGTGTTTTGAACACTACATATGCCTTCCTTCATGCCTAGTTAATATCCTGTCAAAAATCATAGTAGATTTGTTGTGATATTCACAAGACTTGCTATGGAGATTGATGTGGTTTGTCTTGGTGCATATTAGATGCTTTATGATATATTTGGATATGATGCCTTGTTGTGATATCCACAAAGGCAGTATTTTTTAGATATGGCTGTATGGAAATAAAGGGTCTGACTTAACTAAAAATACTATAGTTTGTTATAATATCCACAAGGCTATGAGTATTTTTAGAGGCAAAGATTATATTAAGAATTGCATGAGATGTAATTGGATAGGTTTTCCTATTTTTGAACTCGTTGAGGTTTGTTGTAACATCCACAAGACTTCATTAAGGAATTAGGGTCTCAACCCCATTAAGAAACTAGATTAGGGTTTTTCATTTATCATAGGAGAGGGCTATGGTATCCGATAAAATAGTGGAAGACATAACTAGTTAAAAGACCTCATCTAGATATGCATGTCAAATATGAGTTGTCTGCTTAAACTATTATTCTTTATTTATGTAGATATAAGTCTGCATTATGGCTTCTTTATTCTTACTATATGAGATATGTTGATTGATCCAAACTATGTGGACTGGTTGAAAACATGCAAATTAGATTCGTATCGGAGAAAAACTTCGATGTTTTGGATATTCCTGATCCTAGATTGGTCAGTTAAAAGAAGAAGACAAAAGAAGTCCTCATGGATATTATTTGTGAAAAATTTGGATATTGGGAGAATAATTGCTAGAATTATCTTGCAAGTTTGAAGCAGGGTGCAAGTGTAGCACCAAAAGATGTGTATATGATACAGACCTATTTTTCATTGAGTAGCTCAGACTTTGATACTTGAGTATTGGATACCACCTATGGATTACATATTTATAATTTATTACAGCAACTACAGAATATCAAAAGTCTGAAAAAAGGTGATCTTGAGCTTTATCGCGCAAGTAGAGAGTCCATTAGCACAGAGGCTGTGGGAACCTGTATGTTTGATTTGCCTTCAAGCAAAATTTTAGAATTAAAAGACTGTTATTACATGCCAAAGATAATTAATTAGAAATATTATTTCTATACCTTTGTTATTAAAACAAGATTATGAAATAAGGCTAATGAGAAATGGATGCTCCATTTTTTTTTCTAATGAATTTTATGGCAGTGGTTATATTGATAATAATCTTTTAATTCTTGTACTTAATGAAAATATTTTTCATGTTGAAAGAAATATGAAAAAAAAAGAGAAGATGTGAATATCATATATCTTTAGCATTACCGCCTTAGTCATATTAGTGAGTCCAAGATAAATAAGTTATACAAAAAAAGAATTCTTCGACCTGTATGATTATGAATCATTGGAAACTTGTTGTTGGATTCCAGTGATGCAATGAAATATAAATTTTAAAAATTTTATAAATATTCAATAATAGAAAATAAGTTTAACAATTAAACTAGACTATCAGAATACAAAATTCTAGGAACATCTTGATGATTACAATCAAACAACATAAACATGTGTAACAAGAAAAGATCAGAATGTTGGAATTCGGGGTTTGATGCATGTACGTGTGTTTCAAAATTTTTTTTTCTAAACACCACAGTGGAGAATAAGATAAAAATAATTTTAATCTGATTTATGCATGCATAAAAGTATAAAACTATATGGATCTATTTCATATGCTGAAATTGATATATGCTGAAATTCAGATTGTGATCAAATCACATATCCGTTTCGTAATCTCTTTCTTCAAAACTGGATCTAAAAGAGATGAGGCTCTCTGTTAGTCGTACAAGTATCCGACCTCTATGAGGATCCACTCGAGATCAGCATGGAACAGCCCTCTATAATCTGAATTTTGATTTTCTAAAATTCAGCCTACTAAATCTGAACGAAGCCTGGATTGCGATCAACACTTGATCTTTCTCCTTGATCTTCTTCTTCTCCTCTTCTCTAGAGTTTTTTCTTGCTATATGTTGCTACTAGATGCTAGAAATTAGCAAAAAAGAGGCACCCAAATTCTTTTGGGCGTGGAACTCCTTGGGATGCGCGTCCCAAGGAAGGGGTGTATAGAACACCCAAGAGAAGAGAAAGGGAGAGGAAGAGAGGGTGTGGAGAGAGCCTTTGGATGTGAGGGCTGCTGGTTTTGATGCTCTAGGGACTTTAGGAGAGATTCGTTTAAATAGGCACAAAGACTGAATCCTATTCGATCATATAATACAAGTCCTACTTGCATTAGGATTCCTATTAATTTAAGTTATTCAACTTATATTAGGAAGCCCATTAGGTGCCAACAATTGAAGCCCTTGCACCCATAATTGGACATCCTCTTTTGTATGCAAAAGACACCCCATATGAAAACCAAAGGTCCTCTAATTAATAGACATGCCCAAATTTATCAAATCAAAGTGGCACCCAACAATAACTATCAAGGAGATTCATAAGGGACTTGCACCCTTAATTTATGTGATCTATAACCTTAGACACCCAACAATTAAAGTCTCATAAATCTTATTCATAATGGTTATTAATAGGTAATTAAGTTAGAATTAATTTATCAAATAAGTAATCCCAACAGAAAGAGGAATTGGGTTCAACCATGTGCTAGCAAGGTTACCATGAACCTAATGGGTTTCTCTAAACCCAATTGATATTTTATAAGCTTAATTACTTATTTCAGACCTAATCTCTTTGTTTTGTGACCTCATAGATTCAATTCATCTGGTAGTAAGACATACAATGATCTCTATCATCGTATCATTCAAACTCTTTTCAATGGATCAGAATAATTTCACTCTAACTCAATAAAGATTGTCGATCCGGAACAATCCTAATGAGTGAAAGAGGAGTGCCCTATAAGCCAATCACAAGTTTGTTGCAGTGGAACTTTTCTTTATAATTTTTCAACTCATGTAATGACATTTATTATTTCATAATAAAATGAGGCATTGATTCATCATATTAGCTGTATCTTATTATGACTAAGATTATGATGAACCTCAAAGATTAGGGCAATAATTTTAGGAGACATGAATGGGTCATACTAGTGAGACCTAAAATCCTAAAATCTTAATCTTAAATATTTCTGATTGTAGGAGCATTGATTAGGGGATCAACGTTCTGGATAGACTGGTACATCCTATGTATGCTCGATAGAGAGGATGGTAGATCTCACTAGCCACTTGTGTGGGACACTAATACAAGGATGTGGGTGCTCAATTGAAAAATGAGTCCACTGAATTACCTCAATGAAAGAGAACATCTAATGGAAGCCTTATTTGCATGTCAAAGATGATTTTCTAAGTGGGAGTTGTGCAAGTGATCCTTAGACCTGAGACCACTATAGAATCTTGTGCACATGAATCCATATTTTGGTTCATACCCAGGCATGATATTAAGACATGTATGGGGTGTTCTGAAAATGATAGAGTGTGTATGAAGGTTGTGGTAGGTCAACATGGAATAGATCTCTCCTAGTAAGAGGAGATCGCATCCTGTGTATTCTCATTTGTAGATGACTCAGGAAAAATCTTTTGGCCAAAAGTAGGAAGGAGATTAGAAAGAGTTTCTAAAGCTTCTTCATTAGAGTCATCATTGGTTAATTGAGAATCGATATGAATATGTATTTGAGTTTGACATGATTCCATACTCATGAACATATTCAGGGTGTTGGGATGATCGAAGGATTGTATTACACAGTAACTTGCCACTGAAGGACATATTTGATATTTTTATCAAATTTTTATATCTTTTAGGTAGTTATGATACATTGCTAGACATCAATCTTAATTTGTAGGTTTTTGATCGAATCAAAGAGTTTAATTCAAATGCCAATTAGAAAGAGTTCTAATTACTGAAATCGGGTTAGCTCGATTGGACCTAAATCGGTTAGATTAAATTCTAATCAAATTAGATTAACTTGCACCCAAACCTACTACTAGCTAGATGTGGAACCCAACGGGTCACACATATATGAAAATTGGCCAAGGACCCTTTTGAAAAAAAAGGTTGATTGGAATTTTGGATTCAATTAGGGTTCCGATAAGCATGCTAGCATGTGTAGAATCCCTAGCTCTTTTGGAGATCAATTTTGTCTCATACCTTACTCATTTGCTAGCTCAATTTGGTGAGAATTTGGGTCAGGTCAAGCCACCTAGAAGTAGCTAAAAAGAGGCACCATATCTATTGATTAATGCCAATAACCAAGAGTCCAAGATGAGAAGGACTCTTGGCGCTAATATGCAGAATGCATGCGCGCTTTATTTGTGGCGTAGAGAAGGACTAAGAATCCTTCTATTTTGGGCTTCTAATTTTTATGGTAAGTAGATCAGATGATGAGCCATGTAGCACACTTTTTAAAGAATGAAAAATCTTTCAGATTTTGCATGAAAATTGCTGGAAAAATTCTGTGCGCTCGATAGGATTTTCTGGGCGCACGAAGGGATGTGAAGACTCTTTCTGTTTAGGGAGTCTTATGCAACTTTTATCTGATATTTTTCTATGATAAGGATCAATTTTAAGTGGTTATCATGTGATAAAAATCTCAAGAATTATCAGGTTAAGAAAGGTTGTTTTTCACACCCTTTTCTAGGTGTGCGCGTGCGCGATAGGGAGAAGGTGCTCGCATGTCTCTTTGGTGTAGAGTCCTTCTCACACATAAATTCTTATCCAAATAAGGTGTCATTTAGTGATGGCCTTTTTATTTGAATAATGGCTTATGTGGCAAAATTTTTTGCTAATATGATGTGTGAAGAGATGCAAAAAGTATCTCGTTCTGGGCATGTGCGTGTGACAAGGCAGAAATTGATGTATCACCCCCTGAAGAGTCCTTCTGTTTAAGGACTCTCAGATAAGTGATATGAGGACTTGATATACCTTTCTAGATGAGGCATGCCTTATTTGTTAGTGCCCCATCTTGTGCTATAAATAGGGGACAGTAGATGGGGTGAGAATTTAATTTTTGCATCCCCTATCCACTCCCTCTCTCCCTCTCTTACAACTCTAGGTTTTAGGACAAGGCTTGTTCTTTTAAGACAAGCCTAATCCTAATAGTTCTAAGGATTTAAGAGGTCTAGAAAAAGATGGTCAAGTCTAGTTGATGGTTCAAAAAGGTTCAGACTCAGGTCTGGAGGAAAATCTGATCGATTGGTGGCTGGTTGAGTTCAGGGGCTAGAACTCTTGAAGCAAGGTGAAGAAGGAGCACTGTCCTTGGTTCAATTTTTGTGTGGATCATAGTTGGAGGATGAACACTTGGATGTCTTATAGAAATTATATTAGCATTACATATATTCTTCTGATCCAAATTAATTTTATTGTACTTTGATTGATATAGTCAAGAGTTTCTGGGCATTAGGTTTTTCAGTGCATCAGGTATTTTTAATGAAAATTTTAAATACCTAATACTTCCACTGTGCCACTAGAACCCTTCAGTGGTATCAGAACCTATCTTGATTTGTATAATCAAAGATTAAATTATTATCTTGATTGTGATCAAGCATGAGTTTTTGGTTTGGTTCAAGTCGGGTCAAGGGTTGAACCCGATTGAACATCCAAACCCTAGCATGTCTTAGAGATATGTTTTAAATATAAAATGTATGATGTATATGTAGAATCTTTCTTAGTAGCTTAGTACTCTAATTGAGATTCATCACCAGGCCATCCAATCATAAGATCAAGTAGGGTTTATAGACCCTCTCTTCCTATTCAATAGGATACTCTTATGGCGTGTAGGGGTGCCACTGTGATGTCCCAAGAAGAAGAACTGCAAAAAGAGTATTTTGTATTTATACATGCTATTAGAACTTCATGCATATATGATATGCTAGAAATGCTAGTTATAGTCATATTGTATGATTATATATTTTTTTTCATATCTTAGAGATATGACTGAATGCTATGTTTAGTTGTTATGACTATTAAGATACAACTAAATTTGTGCATCATTGTGATTGATTGATTTAGGATGTGCTTGAGATCATTAAAGCCCTCATAAAAATCATATTAAGTCGTAGTATTGTGAACCAAAAATTGACCTATTTTCTTGAATCGATTAATTAATTGGTGTCTAAAGAGTGTTTCAAGTACGGTGGTTATTTAATTAGTTCCATTGCTGGCCTGGCCAATTTTATTGGTGTCTAAAAAAAATGATGGGGGGACCTCCACCAATCTTAACACTTTGCTGGCTAATTGGATTAGTTCAAATCTTGAATGAAGATAGCTTAGTGTTTTAAACACTACTAGGGGCCTTTTTTCATGCTAGGTTAATATTACATCATGAATTATGGCTAGTTTGTTGTGTTACCATAAGGCTTGTCATAAGGATTGATATAACATAATCCTGGTGCATAAAAGATGCTTACGGTAATTTTGGATATACTGCTTTGTTGTGCTAACACAAGGGCAGTTATATTCGATTTTGACTGTATTGAAACAAAGGGTCTTACTTAACTAAAATATTATAGCTTGTTGTGTTAACATAAGGCTAATAATATTTTAGAGGCCAAGATAAAATATTGAGAATTGTATGAGATATAATTGAAAAGAGTTTTCTACCTATAACTCATAAGGGTTTGTTGTGTTAACACAAGATCATTATGAGGAATTAGGATCTCAATCCAACAAAGATAAATATAAAATATATCTCATTTACCATAAGAGAGGGCTATGGTATCCGATAAAATAGTGTGAGACATAAGTAGTTTAAAAGTCCTCATCTAGTTATGCATGTCAAATATGAGTGGTCTGCTTATTCTATTATTTTTTTATATAGATTTAAGTCTACATTATGACTTCTTTATTTTCACCCCATGATACCATAGATAAAACTATGTTGACCGATCCAACTATGTGGATTGGTTGAAGAACTTACAAATTAGGTTTATATCGAAAAAGAACTATGATGTTCTAGATATTTCTGATCCTAGATTGGTTAGTAATAATGAGGAGATAATGATATTTGAATGGATATTATTTATGATAAATTTAGATATTAAGAGTATAATTGCAAGAATTATCCTGTAAGATTGAAGCAGGATGCAAGTGTAGCACCAAAAAGGTGTGTATATGATACAGACCTTTTTTTCATTATGTGATTCAGACTCTGATATTTGGGTATTGAATATCATCTGTGGATCACACATTTATAATTCATTACAGAGACTACAGAATATCAAAGATCTGAAAAGAGGCAACCTCGAGCTTTATGGTGCAAGTGGAGAGTCCATTAGCGCAGAAGCTGTGAGAACTTGTATGTTTGATTTACCTTCAGATAAAATTTTAGAATTAAAAGATTGTTATTACATACCAAAGGTCATTAGAAATATTATTTCTATACCTTTGTTATTAAAACAAAGTTATGAAATAAGGCTAATGGAAAATGGATCGCTCCATTTTCTTTTCTAATGAATTTTATGGCAGTGGTTATTTAGATAATAATTTTTTAATTCTTGCACTCAATGAAAATATTTTTCATATTGAAAGAAGTATGAAAAGAAAGAGAGAAAATGTGAATATCACATATCTCTGGCATTGCCGCCTTGGTCATATTAGCGAGTCAAGGATAAACAAGTTATACAAAGAAGAATTCTTTGACCCATATGATTATGAATCATTCAGAACTTGTGAATCTTGTCTCATGGGTAAGATGACTAAGACTCCATTTTCTAGACATGGAAAAATGGCAAGTGAGTTGTTAGCCCTAGTACATACAGATATATGTGGACCAATGACAACTCAGGCTAGAGGTGGATACTCCTATTTTATTATCTTTACAGATAATTTATCAAGGTTCGGGTATGTGTATCTTATGAAACATAAATCTGAAGCCTTTGATAAGTTCAAGGAGTATCAATGTATGGTCAAAAAATAAACTGAAAAAAAGTATCAAGGTTCTCCGATCTGATCGAGGAAAAGAATACTTATCCATTGAATTTCTTGATAATCTTAAAAGTAAAGGTATTCTCTCGGAATGGATCCCTCCTAATACGCCTCAGTTAGATGGTGTAGCAGAAAGGAGGAATTGTATTGTGATGGATATGGTGCGGTCCATGATATGCTTCATTGATCTCCCAAATATTTTTTTAGAGATAATGCCCTAGAGACTGCTACATATATATTAAACAAAGTGCCTTCAATGTCTGTTGCAAGCACTCGATATGAAATATGGAAGAGAAGGAAGCTTAATCTTAAAAATCTTAAGATTTGGGGCTATCCTGCTTATGTCAAAAATATTTTTGGACATAAGCTTAATGTTAGATCAGACAAGTGTAGGTTTGTAGGATATCCTAAGAAAACTAATGGATACTATTTCTACCATCCTATTGATCAAAAAGTATTTGTTAGTAGGCATGACACTTTCTTGAAAAATGAATTCATCTAAGAAGGAGGCAGTGGGAGGAATATTGAACTTACTAAAGTTCATGATCTACAAACTGATCCAGAAATACCAGTGGTTGGACCACAAGAAGATCCTTAATTAGAAGTACCCAAGGATAAGGTACATCCACAATACACACCTCCTCTCCGAAGGTCAGATAGAGTGCATCAAGCACCTCTAAGATATGATTTTGTCATTGAGAATGATAATTCGATCAATTTCATTCAAAATGATGATCCACTGACCTATTCGGAAGCTATCATGTGTAGAGACTCAGATAAATGGCTGGAAGCAATGAAATCTGAGATGGACTCGATGTACACTAACCAAGTGTGGACCTTGGTTGATGCGCCTAAGGGTGTGACCCCAATAAGGTGCAAGTAGGTCTTTAAAAAGAAGATCAGAGCAAATGGCCAAGTAGAAACCTACAAAGCTAGGTTAGTGGCGAAGGATTTCAGTCAAAGGCAAGGAATTGACTATGATGAAACTTTCTCACTAGTGGCTATGCTCAAGTCCATCCAAATTTTGCATGCTATAGTAGCATACTATGATTATGAGATCTGACAGATGGATGTCAAGACTGTATTTCTCAATGGTAATCTAGAGGAAGAAGTCTATATGACTCAGCCAGAGAGATTTATCTCAAGTAGGAGTACAAATCAAGTATGCAAGCTAAAGAGATCCATCTATGGGTTAAAGCAGGCTTTGAGGAGCTGAAATATCTAATCAAGTATGCAAGCTAAAGAGGTCCATCTATGGGTTAAAGCAGGCTTTGAGGAGCTGAAATATCTAATTTGATATGATAGTCAAAGAGTTTGACTTTATCAAAAATAAGGATGAACCATGTGTGTATAAGAAGACAAGTGGAAGTGTTATTGTCTTTTTGGTTCTGTATGTCGGTGACATACTGCTTATTGGGAATGATATCCCAATGATGCAATCGATCAAAACTTGGCTATCAAATAAGTTTTTTATGAAAGACTTAAGTGAAGCATCCTATATACTGGATATAAAGATCTATAGAGATAGATCTAAAAGGATGTTAGGCTTATCCCAATCATGGTCCATAGATCTCATATTAAAGAGATTTAATATAGAGGCAAGTAAGAGATTACTTGTCTGTAAGTTATGGTATATATCTCTCTAAAAAAATATGTCCTAAGACACCAAAAAAAAAAGGATGAATGAAATCCCTTATGCTTCGACTGTAGGATCAATTATGTATGCCATGCTATGTACCAAGCCTGATGTAGCTTATGCTTTGGACATAGTTAGTAGATTTCAAGCCGATCCAAGGAAGGATCAATGGAAAGTAGATGATAGCAAGTCAATATCAGGGTATGTGTTTATCCTAAATGATGGGGTAGTGAGTTGGAAGAGTTCCAAGCAGCAGATAGTAGCTGACTCAACTACTGAGCCAGAGTATGTTGCTGCTAGTGAAGCCATTAAAGAAGCTATCTGGATGAAGAAGTTCATCATGGATTTAGGAGTCATTCCTAAGAATGAAGGACTGATGTCACTCTATTGTGATTATACTGGGGCCATTGTTCAAGCTAAGGAACTTAGGTCTCATTATAGATCCAAGCACATCCTCAGACGCTTACATCTTATTAGAGATAAGATATTATCCTTGAATGAGTAGACAGAAAGAACAATACAGCAGATCTATTCACTAAGGCCATACCACAGCAACTATATGATCGCCATCTTGATTGTATGAGATACAAAGGCGATTGGCTTTAGTACAAGTGGGAGATTGAAAGAAGAGTGTCCTATAAGCCATCGCAAGTGTGTTGCGGTGGAACTTTTCTTTATAATTTTTTAACTCATATAAAGACATCTATTATTTCATAATAAAATGAGGTATTGATTCATCATATTAGCTGTATCTTATTACGACTAATTATGATGAACCTCAAAGATTAGGGCAACGATTTTAGGAGATATGAATGGGTCATGCTAGTGAGATCTAAAATCCTAAAATCTTAATCTTAAATATTTTTGATCATAGGAGCATTGATTAGGGGATCAATATTCTGGATAGACTGGCATATCCTATGTATGCTCGATGGAGAGGGTGGCGATCTCACTAGCCACTTGTGTGGGACACTAATACAAGGATGTGGGTGCTCAATTGAAAAATGAGTCCACTGAATTGACTCGATGAAAGAGAATATCTAATGGAAGCCTTATTTGCATGTCAAAGATGGTTCTCTAAATGAGAGTTGTGCAAGTGATCCTTAGACTTGAGAACATCATAGAATCTTATGAACATGAACCCATATTTTGGTTCATACCCAGGCATGGCATTAAGATATGTACAGGATGTTCTGGGTATGATGGAGTGTGTATGAAGGTTATGAGTAGGTCAACATGGAATCGATCGCTCCTAGTAAGAGGAGATCGCATCTTGTGTATTCTCAATCGTAGATGACTCAGAAAAAATCTTTTGATCAAAAGTAGGAAGGAGATTAGAAAAAATTTCTAAAGCTTCTTCATTGGAGTCATCATTGGTTAATTGAGAATCGATATGAATATGTATTTGAGTTTGATATGATTCCATACTCATGAACATATTCAGGGTGCTGGGATGATCGAAGGATTATATTTTGATCGAATTAAAGAGTTTAATTCAAATGCCAATTAGAAAGAGTTCTAATTACTGAAATTAGATTAGTTCGATTGGACCTAAATCGGTTAGATTAAATTCTAATCAAATTAGATCAACTTGCATCCGAACTTACTACTAGCTAGATATGGAACCCAATGGGTCACACATATATGAAAATTGGCCAAGGATCCTTTTGAAAAAAAGGTTGATTGGAATTTTGGATTCAATCAGGGTTCCAGTAAGCATGTTAGCACTTGTGGAATCCCTAGCTCTTTTGGAGATCAATTTGGGCTCATACCTTGCTCATTTACTAGCCCAATTTGGTGGGCATTTAGGTTAGGTCAAGCCATCTAGAAGTAGCTGAAAAGAGGAACCATATCTATTGATTAACGCCAATAACTAAGAGTCCAAGATGAGAATGACTCTTGGCTCTAATATGCAGAATGCATGCACGCTTTATTTATGGCATGGAGAAGGACTAAGAATCCTTCTTGTTGGTGCAAAAATCCGCCTGCACCGGAGAAACTGGAGTCGAGGGAGTCGCGGTCGCCGTCGGGACCTGCAAAAGAAGTCTAAACCAGAGGTGGGGTTGCTCCGGCAAGACCCTCCGATGCTCAAGTCAGTTCTCTGCCTCAACAAGAATGGAGTGCTCGAACGGTAATTTTAGCAGAGTTTCTAGGTAAAAAATAAGAGCTTAGAGCATAACGTATCTGGGGTCCCCCTTTTTATAGGTGGAGGGTGCAACAGACTGATAGCGACATTCGTAACCGTCTAGTAGTGGGCCGCCCATAGTCAGGGGGAATTTATTGCAAGGGGTAGTGGAGCAGAATCATGGCTATCGCCGTAGCTCGCCATGTGGAATCAGTTGTGGGGAGTGGAGTGGCATCCGTTGTCGTGACTCGTCAGGGAGTGGTGGAATCGCACCGGATCCACCGCAGGGGGGTGGAGCAGAATCGTGGCCATTAGTATGGCCTGTCAGGAAGTAATGGAGCTGCGTAGAGTCTGTCGCAGGGAGTGGAGCAGTGTTGTCTGTTACTGTGGCCTGTCAGGGGGTCCAGACTTGTCGGTCGAAGTTCGATCAGAATCGGAAGCAAGGTCCGGCACCTGTAGGAGCTCGGACGAGGCCTTCCCGCAGTCAGGGTAGAAGGAAGAGTCCGACTCTCGTGGGAGTCCGGACGAGGTCTGTCTGCAACCAGAGTCGGGGACGAGGTCCGACTCCCGTAGGGGTCCGGGCAGAGTCTTCCTTGCGGTTGAAGTTGGGGACGGAGCCCGGCTCCCGTAGGAGTCCGGACAGAGTCTTCCTTGCGGTTGAAGTTGGGGATGGAGCCCGGCTCCCGTAGGAGTCCGGGCGGAGTCTTCCTTGCGGTTGAAGTTGGGGACGGAGCCCGGCTCCCGTAGGAGTCCGGGCGGAGTCTTCCTTGCAGTTGAAGTTGGGGACGGAGCCCGACTCCCGTAGGAGTTTGGGCGGAGTCTACCAGCGGTTGAAGTTGGTGACGGAGCCCGGCTCCCGTAGGAGTCCGGGGGGAGTCTTCCTTGCAGCTGGCAAGATCAGGCTCCCGTAGGAGTCCGATCAGAGTCTACCTGCAATTAAAGTCAGAGGCGAAGTCCGGCTCTCATAGGAGTCCGGGTGGAGCTTACCAGCAGTTGAAATTGGTGACGGAGCCCGACTCCCGTAGGAGTCCGGGCGGAGTCTTCCCTGCGGCTGAAGTTGGGGTCGAAGCCCGGCTCCTGTAGGAGTCCGGGCGGAGTCTACTAGCGGTTGAAGTTGGTGACGGAGCTCGGCTGCCATAGGAGTCCGGGCGGAATCTACCAGCGGTTGAAGTTGGTGATGGAGCCCGGCTCCCGTAGGAGTCCGGGCGGAGTCTTCCCTGCTGTTGAAGTTGGGGATGGAGCCCGGCTCCCATAGGAGTCCGGGCAGAGTCTACCAGCGGTTGAAGTTGGTGACAGAGCCTGGCTCCCGTAGGAGTCTGTGCGGAGTCTTCCTTGCGGTCGGAGTTATGGGCGGAGCCCGGCTCCCGTAGGAGTCCGAGCGGAGTCTTCCTTGCAGCTGGTGAGATCAGGCTCCCATAGGAGTCCGGTCAGAGTCTACCTGCAATTAAAGTCAGAGGCGAAGTCCGGCTCCCGTAGGAGTCCGGGTGGAGCTTACCAGCAGTTGAAGTTGGTGACGGAGCCCGGCTCCCGTAGGAGTCTGGGTGGAGTCTTCCCTGCGGTTAAAGTTGGGGATGGAGCCCGGCTCCCGTAGGAGTCCGGGCGGAGTTCGCTTGCAGTCGGAGTTGGAGGAGACTCGCGAGGGTTAATCCCGTCGGAAACTTCTGCTGAGGGTGTTTTATACCCAACACCAGTCCCCCTACTTCCGAGTTTGAATTTTGAATGAAGGAAGTACAAAAAGATTATCACAGCCGAAGTTCTCCCCTTGACGTCCGCATGCGACCGTCCTCAGATGTGCTGGCATTTAATGCACGCATGCTGGAGCCTTTTTTCGATTAGGGTGATCCGAAGAGCTTTTTCAGAACTCCCACCGGGATGTGATCCCAAGCGTCGTTCCATGAAGGTTTGCGAACGGTCAATTCCAGGTCGCGGCGAGTGGGACACGTGGTGGGCATTGGTTGGCCTAGGGGCACCTGCCGTCATAATTGCACCAGGCTCCATTGCCTATTTAAACCCCCCATCCTTCCTCCAGGGGCTTTACTTCGCCTAAAGGATGACACCTTTCTTTCGCCTGAGAGCTTAGCCACTCAGCCACTCCATCGGTGCCCCTGCCGACTCTGAACATCCTCCACGCTGGTCTTTGCCGTCTCTCTGCCGCATCCAGCCCCCCAATTCCTCTCTAAGGGGTTCCCCTACCAGGGCCTCCACCCCGGAGGCCAACCTCAAGAGGATGCCACGGACTTGGAAGAGCGTAAGGAGGAGAACAGCAGTCTGCGAGTTCTCCGATCGTCGAGCGGCCACTGAAGGTTCCCGTCGCTTCAAAGGGGGCTTGAGGGAGAATTTCTTCAACAACAGGGGTTTAATAATGGGGACAACAGGTGAAGGCATTCTACCTGAGAATTTTGGAGTAGCAAGACGGGGTGACACCGGTCAAGAGGGCAGAGCTGTCGTCACAAGCTGTGGCGGGATCCTTGATGTCGTCGGGGTCGAGGGACCAGAAGCGGTCGGCACCGACGGTGGGGTAGTAAGACTTGTTGCGGGGATGGTGGAAGTAGCACATGCCGACCTTGCCAAAACACTTAGGATGGTGGTTGTCATGGAGCATTCGGTGATGGCGCATATCTCCGGTGCCATTGCTGCCTCCGGGGTAACTCTGGTTCTTCTTAAAATAGGTCTTCGTCGCCGCTGCCGTTGCTCTTACTGCCCCCTGGAATCTATCCCATCCTTTTCCTCCTAGGGTTGGGATTTCGGAGGTGGAGCGGAACAAGGTGGGGGCGAGAGCCGATAGGCTTGTCACACGCACTGGAAAATGCAGCTGGGAAGGACAGAAATGGGAAGAGAAGTTTGCAGCTTGAAGTGGCCTCCGGTGTATCCCTTCTAAGCCGTGTTCTCGAGCCTTTTAATAATGTATTCTTTTCTGGCCCTTCGGGTCTTGTAACGTACATCTTGTTAGTCAAAAAATGATAAGGTGATTTTGTTACCTCGTTCGTACTTTGCATCGAATCGTTATCTGCCGAACTTTTTCCTTGCTGTTATTATTGTTGTATTCCCTTCTCCTCTTCTCTTTTTTTTTTTTTTTTTTGGTGGGGCTGTGGGGGTTCGGCTCTCGCGGGTGGAGTCGGGGTGAGGTCTGGCTCCCGTGGGAGTCCGAACGGGGTCTACCCGTAATTGAAGTCAGGCGAAATTCAGCTCCCATGGGAGTGCGGGCAGAGCTTACCAGTGTTCGAAGTCGAGGATGAAGCTCGGCTCCCGTAGGAGTTCGGACAGAGTTTTATCGCGAAGGGGCCACTGGGGAAGGTCTCCCTTTTTCTTATCTGGTCTCGAATGACCAGACCTTAATTGATGTCAGGGCGGGGTTCTTTCCCTATTTCTGTCGTAACAAGGTTCAGCTCTGGTTAGGGCGAGGTTCGCCTCTTGTCTCTAACATGGCTGTAGGGGCACACTAGGGCATCGCTAGGCCCCTCCCTCCATCCGGTCTAAAGGGCACCGGGCCTTCGACTTTGCTCAAGTTAGGGCGAGGTTCTCCTTCTGTCCCTAACAGAGCTGTGGGGGCACATATGGGCGTTGCAGGGCCTCTCCCCATCCGGTCTAAAGGGAACCGGGCCTTTGACTTTGCTCAAGTTAGGGCGAGGTTCTCCTCCTATCCCTAACAGGGCTGTGGGGGCGCATATGGGCGTTGCAGGGCCTCTCCCCCCATCCGATCTAAAGGGAACCAGGCCTTCGACTTTGCTCAAGTTAGGGCAAGGTTCTCCTCCTGTCCCTAACAGGGCTGTGGGGGCGCATATGGGCGTTGCTGGGCCTCTCCCCCCATCCGATCTAAAGGAAACCGGGCCTTCGACTTTGCTCAAGTTAGGGCGAGGTTCTCCTCCTGTCCCTAACAGGACTGTGGGGGCACATATGGGCGTTGCAGGGCCTCTCTCCTCATCCGGTCTAAAGGGAATCGAGCCTTCGACTTTGCTTAAGTTAGGGCGAGGTTCTCCTCCTGTCCCTAACAGGGCTGTGGGGGCGCATATGGACGTTGCTGGGCCTCTCCCCCCATCCGATCTAAAGGGAATCGGGCCTTCGACTTTGCTCAAGTTAGGGCGAGGTTCTCCTCCTGTCCCTAACAGGGCTGTGGGGGCACATATGGACGTTGCTGGACCTCTCCCCCCATCCGGTCTAAAGGAAATCGGGCCTTCAATTTTGCCGAGACGAGGTTCCTCTCTTGCTTCTGATATAATTTGTTTGGATTGTCCTGTAAATGTAGGATAGTGCCAAAGACATGTAGATATACAACTTTTAGTTAAAATGAAGTTATTGGTAGTACATTCGTAAGTTCTCCGAGCTCCATGGTCGCGGGAGGTCGGCTCCTCCGATCTCCTTAAGATAATAAGTTCCGGGCCGAACTACTTCTTTGACCTCATATGGGCCTTCCCAGTTTGGGGCGAGCTTCCCTCGATCCTGAGGTTGCGAGATAGTGGCTCGTCGAAGCACTAGATCTCCTGCTCTAAAGACTTTGTTCCTGACCTGAGAGTTGTAATAGTGAGTGACTTTCTGCCTGTAGGCTGTCATTCGAACCTGAGATATCTCCCACCTTTCTTCCAGCAAGTCGAGGTTGGCTTTAAGACCTTGCGAATTTTGATGTTCGTCGAATGCCATGACTCGTGCCGACGGAAGTTTAAGCTCGATTGGGATGACGGCCTCCGTACCGAAGGCCAAAGCAAAGGGGGTCTCCCCTGTGGGCAGCCTCTGGGTAGTTCGATACGCCCACAACACATGATAAAGTTCGTCTGCCCAAGTTCCCTTCGCTTTCTCGAGCCTTGTCTTAATCCCCTGCAGAAGGGTTCTGTTTGTTACCTCAGCTTCGCCGTTCGCCTGAGGATGGGCTACTTATGTGAAGTTGTGGGAGATGTTCAGATCTTCGAAGAATCTGACGAATTTTACTCCCGCAAATTGCCGTCCATTATCAGTGATTAGGGCCCTAGGCAGATCGAACCTGCACACGATTGACTTCCAGACGAAATCTTGTACTTTTGCTTCTGTGATTTTTGCTAGTGGTTCGGCATCAACCCATTTGGTGAAGTAGTCGATCGCTACAAGGAGGAACTTCCTCTGCCCAGACGCCATGGGAAAGGGGCCAAGGATGTCCATCCCCCACTGCGCAAAAGGCCATGGGGCACTCAAGGGTGTGAGCTCAGTGGCGGGCTGTCTCTGGATGTTGGCATATCTCTGGCATCGATCATACTTTCTGACATATTCAATCGAATAATGATGCATTGTCGGCCAGTAATATCCTTGGCGAAGCAACTTATGGGATAAAGATCAAGCCCGCAGATGGTTTCCGCAGATCCCTTCATGCACTTCCCACAAAGCGTAGTCGGCTTCCGAAGGCCGGAGATATTTTAAGAGGGGCAAAGAGTATGATCTCTTGTACAATTTGCCCTCATAGAGGATGTATCGGGAGGCTTGATTTTGGAGCTTTCGAGCTTCTTTCACCTCCTGGAGGAGAACCCCGTCTCTGAGAAATGTTATCAGTGGGTCGATCCAGCAGGATTCGTGGTCAATATCCATAACGGGCCATGATTCTTCCGTACTCGGGCACTTGAGTACCTCAAAGAGAACACTCTTGGGTAATTCGGCTGGAGCCAGCGTTGCCAGCTTGGAGAGAAGGTCAGCCCTGATATTTTCCAACCTCGGAATCTGCCTGATGTCAAAGCTGTCGAAGGCGGGGACGAGCTCTTTTACCTTTTCAAGATATTTAGCCATGCTGTCCTCCCGCACCTCGTAGTTTTCGTTGACTTGTCCCACTATTAGCTGAGAGTCACTGTGGACCCGGAGCCGGTCTATTCCTAGCTCTTTGGCGATCCTCAGTCCTGCGATTAGAGCTTCATATTCCGCTCCATTGTTCGTTGCGGGAAACTCGAAGTGCAGAGCGTACTCCGTGATAATTCCCTCCGGACTGATCAAGATCAGGCCCACACCTGCACCTGACATGTTGGAGGAGCCGTCCACATAGAGGGCCCAAAAGCAATAAGAGGGATCTACTTTTTCCTTGGGGGAGTTCGGCCGGGATTTCAGGTTGTCAATTTCGCCTTTTTCAGGTTCGGCCTCCTCTGGGATAGTACTCTCCACTATGAAATCCACCAATATTTGGGCCTTCACTGCCAGCCTGGGTCGATAGTTGATGTCAAATTCTGTGAGCTCGATCGCCCATTTTGCCATTCTCCCGGAGGCATCCCCCCGATGTAGAATCGCCTTGATCGGTTGGTCAGTGAGCAGTGTTATGGTGTGCCCTTGAAAGTAGGGTCGGAGCTTCCGACTGCAATCAACAGGACGTAAGTCAGTTTTTCTAATTTGGTATACCTGGTCTCGGCGTCTCTTAGCACGTGACTGACGTAGTAGATTGGCCGTTGGACTTTTGCTTCTTCTTTGACAAGGACTGCCGCGAGAGCCATAGGAGAGACCGCTAGGTATAAAAATAGTTCCTCCCTGGGCTCCGGCCTTGCCAGCAGTGGGGGTGAGCCGAGGTAGCTCCTCAGTTCTTCGAATGCCCATTGGCACTCAGAGGTCCAACAGAAGTTCTTCGGCTGCTTGAGGATTTGAAAGAAGGGTAGGCATCGTTCGGTCGACCTTGCGACAAAGCGATCCAGGGCCGCTACCCTCCCTGTAAGGCGCTGAACCTCCTTTATCGACTTCGGAGCGGCCATCTCCTGGATGGCATGAATTTTTTCTGGATTGGCCTCAATCCCGCACCCCGACACCATGAAGCCCAGAAACTTTCCCGAGGCTACTCCGAAAGCGCATTTGGTCGGGTTCAACTTCATTCTATATTTTCGGAGAGCGTCGAAGGTCTCCTCGAGGTCGGCGATGTGATCCATGGAAGATTTGCTTTTTACGAGCATATCGTCTACATAGACCTCCATGTTGCAGCCGATCTACTCCTTGAAGATTTTGTTCACCAACCGTTGGTAGGTTGCGCCTGCATTTTTGAGGCCGAAAGGCATGACCCTGTAACAGTAAAGGCCACGGTTAGTAATGAAAGCGGTCTTTTCTTCATCTTCCGGTGCCATCCTGATTTGATTATAACCGGAGAATGCATTCATAAAGGTAAGGAGCTCATGGCCAGAGGTCGCGTCCACCAGTTGATCGATTTTGGGAAGGGGATAGCTGTCCTTCGGACAGGTCTTATTCAGCTTTTTGAAGTCTATGCACATCCTCCACTTGTCGTTTGCCTTTTTAACTAGGACGATATTGGAAATCCAATCAGGATAATTGACTTCCCTAATGAATCCGGCCTTGAGGAGTTTGTCTACTTCTTCGGCTATCGCGTTCTGCCTCTCTGGTGCATGACCTCGGATTTTCTCTTTCATCGATTGATGCTTTGGATCGACGGCCAGACGGTGCTCCATGACTTCCGCGTTAATCCCCGGCATGTCTGCTGGAACCCAAGTGAAAACATCTACATTCTTTCATAGAAAATCGACGAGATGCGTCTGCACCTCCTCCCCCAGGTTGGAGCCGATCATCACCACATGCTCCGCGTTCCCGTCATTCAGAGGGACCGGCACCAGATCTTCGATTGGGCTGCCCCTCTCTTCAGTGAGGTCATCACAGACATCCAACCCGTCAACTGGATAGGGGTCAGACTGATCGCTTCCTTGCAAGGCTATGTTGTAGCAATGTCTGGCCAAGGCTTGGTCTCCTCGGACCTCCCCGATCCCCTGGCTGGTGGAAAATTTCAACTTCAAATGGTAGGTCGATACGATGGCTCGAAGAGCATTGAGGCTGAGTCGGTCGAGGATTGCGTTGTAGGCTGACGGTGCCTTCACCACCAGGAAATTCACCGAGCCCTGGATTGCCTTGGATATCGACCCACGGCCACAGCCAAAGCTATGATTCCTTCCGTAGGAACAGCGTCACCAGTAAACCCTACCAGAGGTGAGCTAATCAGCCTCAAATGGCCGTCAAGAATGGATATTCTTGAAAAAATATCGTAGAACAAAATGTCAGCCGAACTTCCATTGTCGACAAGGACGCGGCGGACGTCGTAATTTGCTATATTCAAGGAAACTACAACCGCATCGTTGTGAGAGAATTGAACTCCCTGAGCGTCTTCTTCAGTAAAAGTTATGGGCTCCTCGATCTTTTGTCGCTTGGGGGGTACGGCCAGTGCGTCGGTTGCTTCTTGTTAGGATCCTCCTGAGATGGTGTTGGCGAAATCCATCGGAGGCTGATCGTCCGACCGCTCCCTGCCGGCGACCATTGTCAGAGGATGTGGGGCCTCGAAAACCAGAGGTGAGATCGGGGCCCGAGACATGGCGGCGGGGGCCGTGGGTCGCCGCGTGGATGCTTCACGAGAAGACATTGGGTGCGGATCCAGTGGGAGGTAGGAGGAGCGGATGTCGGAGAAGATAGCCAGAGGCGGTTCCATTGAGCGCTCCTTTAAGAACAAGGATACTGCGAAGACACAGTGCCCTTCCTCTAGTGCCAATCCTGTTGGTGCAAAAATCCATCTGCGCCGGAGAAACTGGAGTCGAGGGAGTCGCGGTCGCCACCGGGACCTGCAAAAGAAGTCTAAACTGGAGGTGGGGTTACTCCGGCAAGATCCTCCGACGCTCAAGTCAGTTCTCTGCCTCAACAAGAATGGAGTGCTTGAACGGTAATTTTAGCAGAGTTTCTAGGTAAAAAATGAGAGCTTAGAGCATAACGTATCTGGGGTCTCCCTTTTTATAGGCAGAGGGTGCAACAGACTGATAGCGACATTCGTAACCATCTGGTAGTGGGCCGCCCATAGTCAGAGAGAATTTATTGCGAGGGGTAGTGGAGCGGAATCGTGGCTATCGCCGTAGCTCGCCACGTGGAATCAGTTGTGGGGAGTGGAGCGGCGTCCGTTGTTGTGACTCGTCAGGGAGTGGTGGAATCGCATCGGATCCGCCGCAGGGGGGTGGAGCAGAATCGTGGCCGTTAGTATAGCCTGTCAGAAAGTAATGGAGCTGCGTAGGGTCCACCGCAGGGAGTAGAGCAGTGTTGTCTGTTACTGTGGCCTGCCAGGGGGTCCAGACTTGTCGGTCGAAGTTCGATCAGAATCGGAAGCGAGGTCCGGCACCTGTAGGAGCTCGGACGAGGCCTTCCCGCAGTCGGGGTAGAAGGCGGAGTTCAGCTCTCGTGGGAGTCCAGACGAGGTCTGTCTGCAGCCGGAGTCGGGGACGAGGCCTGGCTCCCGTAGGGGTCCGGGCGGAGTCTTCCTTGTGGTTGAAGTTGGGGACGGAGCCCGACTCCCGTAGGAGACCGGGCGGAGTCTTCCTTGCGGTTGAAGTTGGGGATGGAGCCCGGCTCCCGTAGGAGTCCAGACGGAGTCTTCCTTGCGGTTGAAGTTGGGGACGGAGCCCGGCTCCTATAGGAGTCTGGGCGGAGTCTCCCTTGCGGTTGAAGTTGGGGACGGAGCCCGGCTCCCGTAGGAGTCCGGGCGGAGTCTTCCTTGCGGTTGAAGTTGGGGACGGAACCCGGCTCCCGTAGGAGTCCGAGCGGAGTGTTCCTTGCGGTTGAAGTTGGGGACGGAGCCCGGCTCCCGTAGGAGTCCGGGCGGAGTCTACCAGCGGTTGAAGTTGGTGATGGAGCCAGGCTCCCGTAAGAGTCCGGGCGGAGTCTTCCTTGCAGCTGGCAAGATTAGGCTCCCATAGGAGTCCAGTCAGAGTCTACCTGCAATTAAAGTCAGAGGCGAAGTCCAGCTCCCACAGGAGTCCGGGCGGAGCTTACCAGCAGTTGAAGTTGGTGACGGAGCGTGGCTCCCGTAGGAGTCCTGGCGGAGTCTTCCCTGCAGTTGAAGTTGGGGACGGAGCCCGGCTCCTGTAGGAGTTCGGGCGGAGTCTTCCTAGCAGTTGAAGTTGGTGACGGAGCCCGGCTCCTGTAGGAGTCCGGGCGGAGTCTTCCCTACGGTTGAAGTTGGGGACGGAGCCCGGCTCCCGTAGGGGTCCGGGCGGAGTCTTCCTTGCGGTTGAAGTTGGGGACGGAGCCCGGCTCCCGTAGGAGTCTGGGCGGAGTCTTCCTTACGGTTGAAGTTGGGGATGGAGCCCGGCTCCCGTAGGAGTCCGGGTGGAGTCTTCCTTGCGGTGGAAGTTGGGGACGGAGCCCGGCTCTCGTAGGAGTCCGGGCGGAGTCTTCCTTGCAGCTGGCGAGATCAGGCTCCCGTAGGAGTCTTGTCAGAGTCTACCTGCAATTAAAGTCAGAGGCGAAGTCCGGCTCCCGTAGGAGTCCGGGCGGAGCTTACCAGCAGTTGAAGTTGGTGATGAAGCCCGGCTCCTGTAGGAGTCTGGGTGGAGTCTTCCCTACGGTTGAAGTTGGGGACAGAGCCCGACTCTCGTAGGGGTTCGGGCGGAGTCAACTAGCGGTTGAAGTTGGTGACGGAGCCCGGCTCTTGTAGGAGTCCATGTGGAGTCTTTCTTGTGGTCGGAGTTATGGACGGAGCCCGGCTCCCGTAGGAGTCCGGGCGGAGTCTTCCTTGCAGCTGGCGAGATCATTCTCCCGTAGGAGTCCGGTCAGAGTCTACCTGCAATTAAAGTCAGAGGCGAAGTCCGGCTCCCGTAGGAGTCCGGGCGGAGCTTACTAGCAGTTGAAGTTGGTGATGGAGCCCAGCTCCCGTAGGAGTCCGGGTGGAGTCTTCCCTGCGGTTGAAGTTGGGGACGGAGCCCGGCTCCTGTAGTAGTCCGGGCGGAGTCCGCTTGCAGTCAGAGTTGGAGGAGACTCGCGAGGGTTAATCCCGTTGGGAACTTCGGCTGAGAATGTTTTATACCCAACACTTCTGTTTTGGGCCTCCAATTTTTATGATAAATAGATCTGATGATGAGCCATGTATCACACTTTTTAAAGAATGAAAAATCCTTCAGATTTTGCATAAAAAATTGTTGGAAAAATGCTATGCGCGCGATAGGATTTTTTGGACGCGGAAAGGGATGGGAAGACTCATTCTGTTTAGGGAGCCTTAAGTGACTTTTTATCTGATATTTTTTCATGATAAGGATCACTTTTAAGTTTTTATCATGTGATAAAAATCTGAAGAATTATCAGATTAAGAAAGGTAGCTTTTCACACCCTTTTTTGGGTGTGCATGCACGCGATAGGGAGAAGGTGCTCGCACATCTCTTCAGTGTAGAGTCCTTCTCACACATAAATTCTTATCCAAATAAGGCATCATTTAGTGATAGCCTTTTTATTTGAATAATGGCTTATGTGGCAAAATTTTACACTAATCTGATGTGTGAAGAAATGCAAAAGGTATCTCATTCTGGGTGTGTGCATGTGAGAAGGCAGGAATCGACGTATCACTGAAGAGTTCTTCTGTTTAAGGACTCTCAGATAAGGGATATGAGGACTTGATATACCTTTTCAGATGAGGTGTGCCTTCTTTGTTAGTGCCCCATCTGGTGCTATAAATAGGGGATGGCAGATGGGGTGAGAATTTAATTCTTACATCCCCTATCCACTCCCTCTCTCCCTCTCTTACAACTCTAGGTTTTAGGACAAGGCTTGTTCTTTTAAGACAAGCCTAATCCTAATAGCTCTAAGGGTTTAAGAGGTCTAGAAAAAAGTGATCAAGTCTAGTGGATGGTTCAAAATGGTTCAGACTCAGGTCTGGAGGAAAATTTGGTCGATTGGTGGCTGGTTGAGTTCTAGGGGCTAGAGCTCTTAAAGCAAGGTGAAGAAGGAGCACTGTCCTTGGTTCAATTTTTGTGTGGATCACCATTGAAGGGTGGACACTTGGACGCCTCATGGAAATTGGATTAGCATTATAGGTATTCTTCTGATACAACTTTATTTTATTATATTTTGATTAATATAGTCAAGAGTTTCTTGGCATTAGGATTTTTGGTGCATCAGGTATTTTTAATGAAAATGTTAAATACCTAATCCTTCCGCTGCGCCACCGGAACCCTTCAGTGAGCTCTCACAATCCATCAGTGACACCTAGCAGTATGTAGTTGCAACCCAGTAGAACTAAAATGAACCTCTAGGTGTAGTTAACGTGTGATTTAGTCCCTCTATCGTGAGTCTCGACTAGATTACTAGTCATGGATAAATCGTCAAACCTCAACATCAGTCATATGATAGATTGATTAGCTTAAGTCCAATTGTGACTTCTATAAAAAAATTTTTTCATCAATCACACTGCTATGGCCACAGACTTTTGGACTTAGCCTTCCGAATCTCATAGGACTACTCCTCTCTATCAAGGTCGATAGATCATATCTTGATGCGCATCCCACTCTTATAGTGGACCAACTATCGCCAACATCCACTACAAGGGCTCATTGAGACTCATGTTTATGTATCAATCAAACTCCAGTAGCCTCATTGTGAGTAGCAGTACCATCTCAAGTCAAAGGATCAGTCACATAACTACAGCATCGAAACAATCACTGACGATTGAATAGAAATTCAAGTGATCTCTGACATGGTCACGCTCAGTGCCAGTTATTCTCTAATAACCATCTGCACTTGTCACCTTGTATCTCTATACAGTAGATTAGAGACCCATCTATCCCCAAAGAAGTGATTTGTGCATCAGTCTATCCGGATCTATCATCTTCTCATGATGATCCTACGATCGAGAGCCTTTAGGAATTAAATATATGTCTCTAATTCTCAATACTTTGAGAATATATATCAAAACTAATTCCATAGATTATTCAAAGACACATTACACTTGAATGAAAAAGAACTTACCCCTTTTATTGATCATATCAATATATTAAGTATAAAATTATGCTCTAGATATATTACAATGTGTCGGCCATATTGGCTTCTAGGACATACATCTAACAATCTTCCACTTAGACTAAAGCCAATTGGCCATAAAACTAAGTCCCATCTTTTCAAGGTGGACTTTCATATTCAGTTGGCTCAACTGCTTAGTCAGTGGGTCTGCCACATTATCTGTAGAGTCTACTCTTTGTACCTCGACATGAGGTAGATGTGTATATCGAAGCTCTATGTGTTTGGTCTTCTGGTGAGACCTTGGCTCCTTAGCGAGGGCTATGGTGCTATTATCTTTACAGTACTGTGTTATGGCATGACATTTAGTTCTACAACTAACATTAAAATTAAAATTCATCCTACACATCTATAGAACACTCAACCTCTATTGATCAATTACTCAGAACCCTTCTAGTAAATCGAACAAGAATACACCCTCGAATCGCAACTCAGAATCACCTCCAAAGATCAAGAACAGATCCTTTGTCTTTCTTAAGTACTTAAGGATATTCTTCACAGCTATCCAGTGCTCATCGTCTAGATTCAATTGATACCTACTCGTGATACTCATAGTAAGGATAATATTAGGTTGAGTATATAGCATGACATACATGAGGCTTCCTATTATCGAAGCATAATGAGTCTTATTCATGCACTGAATCTCCTCAGATGTGGTCGGACACATCATCTTAAAGAGATGAATACCATGTCTAAGAGGTAAAAGATCTCTCTTGGAGTTTTTCTTGCTGAACTTCTTCAGCACCTTCTCTATATACAACTTTTGTGACAGGCCAAGCATCCATTTAGATCTATCCCTATAGATCTTTATTCTGAGAATATAGGATATTTTTCCTAGATCTTTTATGGAGAATTCCTTGGACAGTCATCTTTTGACCATGGTCAGCATGGAAATATCTTTTTCAGTGAGAAGAATATTATCCACGTATAGTACGAGGAAGGTGATTGCACTCCCACTGACTCTCTTGTATACATAAAGTTCCTCTTCATTTTTGATGAAATCAAATGATTTGATTGCCTTATCAAAATGATGGTTCCAACTCCAAGAAGCCTACTTTAACCTGTATATAGACCTTTGCAACTTGTAGACTCTGTGATCACCATCACCAGATGTGAAACCCATAGGCTACTCTAGATAGATATCTTCCTCAAGATATCCATTCAGGAAGGCGGTTTTCATATCCATCTGTCAGATTTCATAATCATAGTAAGCTGCAACAGCAAGCAAAGTGCGGATGGATTTCAGCATAGCTACGGACGAGAAAGTTTTTTGATAGTCAATGCCCTCATGTTGACTATAACCTCTAGTCACAAGCCTAGCTTTATAGGTTACTACCTTACCATCGGCACCTATTTTCTTTTTGTAGATCCATTTACATCCAATCGGTAAAATATCTTTAGGTGGATCCACTAAAGTTCAGACTTGGTTCGAGTGCATCGAGTTAATTTTTGACTTCATAGCATCTAACCATTTCTCAGAATCGATGTCAGACATCACCTCGTCAAAGATATTTGGGATCATCACCATGACCCCTATCTCTTATAAGGAACATTTCCTTTACTTCCTTCGTAAGCATACCCATGTACCTTTTAGGAGGTCGGGAGATCCTGCTAGATCTACGAGGTGGCAGAGGAATATCAACTACTGGCTTATGGACTATGGATTCCTGAGGATCTATAGCTCTAGACTCTTCAGAGATCTTCTCTTCAAGTTCCACTAACCTCTCACTACTGCCATCCTAGATAAACTATTTTTTTAGGAACATGATATTTTGACTCACAATCATATTATGATTTTGTGGAAAGTAGAAGTAGTATCCTATAGATTCTTTTGGGTATCCTATAAAGTGAGCTATAATAGATCTATCCTCCAACTTTTTCGTCATCTGTCTCTTGATATAGGCCAGACATCTCCAAGTCTTAAGATAACCCAGACTCAGCTTCTTACCGAACCACATCTTATACGGTGTGGTAGGAACAAACTTTGAAGGAATCCTATTCAACAAGTGAATGATAGTTAACAAGGCATGTCCCTAAAGAAATAAGGGTAGATCAGTGAAGCTCATCATGGACCTGACCATATCCAATAGGATCCTGTTCCTCCTTTCAGATACCCCGTTGAGCTGAGGTGTTCCAGGAGGGATTCACTGAGAGACTATACCGTTGTCCATAAGGTATCTCAAAAATTTCTGACTAAGGTATTCACCTCCTCGATCAGATTGAAGAATCTTAACGGGTTTATCCGTCTACTTCTCTACTTCATGCCTGAATTTCTTAAACTTTTCAAAGGCCTCAGACTTGTGTTTCATTAGATACACATATTCGTACCTAGATAAATCATCGATAAAGATAATGAAGTAGGTGTAACCACCCCTGGCTTGCACATCAAATGACCCACACACGTCGGTGTGTATCAGGGCAAGTAACTCTGTGGCCCTTTCACCATGTCCTACAAAGGGTAACTTGGCCATCTTTCCTCGATGACAGGATTCACAAGCTGGATACGACTCTGGGTTAAGAGAGCCAAGAATTCTATCTTTTTTCAGTCTGTTTATCCTGTCCTCTCCAATATGGCCTAGTCTATGGTGCCACAAGTACTTCTAGTTAATCACATCCTTGGATCTCTTTTGACCTACGACACTCACTATTTACTCATTTATGTTCACATTCACATCAACATGCAAGTGCTAAAGACTGTCAATTAAAAGACCTTATGCAATTAATTTATTTCGTAAATAAATGGAACAAAAGTTTTTATTAAAACTAATTTCAAAACCTTCCTGTGTTAGCACAGACACGAAAATCAAATTCTGACTAGCTATAGGAACATAATAACAGTCTTTTAAATCTAATCTAATGCCAGACAGTAATCGAAGAGGGTAAGTGCCAACGGCCTCTGCAGCAACCTTTGCTCCATTGCCAATCCGAAGGATCATGCCACCTTCCCTCAACCTCCTACTTTCTATTAAACCTTACACTGAGGTATATATATGGGCACTCAAACTAGAGTCCAATACCCAACTAGAAGTAGAGGAAATCGTAAGGTTAGATTCAATTATGAGCATATCTTTGGAAGGTTTATCACCTTTTTTGGTCTTCAGACTCTCCAGGTATTTCGGATAGTTCTTCCTCCAGTGGTCTTCAACATGATAGTGGAAATATTTTCTCTTTACCTCAGCCACCTTTGGACCATCCTTCTTTGGCTTGCTCTCTCTCTTCTGCTTCTTTATGGATTTAGCCTTCTTCCTTCCAATAGACTTTCTTTTGTAAGAAGAAATCCGCTCCACAGTAAGAACAGTGCCCCTTGAACTCTTCAAGGTATCCTCTGTTGTGACCAATATGTTGACAAGTTCGAGAATAGTGCAGTCAAGTTTGTTCATATGAAAATTCACGTTGAATTGATTATATGAACTAGTAAGGGATTGAAAGATTAGATTCATCTGTAATTCTTTTTGCATATCAAGCCCGAGCTTTTCAAGCTCCTCAATATCTTTGATCACTATCATATAATACTCATGGATAGACTGCCCCTCACGCATCTTGAGGTTGAAGAGCCTCTTAGACACTTCAAAGCGCGCAGTATGGCTTTGCTCACCATACAACTTTGACAGGTGAGTGATCATAGCCCAAGCAGTGGGTATATTTTTGTGCTGGCTTTACAACTCGTTTGACATGGACGTCAGCATATAACACTTGATCCGACTGTCTTCATCCGTCCACTTCTCAAAGGCAGCTCTCTGCTCAGCAGTAGGATGGTTTGGTAACACAATAGGATTCTGATCGAGAACATGGCTTAACTTTTCTGAGGTCAGGACAATCTTGAGATTTTTGAGCTAGTCTTTGTAATTATTATCGGTCAAACGATTGGTTTCAAGGATGCGAGCTAGAGGGTTTGAGGCTAACATGATGGTTTAACTGAAAGAGTAGAGATTCAAGTTAGACTTTTGTACTTAATATTTTAATTTGCTTTTGGAGACTTTAAGATGCAAATAATGACTCCCACTAATTTTTCAGATCCCTTCACTCTTTGAGAAGGAAACAAAAATTCTAACGTGATGAAGGATTCCTAGTGGGTGCTGCAGTCCCACCGATGACATGCACCTCACCTAACAGTTATTGGTAACATACACACCGATGTATAGGCAACTCCTTGCTTAGATGCTTCACTAAGTATGTTGCAGCAACTTGATCTCTAAGTCATTGTGGGTTCACCTAATAGTTATTGCCCATACTTTTTAGTTAAGCTCGACCCATCATTCACAAGCAGGTGCAAGGCCATCATTGGATCCCTCACCTAATAGTTATTGGGCCCAATCCCTATAGAGTTTTAGGGTGGGCATGCACAGCGACAGCATAATAAATTTTAAAATTTAAATTAAAAAATCTTAAATATAAAATTCCTAAACCAGTATCTCCTTGATGATTAACAATCATATATAACATAAATTTAAAATTAAATTCAAGCTATAGAAGAATACCTACAACGCTTAATCCAAATTTTAACAGAACCTCCATCAGACGCCCAAATGTTTGTCCTCCAATGGTGATCCACACAGGTCTATGATCAAGACACCAACTCTTTGAGATGATTTCTCCTCCAAAATTCTCACTCTAAGAATTTTTTTGGACACCAGGACCTCAAGACCCTCTTCCTCTTCTCCTAGCCTTCCTATCCCTACCTTTCTTCTCTCCTTGTCTTCCTTAATTCTCTTCTTAGACTCTTGTCCTAAAATCAAACTTGTCCTTACTATTTTGGACTTATCCTAACAAGAGAAGGAAGGGACTAATTGGACAATAGGGAGAGGATGTTAGAAAGAAAGGAGGAATTGGAAATCTGAATGAATCCAGTCCCCCGGTGCACCCCCCTTTAAATACTTAGTGATGGGTTGCCTTCGAAAATTATTCGTGCCCCTTCCATGCACCATCTCGCATCCATCAAAAAATATCATATCTCTTGATAAATTCTCATGTCCATCTAAAAGATTTTGACACATGGAAATCATCTAAAAAAAATCCAAGAGATGCTTCGCGCAGAAGGACTCTTCAGAATATTTTTCTCGATGATTCTCTGATGCGTCATGCACCTTCCTATGGCATAATTTTTCTCCACCACCCATTAGTGCAATTTTATCCATCCAATGGCCAAAAATGAAGGCACTAACATTAGAATGGTGTGGAAAAAATCTCAGACTAAGAAGTGGCGAGACAAATAGATTAGAGTCCTTCGCAAGTTGGACTCTTGGTCAGGCGCATGGATCAGACTGATAGGATTTCCAACTTTGATGAATTTTCATATTTAAACCAAAAGGAATTTTAACTTCAAAAAAATTATTTATGCATAGACTTTAGCTACAAATCATTCAAAAATTTATTTCATCATGGAACATTGGATAAGCTTGAGAATAAGGCATCCCATCTCATGGGACGTGAAAGTTATTTCTGCGCACAAAAACTGCACCCACGCACAAGAAAAATTGTTGACTCATGGAGACTTGGTTTTCTAGCTCCAAATTTTTGGTACATATAGCTAAGGGCCGACCCAACTCAAACCTAAAATTTGTTTGAATTAATTTAGCCTTAATTAGCCCAATCTAAAATTAGCTTTGAATCTGATTCAAAACAGGGAGCTAGTTTTTTGCAATATATGCTAGCATGTCAATTTTGCAAATATGATCTAATCCAATTAGACCCCTGATCAATTTTGTTTGTGTATGACCCATTGGGTTCCATATCTAGTTAGAAATGGGTCTGAGTATAAGTCAATTTGATTTGATTAGAATTTAATCTAACCAATCTAGATCCAATCGAACTAACCCGATTTCAACAATTAGAACTCTTTCTAATTAGTGATTGAATTAAACTCTTTAATTCGATCAAACCCACAAGACAAGATTGACATATAGAAATGTATCATGTCTACCTAGAAGATATAAAATTTTAGTAAAAATATCAAAAATATCAGTCAGTAAAAAGTTACCGTGCAATTTGATCCTGCGATCTTCCTACACCCCGAATATGACTCCGGATATAGAATGATGTCAAATCCAATATCATACTTATATTTCTCTCAATATTATATGATGATTCAATTAATAAAATATTAAAATTTTTTTTTAATTTTTATTCTGTTTGGATCAAAGGCTTCTTGAATCATCAATCGATCAGAGCAAGTAGGATGCGATCTCCTCTTATTAGGAGTGATCGATTCCATGTTGACCTAGTCATAACCTCCATACACATTCTATCATATCCAGAACACCCAATACATGACTAAGTCATGAATGAGTATGAACCAAAAAATATGGATTCATGTATACAAGGTTCTATTGTAGTCTCAGGTCAAAAGATTATATGCACAACTCCCACTATAAGAAAATATCTTTTGATGGGTAAGTAAGTTCCATAAGATGTTTCTTAAGTCGGACCAATTCAGTGAACTTATTCTCTAATGAGCACCGACTTTCTTGTATTAGTATCTCACACAAGTGGCATATGAGATCAGCCACCCTCTCCATCGAGCATACATAGGAAGTGCTAGTCTATCCGGAACATTGATCCCTTTCTCAATGCTCCTATGACTAGGAATATTCTAAATTAAGATTTTTAGAATTTTAGGTCTCATAGGTATGATCTCATCATAACCTTAAACCCATTACTTTGATTTTTAGAGTTCATCATAATCATTACAAAAGTAAGATGCAGCATATGATAAAAAATATCTTTTATTATTTAAAGAGTCAATACATGAGCCTGAAAGATTACAAGAAAAACCCATCAAAATACAAATTTCGATTGACTTGTAGGGCATATTCCTTTCAACCCCATCCTTACCTTGGAGCAACTCTTTGCTAATAGAGTGGTTGCGTGTTCTCGATGCAATTGAACCATTGTGACCAATCGAGAATAGTCAACACCGGTAGCACGTCCGCACACCTACAACGGTGGAAGACCTATGGACTTAATATTTGTGGAGAGTTTTAGGTTTAGGTCTCATCTAATCAGTCATCGTACGATCGATCTAAGTGGCATGGACTAAACCAGATTGCTAAGCAACCTAATTCAAGTCTAAATCTTCCAAATTGGCCAGGTAAGTGGAGATCGATGGGGGTCCCCCCATTGCCTTCCTAAGACACTAATAGATTGACGAGGTTGGCAAATGGAACCAATTAAATAATCATATCTCATTAACTTACTTTAGACATCAATAGGTCGATTGAACAGAATTGGTTAGCTCAAGCAAATCAGGCTCAAACCAACGAGCCAAATTAGGTCCTTAGGTTGATCGATTCTACATGTAGGATTCAATCGATTTGATCAATAATAATTGTATGATCATTAACTTAATTGATCTAACTCTTATCAATACTTGACTTGATTTGATCAATTACTTAATCAAATTAAACCCATATGGCTCAAATCAAAAATCTTAAATGCAATCCTATTACATGACTTAATTTATGATTTTTTCGTGACAAAAATCTTCATGCATAAACACAAATTTTTGATTCTAAAATTATATTTCAGATCTAAATTCATTGCATGAAAGTAAGTTTTAGAATATGAAAATAATTTTCAAGTTTTAGCATACAAACATATATCAGATCTAAACAAAATTTTAGATCTTAGCATGATGTCATATATCTCATATACTAATCATAGATCAGATTAAAGATAAATTTATGATCTAAAAATAAAATTATATATCATATATATGTATCAAAATTCAGATCATAAAAAAATTTTAAGTTTTATGTATGCATCTATGTATCACATGAACATGAACTAGAACTCTTTCTAAATTAAAATTCAGATCTATGCATGCAATTACATATCATCTATATGTTATAATATTAAACTCAAAATCAAATTTTAGATTAGTTGATCCATCTATACATCTCATGCATTAAAGAAAAAATTGATTTTGAAACTTTTTCAAAAACATGTATGTCAAAATTCAGCATATGAAAATCTATGGCTCTAATACCGCTGTTGGAATTCGAGGTTTGGTGCATGCATGTATATTTTAAAACTTTTTTTTTAAATACCATAGTAGAGAATAAGATTAAAATAATTTTAATCTGATTTATGCTTGCATAAAAATATAAAATCACATGGATCTATTACATATGCTAAAATTGATATATGCTGAAATTCAGATTGTGATCAAATCACATACCTGTTTCGCAATCTCTTTCTTCAAAACTGGATCTGGAAGAGAAGAAGCTCTCTGTTAGCCACATAAGTATCTAGTCTCTACGAGTATCCACTTGGGATCAACCTGAAATAGTCTTCTATAATTTGAATTTTAATTTTTTAAAATTCAACCTGTTGAATCTGAACGAAGCTTGGATCGCGATCAACACTTGATCTTTCTTCTTGATCTTCTTCTTCTCCTCTTTTCTAGAGTTTTTTCTTGCTATATGCTACTACCAAAGACTAGAAACCAGTAAGGAAGAGGCATCCAAACTCTTTTGGGCATGAAACTCCTTGGGACGTGCATCCCAAGGAGTTTCGGTGTATAGAACACCCAAGAGAAGAGAAAGGGAGAGGAAGAGAGGGTATGGAGAGAGCTTTTGGGTGTAAGGGGCTGCTAGTTTTGATGCTCTAGGGATCTTAAGAGAGGTCCCTTTAAATAGGCACAAAGATTGAATCCTATTCAATCATATAATACAAGTCCTATTTGCATTAGGATTCTTATTAACTTAAGTTATCCAACTTACATTAGGAAGCCCATTAGGCGTCAACAATTGGAGCCCTTGCACCCATAATTAGACACCCTCTTTTGCACCCAAGAGACACCTCATATGAAAATCAAAGACCCTCTAATTAATGGACATGCCCAAATTGATCAAATCAAAGTGGCACCCCATAATAACTATCAAGGAGATTCATAAGGGACTTGCACCCTTAATTTATATGATCCATAACCTTAGACACCCAACAATTGGAGTTTCATGAATCTTATTCATGTAGGTTATTAGCAGATAATTAAGTTAGAATTAACTTATCGAATAAGTAATCTCAATAGAAAGAGGAATTGGGTCTAACCATGTGCTAGTAAGGTTACCATGAACCCAATGGGTTTCTCTAAACTCAATTGATATTTCATAAGCTCAATTACTTATGTCAGACCTACTTCCTTTATTGTGTGATCTCATAGATTCAATTCTATCTGGTAGTGAGATATACAATGATCTCTGTCATCGTATCATTGAAACTCTTTTCTATGGATCGGAACAATTTCACTTTAACTTAACTAGGATTGTCGATCCGGAACAACCCTAGTGAGCTCTCACAATCCACCAATGATACCTAACAGTATGTAGGGCAACCCAGTAGAACTAAAATGAACCTCTAGGTATAGTTAATGTATGATTTAGTCCCTCTATCATGAGTCCCGACTAGATGGCAGGTCATGGATAAATCGTCAAACCTCAACATCATCATATGATAAATTGATTAGCTCAAGTCCAGTTGTGACTTCTATGAAAATTCTTTTCTATCAATCATACTATTATGGCTACAGACTTCTGGACTTAGCCTCTCGAATCTCATTGGACTACTCCTCTCTATTAAGGTCGATAGACTTATCTTGATGCGCACCCCACTTCTATAGTGAACTAACTATCGCCAACATCCACTACAAGGGCTCATTGAGACCCATGTTTATATGTCAATCAAACTCCAGCAGTCTTATAGCAGTACCATCTCAAATCAAAGGATCAGTCACACAACTACAGCATTGAGACAATCACTGATGATTGAATAAAAATCCAAGTGATCTCTCGTATGGTCATGCTCAGTGTCAGTTATTCTCTAACAACCATCCGTACTTATCATCTTACATCTTTACATAGTAGATTAGAGACCCATCTATCCCGAAAGAAGCAATTTATGCGTCAGTCTATCCAGATCTATCATCGTCCTCATGATGATCCTATGATCGAGAGCCTTGAGGAATTAAATATATATCTCTAATTCTCAACACTTTGAGAAAATGTATCGAAACTAATTTCACAGATGATTCAAGGATACATTACACTTGAATGAATAAGAACTTATCCCTTTTATTAATCATATCAATATATTAAGTATAAAATTATGCCCTAAATACATTACAATGTGTCAGCCATATTGGCTTCTAGGACATACATCTGACACAGAAGCCATATACCAATATAAAGAAGATGATCTGATAATCATGAGATCTTCATAAGACTTTAAAGTAGAAGCCCTCCAACGGTAATCCATACGGGATTGATCAGGGCCCTTCCCAATTTGACATAGTGCTGCAGCCTTCTTCGTAAGTTCGCTATCGATCGTCCTTCATAAGAATAGGTTGCATTATTACTTATATATCTTTAAGACCTCCACTAGGACCACTCTAGAAACTATTTCTCAAATGATCTCACCATATAAAAATTAGATTAGATGTTCAACACTTGAACAATTTGATTTTAGGACAAGCATCACATGCTTTCCATTTTCTCTTCCCTTCCTTTCCATTTTTCTCTCCCTTTTCCTATCTTTTTCTCTCCAGATTTTTTTCTATCTTTTCTCACATTATCCCACACCTAAAGCTCTCTGGATAAGCTCCATATCCCATATGGGGCACCCCTTATATAAGGTATGAAGGGGCGTCACAAAATTTTCTAAGGGGTGCCAACTCTTGGCGTGCCTTAATTCTTATAGTCACAAAATAAATATTTAGCATGGAATCCAAAGGTGTAAGGTATGGAATAAGAGGTGTTTTACAAGCAAAAGGACTCTTCCTCTGTGTACAAAAATCAAGATGCCATCTTATGGCCCGTGGGATAAGGGAATAGGCTTGAATTCAAGAGTTGAAAACATTAAGGACTCTTCCATATTCAATGCACATAAGAAGGGGCATCCATTTATTTTTGTGGCATGTGAGTTCCTTTTCAGAGAAGGACTCTTCCTTCTCTTCTACACCCATATATCCCAAGAGTCATCATATGATACATGGAAATAAAGGAACGCATGAAATAAAGGAAGGAATTTAAGAGGAGTGGAAGAGAAGGACTCCTCTTAATGCCTAAAATAAATGGGGCATGACAAATATTCTGTGCATGGGTTTTGGCATGGAGGAAGGTGATTTCTTATGGAACTCTTCCATAAAAATTAGATAAGCCATCTATTTATTTGATGGTTCAAACCTAATCACATTAGGTCAGGACAACAAGTCAAGGGTTAGCACAAATACCTTTGCACTGAACCCAATTGGAAAGTTGGATTAATTCATGTGCTAGTAATTTAATTAACCCATTAAATTTATAATAAATCTAAATAGATTGAATCAAAATCAAATTTCTATTATGTGTGACCCATTAGAAATCAAATCTAGCCAGCAGTAGACCCAGACTCTCGACATAACCCTAATCCGATTAGATTAGGTCAGCTCAAGAGCCCAATCAATTAGGATTCTTCTTAATTAATTCTTAAATTAAATTTTTTTAATTTTGGCAAATCCACAAGTCAAGATTGATGTCTAGCAATGTGTCATGACTACCCAAAAGATTTCAAACTTGATAGAAATATCAAAATTATCCTTCAATGGTGAGTTACCATGTAATTCAATCCTTTGATCACACAACATCCCAGACAGATCATGGGTATGAAATCATGTCAAGCTTAAATACCTATCCATATGTATCTCGATTTGATAATGATGACTTGGTTGATGAACCAGTAGAAATCATTTCTACTGTTCATCCCTGCTCTGGCCAGAGACTTTTATAGTCGTCATCCTATGAGATCATATAGGATGTTTCTCCTTCTACAAGGAGTGATCGATTTCTTATTGACCACTCACAATCTTCATACATACTTCACCATACTCAAAATATCCCACACATATCTCAAAGTGGCATGCTAGAGAATAAACCAAAGTAAGAATCAATATATATAATGTACCATGATGATCTCAGGTCAAAGGATCACATGCACCACTCTCATTAGAGAACCATCTGTCGACATGCTATAAGGCTCCATCAGATATTCTTTCGATGGGTCAGTTCAGTGAACTCATTCTCTAATGAGTATCTATATTTTTGTATTAGTGTCACCATATAAGTGATTGTGAGATCAATCACCCTCTCCATCAAGCATACATAGGATGTACCAATCTTACCAGTATCATCAATCTCTGACTCGATGATCCAACGATTGAAAATATTTTAGATTGGGGCTATCAAAATTTTAGATCTCACTGGCATGATCTCATCATAGTTCTAAAATCATTGCCCTAATCTATGGAGTTTATCATAATCATAAAAATATGATGCAGCAAAAAATAAAACACAATATCTCATAAATAAAATAACTAATGTAATACAAATGAGTAAAAAGATAATATAGAAAAGTTCCTTCGTATCACCCATGTGATTGGCTTGTAGGACACTATTCTTTCAATCTCTCACTTGCACTAAAGCCAATTACCCCTGTACATGATGTCCATGCAATCAAGGTGGTGAACACACTATTGCTGTGTTAAGGCTTAGTGACCCGATCCATTATACTATTCTTTATATGAACTTATTTTATGATCTAATCATGAATGAGGTGAAAGTGCCATAGGATGTGCATGGGTTTCTAGTGAGACCACACCCAATTCAGTGATGAACCCTTCATCAGGTGACTTTTCTTAGCAATCTTTACTCACAGTAATTAATAAAGTCAAACCCAGTTTGCTGTTTGAAACTCTTCCAAGTCACTGATCCTCTAGTACTTCTCAAGTACTTTAAGAATGCTTTTCATAGTTTTCAAAAGATCCTTCCATGGATCTGCCTAAAATCAACGATTATGCACAAGACATAAATCACATCAGGCTTGGTACATTGAATATATAGATAAGTAAACTCTTTTACACCCATTCATGTTGAACCCCTTCAACAAAAAAACCATGTATGTAGACTAGGATAAGCCTAACATCCACTTACATCTATCACTATAGATGCCAAATATATTGGATGCTACATCCAAATCTTTTTCATAAAAGCTTTTGTGATAAGCATATTATTGACCGAGCGCAATATCGAGACTACCTTCTCAATATGCTGTATGTCATTCACATACAAAAGAAGTTAGTAGGTCTCCCACTTGTCTTCTTGCATACATACGGTTCATCCATATTTTGATAAAGTCAAACATTTTGACATCTCATCAAAAATAGAAGTACCAACTCTTCAATACCTGCTATAATCCATAAATAGATTTGTCCTCCGACTAGAGACAAACTTTCTAGATGGTGTGTGGCAATAGCAAAAAAAAATCTGGATTGACATTCCTGTTAGTAGCCTGTTGGGTTATACCCATAGATGCTTCAACCATGGTCCATACTTGATTGATGTATAGAGAGTTTATTTTGAATTCCATAGTTTCAAGCCATCTGTCAGAGTCTCTACTCATGACTATCTCCGAATAGGTCAAAAAAATATCATTCTTAATGATGTATGGTGTACAGTCATTTATAATGACAAACTCATATTTTGAGTGGTACATTACATACTCCGATTGACCTTCGATGAGGAGGTGTATTTCATGATTATGCCTTATCAATGGGCACATCTGATCGAGGATTAATTTGTGGACACTCCACAGGTTATGATGGTATAGTTCATAGATCTTAAACTTCTTAAGTTCAAATATTCTCCCACTGTCTCCTTCTTAGAAAATTTTTTTTCTCAAAAGGTAGCATACCTACTGACAAAACATATTTTATCTAGTAGGATGGTAGAAGTAGTATCACATACTTCTATTAGGATAACCTATAAACTTATATAAATCTGATCTAGCACAAAACTTATGTATATCAATTCTTTTCACATAAGTTGGACAACCTACCTTTTTTCCTTTCCATATCTCATATGAAGTGCTAGTAATAGATTTTGATGATATCTAATTCAAAACACATACAGCAATTTCTAGAACATATCGCTAGAATAAGATAATAAGATTTATGAAGCATATAAAGGAACATACCATATCACATATGGAGTGTCCATCTCTAGGTCGAGATATTATTAGTCTTCAAACACCTATATGTTCAAAACCTAATACCTTGCTCTCATCTTTTCCCATATCCAATAAATGGGATCTTGATCATTTTATCCATGAGATAAGATTTATAATTTCTATATAATTCAGAATCATACAAAACAAAAAACTCTTCTTTGTATTACTTTTTTATCTTTAACTCACAAAATGGCCAAGTTGGCAATGCCAGAGATATGTGACCATCACATATTCTATTTTTATTCTCATTAATATGAAAAACAACATTATTGAGTGATAGAAATATGAGATCATTATCATAAAATCCATAGCCATAAAATTTACCAGAAGGAGAGTAACTTTTACTCTTTATATTAATTTCAAAACCATGCTACAATAGCAAAGGAATTGAAATAATGTTTCTGATAAATTTAAACATATAATAATAGTCTATTAGTTTCTAAACTTTGTGAAAGAATAGTATCCTACAAGCTATTAGCATGGTGATGCGATGGGACTTTGCTTTATTATCTTTCTACTCATTAGTATGACATTAGTTATTTTTATTTATGAGGCTTTATATTTTATCATTTGCTGCATCATATATTTTATGATTATGATAAATCCTACAGATTAGGATAATAATTTTAGGGCATGATGAGATCACACTAGTGAGATCCAAAATCTTGATAGCCCTAATCTAAAATATTCTCAATCGTTGGATCATCGAGTCAGAAATCGATGATTCTGATAAGATTGATACATCCTATGTATACTCGATGGAAAGGGTGGTTGATCTCATAATCACTTGTGTGGTGACACTAATACAAGGATATAAGTGCTCATTAGAGAATGAGTTCGCTAAACTGACCCATCGAAAGAATATCTGATGGAGCCTTACAGCATGTCAACAGATGGTTCTTTAGTGGGAGTGGTACGTCTGATCCATTGACCTGAGATCACCATGGTACCTTATGTACATGGATCCTTACTTTGATTTATTCCTTAGCACATCACTTTAAGATGTGTGTAAGATATTCTAGGTATGGTGAAGTATGCATGGAGGTTGTGAGTGGTTAACAAAGAATCGATCACTCTTTGTAGGAGGAGAGAACATCCTATGTGATCTCATAGGATGATGACTTTTAAAGTCTCTGGCCAGAGCAAGGATGAACAATAGAAATGATTTCTACTGGTTCATCAATTGAGTCATCATCATCAGATCGAGAAATATATGGATAGGTATTTAGGTTTGACATATTTTCATACCCATGATCTTTCCGAGATGTTGTGTGATCAAAGGATTGAATTACATGGTAACTCATCATGGAAGGATAATTTTGATATATTTATTAAATTTTAAATTTTTGAGGTAGTCATGTCATGTTGCTAGATATCAATCTTGACTTATGAACTCATCAAAATTTAGAATTCATGAATCAATTAGGAAGAGTCCTAGTTGATTGAGACTCTTGAGCTGACCTAATTCAATCGGATTAGGATTACGTCGAGAGTCTAGATCTACTGCTGGCTAGATTTAGAACCCAATAGGTCACATACAATAAGAATTTGATCTTGGTCCAATCTATTTAAATTTATTATAAATTCAATGGGTTAATTAAATTGCTAGTACATGAATTAACTCAAGTTCTCAATTGGATTCGATGCAAAGGTGTTTGTGTTAACTTAGACTTGTTGCTTTGACCTAATGTGATTGGATTTGAGACATCTAATTATTAGTTGATTTATCTGATTTTTATGGAATAGTTACATGTGAAATCACCTACCTCCATGCCAAGTCACATGCCAAATTAATTGGATGCCACATTTATTTTTGGTGTTAAAGGAAGGAGAGTCCTTCTTTCTTACTTCTCTTAATATTCTTACCAAATTCCACACGATCCTTTGTTTTGTGTGCCATTAGATGGCACCTTGGGACATATGGATATTGAAGCAGAGGAGGAGTCCTTCTCTTGGAAGGAACTCCATGCCAAAATAAGTGGGATGCTCCTTTTGTGCATTGAGATATGAAGAGTCTTTAATTTAATGGACTCTTGGTATTTCATGCGTTCTCTCTTTTCACGTGCCATATTTTGGTGTTCTGATTTTTTTTAATAGAGGAAGAGTCCTTTTACTTATTAAATAACTCTTATTCTATGCCTTAACCTATGGGATTCTATGCTAAAAATTAATTTTAGCATGTAAGGGAGGTGGGATGCCAAGAGTTGGCACCCCTTGAAAAAATATATGGCGCCCCTTCATACCTTATATAAGGGGCGCCCCATATAGCTTAAAATCCATCCAAAAAATGATTTAGGTGTGGGATTAGATGAGAAAGAGGTATAAAAAATCTGAAGTGAAAATTGAAAGAAAAAGGGAGAGGAAAACAGAAAGGAACAGACGAGAAAAGGAAAGTATAAGATACTTGTCCTAAAAATCAGATTGTTCATGTATTGAACATAAAATTTGATTTGTGTGTGGTGAGATCTTTTGAGAAAAGATTTTTAAGTAGATTTTAATAGAGGTCATGAATGCGTACAAGTGATGGTGTAACTCATTCTTGCGAAGGACAATCGACAGCGCACTTAGGAAGAAGGCTGCAACACCGTGATGAATTGGGAAGGGCCCTGATCAATCCTGTGTGGATCACCATTGGAGGGCTTCTACTTTGGAGTCTCATGGAGATATCAAGATTATTAGTTCATTATCTTCATGATGGTATATGACTTTTAATCTTCTCTTGTTATGTATGCTTTTGATATTTGATTGCAATCATCAAGGGGTTCCTAAGATTTTATGTTCTGGTACTCTTATTTAATTGTTAAATATTATTTTTAATTATTGAATGCATGTTAAAATTTTTGAAATTCATATTCTGCTGTGTCATCGAAACTCAATAGTGATATCAGAGCTAGGTTTGATTGATTCAATCAAATTTCATGTTATTTTTGTGATATGGATTAGATCCGGTTCAAACTATATCAAAATTAAATTTTTTGATTGATGTTTAGTTAATGTTTATGATGCATTTTTGTTAATGATAAAGTGTTATCAATCTATGATCGAACTTTGAATATGTAAATTTTATAATTTTTTGACTTGTGAGACAAGTTTTAGGTTAGATCCCATGATCTAATTTTCGATGGAATTGAAATCCAGTGCATGTGATGCGCAGGGGTCTTGGAATGACACATATGGTTGTATATTTTCAAGACTTAGGGTTTTTGTATATGATGCATTCACCTAAGATCCAAGCACAGACTAGGGCACTCACCATTGTGGGATGACCATCTTGGTTGTTGCCCGAGATATGTGTGGGGATGAAAAATTTTTAATCATGGAAAGGATGCATCAGACATGGATTAAGATTTTTGTCGATGGATTAGTTTAACTATAATTCATTATTCTAAAGTGATTAGAATTAATGATTATAGATTAAATCAAATTCATGGTTCTAATTTGATTAAAATTTATGTTTAAAATTAGGTTGACCAAATTATCATTTACCTAATTTGATTAGGATTTGAGTCATGGTTGACCGAATCTATGCTAACCTAATTGGATTAGGATTAATCTAAGAATTGGTCAACCTAACTCAAGTGAATAACAAATGATTGACTTAAAGTTATATTGGGTCAAGTATTGTACTTGAATCAAAAATCCTAGATGGATCCTATGTCTATATATTTAAACATCTTTATTGACATATGTATGAATGATATCGCAATGAAAATAACATGAATTGTTTGTTATGATATTTTATAATTATTATAAAATTCATATTGATTGGTTGTGGACTATGGAACATTCATGTGATGGATGCATGCATGAATGCTTCCTCTATTGGTTAATTATATAAATACATTTGCAAGAGTTGCAATAGGAGCTGGGTGCCCTGATACATTATATTATCAGCTGAATCTTTTTTTTTCTATGTTTCCAACCATTGATTAAGATTTTTACATGTTGATGTAAAATAATTGAAAAAAAATTATTTAGAAATATATTGAAATTATTTTGTTCTATTTTCAAATAAAGATCAAGTATTTATGGTAGACTTCATGATGGTGAAGACTAAACTACCAAGCAATTGGAGAGCCGAGGTGCATTAAGATTGATTATGAGATGGTTCAATCTATGATGCACCTAGCGTTAGACCCATAGATCATCCTATGGCTTGGATGATTTCTTCAAAAGTCCATAACCATTTGTCTTCCTTTATATGCTCTTACATGCTGGTAGTTATAATTAGAATTTTAAATTACATATGATGCTGAAGGGAAGTGTGGTAGGTGATGTGTATTTATTTTCAAAATTTTATAGTAGAATATATATAGATTAAATAATTTAATCTACAATGCATGCATAGATCAAATCTAAATCACCATATAGGATCTATGACATAAACTAATATGCATGTATGCATATCTGAAATCTAAAATTCAGCAAATGTAGACTATATCTAATTTATATTTAGATCACATCTAAATATTAACTGAGATCAAAATCTCATACCTGAGTATGGATAGTAGATCACCGCATTCGAAATCTATGGCAGATGATTCTTCATGATGCTTGGTAGCCGCACGTGTGTCCGGTCTTTATGAGTATCCACATGAAGTCCTTGTGCTGATCGATCTCTCTGAGAATGCTAGCTCATGAAGACACCATCCTTTGGCTAATCTAAGAGAAACATGATGAAGATGAAGAATAAGGAGACCCTCTCCTTTTCTTCCTGGATCAATATATCTAATCTCTACAATAGAGATCAAGAGAAGAACCCTTTCTTCTCAATTTCTCATACATAAGAGAGAACCATTCTCTCTTCCTTTCATGCCCTTAAGAAATTTTTTTTTTTCTAATTTTCTATGATGAAAATTAGATATAATCTAATTTTTTATACTAAAAATCATATAAAATCTTGAGATCTAAAAAAAATCTAAAAGAGGGATCCAAAAGAAGAACCGTTCTTCTCTCTTCTTCTCCCTTTTTTTTCTTGATCTAGAACTCTAGGAAGCTCCAAACACCCAACCAAATTATTTTAGTATTTCTTCTCTAAATTTTTATATTAAAAATCAAATCTAATCTGATTTTTATCTTAGAGAAAAATTAAAAAAAAAAGCTGAAAGAAGAATTCTTTCTTCTTTAAGGCTGCGCACAAGAAAGAAGATCCATCATCTTCCTTGATCTTAAACTCCAAGAATCTCCAAACGTTCAATCAGATTTTTTTGATATTTATTCTCTAAATATTCATGTGAAAAATTAAATCTAATATATTTTTTATCTTGAAAAAATTAGAAAAAAAATCTGGAAGAAGAACTCCTTCAAGGCTACACGCAAGAAAGAAGACCTTTCTTCTTCCTTCTCTTTTTCTCATTGAGAAGATCTTTTCTTCTCCAATATTCTACTATATAACCAGCAGAGGAGCCTCCCTTTGACACCCAAAATCCAGCAAAGGAAAAGCTCTAAAAATCTCTTCCAAAGAGAGGGAGAGATTAGGGACTCCGCGTAAGAGATTGTTGGGCGTCCAAGCTTTTTTTTTTTTGTTTGGGTGACCACCAAAAAAGAAAGACGCCTCTTATTTCTTTTCATGGAAGAGAGGAGAGGGTGCACATGGGGCGTGGGGGATTTTTCATGGTGAAGAGATGTGGCATGGGGAATTAATTATCACATGGGGTGGCTTGGTTTAGTCCTATTCCAAATAGGATTCAAGATCTTGGTCAAACTCTAACTAATTTTTGGATCAAATCCTAACTAACTTAAGAATTAGTTATAACAAACTAACTAATTGGATCCTAGCCTAATTATTAGGCTCCAATTGAATCTATAATTAGTTAGATTAAAATCCTATTGATCTAGGGATTGATTCTTGATGGATATCAGGGAAGCTATTTAATAATAGGACTTGATCCAATCAAGCCTATTATCAAATGGCATTTGATCAAATCAAAGCCTATTATCTAATAGGGTTAGATCCAATCCAAGCCTATATAAAAATAATTTCATATTCATGCATCCCTAAGATCAATTGGAATAAGTCTTGTTATTCAATAGGGTTGCATCCAATTAATCCAAAGCCAATCTAATTGAATCTAATTCAATTAGATCTAATCCAATTCTCATTACTCAATTAAATTGAGCCAATTAACAATCATATTGTTAGTTAATTATTCTTATAATTTATTAATCATTAATAAATAATTTATTACAACCTTTACATAGGATTAATCATCAATCAAATTGATAATTAAACCCTTGAATGATTCATAATTATCAATCAGCCATTTGATCAGACAGGTACTTCTATGTGTGTGACCCCATAGATTCAAACCTAAATCCGTAGCACAAGAACAAATCCTGTACTAATCGATGTAACCATCTAATAATAGGACCTGACGATCGAATAGGCTAAATGTATGCCCAGCAACACTCTAGAACCCATATGGATATAGTTATCGTAAAATTCATCTCTTTGACACTCAATGCTCAAGGATGACTTTGGGTTAAACTGTCAACCCAAGATGAGTGGTCCATATTGTGTCTCAATCTTAAAAATCTTGTGACTCCTCACTAGGATTACTTTGGCCAAAGTTTTACTGAATTAAAACACAATGATGCATCATCTCCAATTTTACTTGGAGTGGTCAATCCCATCTTGACTCGCACTCAAACTTCATAAATACTTGACTGTACCCAGAAATCTTCCATCACCGAATTAAAAATTCAGATAGTCTGACATCAAAGCACAGTGAGTTGTTTGCAAGTCACTGAGACAGCCTCAGGTCTGAGGAACACATATATCCATATCCCATCAGAGCAACTCTTAATAGTAGAGTGCTCTGAAAGTGGTCACGCTCAGTGAAATATACTCCTACATATCATCCATATGCCATACCTGTTGGGTATAAAGTACCCCCCGATCGAAGTTTATAAAAGATCGATCCCTCCAGGGCTCTTCCGGCTCTCGACCTTATGTGTGGCATCTCTCCAAACCCCCTCAATCATCCGGACTTCTTCGACAATGAACTTCTGCATTCATCCACTGGGCCACCCCAAAGGCCCTCAGGGCCCCACTGTTAGCCAACCTTCTACAGCCACCAACTACCCCCGAACTTCTTTCGGACTTCATCAGCATCCGAGCTTCTCCGACAATGAGATTTCTATAGTAACCAGACTCCACCCAAATTTCTACGACGATCGACCGCCTCCCGGATCCTAATCGAGCTCCCATAAGAGCCAAACTTCTGCTACGAACGGTCTACTCCGAACTCCTACAGTGGACTGTCTACCCTAGGTATCTCCTGTAAGTAAATTTCTTTCGAACTTCTGTTACAGGTAGACTCCAGCCGAGCTACTTCATAGCGAGGGAGCTTTGGACGAACTTCTATAGTGGGACACTACTCCGAGCTTCCACGACAGCTGGTCCTCGCCCGAGCTCCTACAATAAACAGCCCCCTTTAGACCTCTCACGAGAATCGAAGCTCGTCCGAACTTCTCCAGTGGATGGATTCCAAACGAGCTTCTATGAGGGACGAGCTACAGCAACTGGGTCCCTGCGATAGCCGATCGCCTCCGATGTCTGTCGAGCCTCCCCAGTGCTATCCAAAGTCTATCACCGGCCGACCTCCTACCAGGCTCCCCACAAAATCGGACTTCCCCGACGGACGATCTTTGAATGAGCTTCCACATCAGATAAGTCCCAGACGGACTTCCCTAGCGATCGGACTTCTCCAGACTTCATCAACAAAAAAATCTCCATCCGAGCTCCTACAGTAGGTGACTCCAACCTGAAAGGTCAGCACCTGAAGCGCCCGACAACAGTAGATTCATCAGCGACCTTAGAACATCCGAGCCTCTCCTAGAATGATGATGTAAAGAGCCATTCTACTCCATCAGGCATCCCAGTCAAGCTTCAGTCGATGGATCCAAACTCTTTGGCAAGCCACAACAAGGGCCACTACCTTACTCCACTCGCTGCAACGGATTCCACATGGTTCCACCACTCTCTGACAAGCCACGACAAGCGCTACCATCCTGATCCACTCTCTGCAACAGATTCCATGTAGCTCCACCCCTCTCTGGCAAGTCCCGACAATGGACACCACTCCACTCTCCGCAACAAACTCCACGTGGCCCTGAACGACCCCTGACGCTACTACTCTCCGTAACAAACTCCACGCGACTCTGAGCGGTCCACTACTAGATGGTTACAGATGTCGCTGTCGGTCAGTTACACCCTCCGTCTATAAATAAGAACCCCCAGATTCATTCTTCTAGAAGCTGGTAAGTCTATCTCGAAACTCTGCTAAAATTTCCACTCGAGCACTCTATTTCTGTTGAAGCAAAGTACTGACTTGAGCGTCGGAGGGTCTTGCCAGAGCACCCCCAACTCCGATTTAGACTTTCTTTGCAGGTCCCGACGGCAGCCGCAGTCATCCCAGCTCCAGCTTCTCCGACTTCGACAAAATTATGCACCAATAGAATTGGCGCTAGAGGAAGGGATGCCTGTGTCTTTGCAGTACCCTTGTTCTTAAAGGAGTGCTCAACGGGACTGATTTTGGTCTTCTCCAACATCCTCTTCTCCTTCTTCTACTAGATCTTCACCCGATGCCTCCCCGCAAAGCATCCACCAGGCGATCCACGGCCTCCGTGGCCAGATCTCAGGCTCCGACCTCACCTCCAGTTTCCCAGGCTCCTCCTCCTCCTCTGGCAACGACGGTCGATGCGGAGCAATTCGACCTGCTGGTTCAGCAGGTCAGAGGCCTCACTGAAGCAGTGCAGGCCATGCAACAGCAACAACAGCCGCAGGCATCGGTGCGGTTGGAGAGAACATCATCGGAATTCCAAAACCGATGGTAGGGCAGGCCACTTGGGCTAGTCGCCCCATCTTTCCCGGAAAGACAAATCTGATGGTGGAGAGCCCTCAGTCCGATCACAATTCTACTCCTGGAGGATCTCTACCTCCATTCTGCCCAAAGATCCTCGAGACCCGCAGTCGAGAGGACTTCCTGGATCGAAGGCTCCAAGAGATGAACCGACAGATCGAAGAACTCCACCACGCTCCCCCTGCTTATGATGAGGACATCTGTACTGACCCTCCCTTCTCTCAAATGATCATGCAGGAACCAATCCCGTCAAACTTCAAGCTTCCCCAATTCGAAAGCTATGATGGGACCTCAGACCCGGTCGACCACCTGGAGGCCTTTCGGACAATGATGCTGCTTCATGGCGCGCTAGACGTCATTCTGTGCCGAGCTTTTCCATCCACCCTGAAGGGAGCAGCAAGGAACTGGTACTCGGCATTGAAGTCGGGTACCATCTTTTTCTTTGATTAGATGAGCCACCAGTTCACAGCTCATTTTGTTAGCAGCCGGCATCCCCGGAGAGGTTCGGAGTCCCTCATCAACATCAAGCAAAGGGAGGGGAAATCCATCTGGGCTTACATCAACCATTTCAATGTCGCTGCATTGGAGGTCCGAAACTTGGACCAATCGGTCGTGATGGCTGCTCTGAAAGGTGGCCTTCAGACGAACAACCTTCTGTTCTCCTTGGAAAAGAAGTACCCCAAGAATTTTGTTGATTTGCTGGCTCGGGCTGAAGGATATGCCCGAGCAGAAGAAGCCTTCAAGATGAAGGATGAGGAGACTGCGAGAGAGCGGCAGGCGGGAGACTCGAGCAAGCCTGCAGTTGAAAAAGGGCCGAGTGAAGCTCGGCCACGCTCTCGAACTCCTTTCGGGTACAGGCATGCCCAGACTCCTCCCCGAGCTCGTAAATAGAGAAGCCCAGACCGTCGAGTTCGATGAGGCTCTCCTCTCGGGAGATTCCACAGCTACGCCCCTCTCAACGCATCAAAAACTAAAGTGCTGATGGAGGTTAGGGAGCAGCTCCCAAGGTCAGGGAGGATGCGCTCGCACCCCAAAAAGTGCAACCCGAACAAATTTTGCCTCTATCATCATGACGACGGCCACGATATGGAGGAGTGTATTCAGCTCTGAGATGAGATCGAAGAGCTCATCAGATGGGGTCGGCTCGACAGATTCATTCGACGCCGACCTGAAGGAAGAGAAGATCAGCCTAGGGCCCTGCCGTAGTCGGAACTGCCAAGGAGGGAGGAGCAGCCAGAAGATCGGCCTCCAATTGGGATTATCAACTCCGTCTCGGGGGGACCCCGACGGGGAGCAGACCTTCCGTGACCATAGAACTCAAAAAATCTATGAATGTATTATCGATAGCTTCACCTTAAATAAAAGTTTCATATTTGCATATTTTTCTTTTAGCATGAGCTTATAACGACGAAAAATAACTCTCTCATGCAATTGAAATTAAGCATGTTAGGAATAGGAGGAGAACCTCGTCCTAACATGAGCAAAGCCGAAGGCCCAGTTTCTTAAAGATCGAATGGGGGGAGAGGCCCTTACAACGGCCCTGATGTGCCCCCACAGCCTTGTTAGGAACAGGAGCAGAACCTCATCCTAACATGAGCAAAGTCGAAGGCCCGATTTCTTAAAAGACCGGATGGAGGGAGTGGCCCTTACAATGGCCCTGATGTGCCTCCACAGCCTTGTTAGGAACAGGAGGAGAACCTCATCCTAACATGAGCAAAGTCGAAGGCCTAGTTTCCTAAAAGATCAGATGGGGGGAGAGGCCCTCACAACGGCCCTTATGTACCCCCACAGTCTTGTTAGGAACAGGAGGAGAGCCTCATCCTAACATGAGCAAAGTCGAAGGCCCAGTTTCCTAAAAGATCGGATGGGGGGAGAGGCCCTCACAATGGCCCTTATGTGCCCCACAGCCTTGTTAGGAACAGGAGGAGAACCTTGTCCTAACATGAGCAAAGTCGAAGGCCCGATTTTTTAAAAGACCGGATGGGGGGAGAGGCCCTCACAACGGCCCTTATGTGCCCCCACAGCCTTGTTAGGAACAGGAGGAGAACCTCATCCTAACATGAGCAAAGTCGAAGGCTCGGTTTCTTAAAAGATCGGATGGGGGGAGAGGCCCTCACAACGGCCCTTATGTGCCCCCACAGCCTTGTTAGGAATAGAAAGAGAACCTCATCCTGACACGAGCTGAAACCGACTGTCGGGAACAAGGGGAGGACCTCATCCCGATGCAAACAAAGACTCGATTGATCGACAAGGGGGAAAGCTTCCTCAATGACTCCTTTACACTCTCACGACCCCGTCAAGAGCAGAGGGAAGACCCTCACTCAAACATAGAAGAAAAGGAGAGATGAAAAGAGAAAGCGACGAACTACACCGGCGATAAGTGAAAAACAAACTACATCGAAGGCACAAGGGACCTCATTTTGATGAGAGAGAAAACCCTTGTCGAAAATCTCTAGTCCCTAAGGGCAAATCGACACGGCGACGATCAGGAACCTTCAAATTACGTCGGCAATGAACAAGATGGAAGACAAAAGAGGTTCGATGAATGACGACTCAAAGCAAGAACCAGCGAGGGATTATAAACTACGTCGACGCCAAACAAGATGGAAGACAAATGGAGTTTTACTAAACAACCATTTAATACCAGAATGGACAAGGTAATAGATAATTTCATTTTCATTTTGTTGGTGAAGTACACATTACAAAGCCTTAAAGGCCAAAAAACAAAAAAAAAGAAAGAAGAAAAAGAAGCTCTAAGGAAGCCCAGTTTCTTCCGACTTCGAGCTCTCTGTTCCGGCCCTTGCTATGGATTGCCTTAAATTTTCAACTTCCTCTTCTAGTTCCATCTTTTTCAGCAGCATATCCTGGAACATCTGGTGGAACCATCGGTGCTCGTCCTCTGACTCTCGAAGCCTCCTCCTCAAGACCTCGGACTCCACCTCAACATCCTTGACTGCCTGCTGCTCGTGGACCAGTAGGCCTTTCAGCCATCGTAATTCGGCTTTCTCCCGCCCAAGGGCTACAGACAGTTCCGCCATAGTCCCCCTCAAAGAGCAAAGCTCGTCAGAACCTTGTGCAGGGACAGGCTGCACTCTCTCGGACAGCCGCCTCTCAAGGCGGGCAACTTCGTCAGTCACCGTTTGGAGCCTCCTTCAGTAGTCCTCTACTTGTCTGCTCCAACCAACTCGATAGGCATCGTAAGTCGCCTCGATGTCCTGTAGCTATTTTTGAAGGTTGGAGAACCTCTTCGACCAGTCTTGGTCGCGGTCAGTCTGGACAGTGAGCCGGGACGAGCTCCCTTCCAGTCGGCCGATCTTCTCCCGTGTGGCCGCCAGCTCGACTTCAAGGGAGCTGATCTTGGAAGCTTGAGTCCAAGACCGATCGCTGGCACGTTTCCAGAGTTCCTCAAGCTCCATAATGAAGTCGGCTTTCCTTTTGGTGTATTCCATGAAACTTTTCTTGTGGAGGTCCCGAAAGCGAGTAGCCTCCGCGGTGGCCTTTGAATGGCTCTCCTTCAGCCGGTGAAGTTCGTCTTCCAGCTTCTTGGATTTTCTTGTCAACTGACAAACTTTCCTTTGGAGGTCTCGTATCATCGACTTCAAGGGAATATCCTCCGACAGGGGAAGAGCTTCGGTAGGATACTGTCGTTGGAGGACAAGAGCGCCACAACTCAAATTAATGCAAGAAGACAAAAAGAAGAAATCTTTTTCGAAAAGGCTCCAGTACCAGCGTGTCGAACGTCAAAATACCTGGCAACCGTCGAGTGCGAAAGTCTAGGAGAGCAGCTTCGATCGTGAGAATTTCTCTGTACTTCCTTCATTCGAAACCCAAACTCAAAAGTAGGGGGACCGGTGTTGGGTATAAAGTACCCCACGACCGAAGTTTATAAAAGACCGATCCCTCCAGGGCTCTTCCGGCTCCCGACCTTATGTGTGGCGTCTCTCCGAACCCCCTCAACCGTCCGGACTTTTTTGACAATGAACTTCTGCATTCATCCACTGGGCCACCCCAAAGGCCCTCAGGGCCCCACTGTTAGCCGACCTTCTACAGCCACCGACTACCCCCAAACTTCTTTCGAACTTCATCAGTATTCGAGCTTCTCCGACAATGAGATTTCTACAGTAACCAGACTCCACCCAAGTTTCTACGACGATCGACCATCTCCTGGATCCTAATCGAGCTCCCGTGAGAGCCGAACTTCTGCTACGAATGGTCTACTCCGAACTCCTACAGCGGGCTGTCTACCTCAGGTATCTTCTGTAAGCAAATTTCTTCCAAACTTCTGTTATAGGTAGACTCCAGCCGAGCTACTCCATAGTGAGTGGGCTCTAGATGAACTTCTACAGCGGGACACTACTCCGAGCTTCCATGACAACTGGTCCTCGCCCGAGCTCCTACAATAAACGGCCCCCTTTCGACCTCTCACGAGAACCGAAGCCCGTCCGAACTTCTCCAGTGGATGGATTCCAAACGAGCTTCTATGACGGATGAGCTCCAGCAACTGGGTCCCTATGGTAGCCGATCACCTCCGATGTCTACCGAGCCTCCCCAGTGCTATCCGAAGTCCATCGTCGGCCGACCTCCTACCAAGCTTCCCATAAAATCGGACTTCCCCGATGGACGATCTTCGGATGAGCTTCCACATCAGATAAGTTTCACACGGACTTCCCTAGCGATCAGACTTCTTCGGACTTTGTCCACAAAAAAATCTCCATCCGAGCTCCTACAGCAGGTGACTCCCTTCTGAAAGGTCAGCACCCGAAGCGCCCGACAACAATAGATTCGTTAGCGACCTCGGAACATCTGAGCCTCTCCTAGAACGACGATGTAAAGAGCCATTCTGCTCCATCAGGCATCCCAGCTGAGCTTCAACCGACGGATCCAAACTCTCTAGCAAGCCACAACAAGGGCCACTACCTTACTCCACTCGCTGCAATGGATTCCATGCAGTTTCACCACTCTCTGACATGCCACGACAAGAGCCGCCATCCTGCTCCACCCTCTGCAATGGATTCCATGCAGCTCCACCCCTCTCTGGCAAGTCCTGACAATGGACACCACTCCACTCTCTGCAACAAGCTCCACGTGGCCCTGAATGACCCTTGATGCCACTACTCTCCGTAACAAACTCCACGTAGCTCTGAGCGATCCACTACCAGATGGTTACAGACATCGCTGTCGGTCAGTTACACCCTCCGTTTATAAATAAGGACCCCCAGATACATTCTTCTAGAAGCTGGTAACTCTATCTCGAAACTCTGCCAAAATTTTTGCTCGAGCACTCCATTTCTGTTGAAGCAGAGTACTGACTTGAGCATCGGAGGGTCTTGCCGGAGCACCCCCAACTCCAATTTAGACTTTCTTTGCAGGTCCCGGTGGCGGCCACAATCATCCCAGCTCCAGCTTCTCCGACTTCGATGAAATTATGCACCAACAGACCTGTTGGTGCAAAAATCCGCCTGCACCGGAGAAGCTGGAGTTGAGGAAGCCGCGGTTGCCACCGGGACCTGCAAGGGAAGTCTAAACCGGAGGTGGGGTTGCTCCGGCAAGACCCTCCGATGCTCAAGTCAGTTCTCTACCTCAACAAGAATGGAGTGCTCGAACGGAGAGTTTAGCAGAGTTTTGAGATAAGGCAAAAGAGCTTAAAGAATAACATATCTGGGTCCCCCTTTTATAGGCGGGGGAGGCAACAGACTGATGGCGACGTTTGTAACCGCCTGGTAGTGGGCCGCCCATGGTCAGAGGAATTGATTGCGAAAGATAATGGAGCAGACACATGGCCATCATCATAGCCCGCCACATAGGGCCCGCTGCAGGTAGTGGAGCGGCATCCGTTGCCGCTAGTTGTCAGCGAGTAGTGGGATCGTGCAGCACCTGCCACAGGGAGCGGAGCAGCATCATAGCTGTCGACACAGCCTGTCAGAGAGTAGTGGGATCGTGCAGCACCTGTCGCAGGGGGAGGTGGAGCCGCGCGGAATCCACTAAAGGAAGTGGAACAGGATCTTGGCAGTTATTGTTATCTGCCAAGGGACGCGGATCTGTTGATCAAGGCTCGGCAGCGGTCGGAGTTCGGCCTTTGCAGGAGTCCGGGAGGAGTCCCCCCCTCGGTTGAGGTCGTGGGTGGGGTTCGGCTCCAGCGGCTGATGCTGAGGTCGGAGACTGAGGTCGGAGCTTGGCTCCCGTAGGAGTCTGGGAGAAACCCTCTCGGAACTGAAGTTGCAGGCGGGGCCCGGCTCTCATAGGAATCCGGACGGAGTCGTCCTGCTGTCGATGGAGGAGCCCGGCTCTCGTAGGAGTCTGAGCGGAGCCATGCTGATGTCGACTGTGGAGCCCGGCTCCCGTAGGAGTCCGGGTGGAGCCGTACTGCTGTTGAAGGAGGAGCCCAGCTCCCGTAGGAGTCCGGGCGGAGCCGTGCTGATGTCGACTGTGGAGCTCGGCTCCCGTAGGAGTCCGGGCGGAGCCGTACTGCTGTTGGAGGAGGAGCCCGGCTCCCGTAGGAGTCCGGGTGGAGCCGTGCTGATGTCGACTGTGGAGCTCAGCTCCCGTAGGAGTCCGAGCGGAGCCGTACTGCTGTTGGAAGAGGAGCCCGGCTCCCGTAGGAGTCCGGGCGGAGCCGTGCTGATGTCGACTGTGGAGCTCGGCTCCCGTAGGAGTCCGGGCGGAGCCGTACTGCTGTTGGAGGAGGAGCCCGGCTCCCGTAGGAGTCCGGGTGGAGCCGTGCTGATGTCGACTGTGGAGCTCGGCTCCCGTAGGAGTCCGGGCGGAGCCGTACTGCTGTTGGAGGAGGAGCCCGGCTCCCGTAGGAGTCCGGGCGGAGCCGTGCTGATGTCGAATTCGGCTGCGGGTATTTTATACCCAACACCAGTCCCCCTACTTTCGAGTTTGAATTTCAAGCGAAGGAAGTACACAGAGAGAGATGCACGCAGCCAGAATCGCCCCTTCGAACTTTGCGCACTGCCGCCCCCATTTAATGCGCTCACGTCAGAATCCGTTTTTCGGTGAAGGTGACTTGAAAAGTCTTTTCGAAGTTCCCATCGAAACGCGATCCCAAGCGTCGCTCTGCGGGAATTCGCGAGCGGTCAACCCTTGATGGCGGTGAAGGGGATAAGCGCGCCACGCGGCACACGCCAGTTGGCCCAGGAATACCCGCTGCCATAATTGCGCCAGGATCCATCGGCTATTTAAACCCCTCAGTCCCTTCGTGATTTCATCCTGGCGCGATTCTTTCATTTGAGAGTCCTGCTTCTCTCGCCCCAGTTCCTGTCTCCTCCCCTCGTACCATGTTATCCACTCGGGAGGCTGTCCTCGAGGGAATTCTTAGGGTTGGGAGGAAGGAGAGAAGGAAAATGGCGGCCGGTGGGAATCTCCGTCGTCCCAAAAGGAGCCCAAGGAAGAATTCCTTCAACAACAGGGGTTTAATAACGGGGGCTGTCGGTGAAGTTGTTCTGCCCGCGAATCTCGGGGAAGCAAGGCGGGGTGATACCGGTCAAGAGGGCAGAATAGCCGTTACAAGCCATGACGGGATCCTTGACGCCGTCGGGGCTGAGAGACCAGAGGCGGTCGGTGTCGACGGTGGGGCAGTAGAACTTGTTGCGGGGACGGTGGAAGTAGTGCATGCCGACCTTGCCGGAGCGTCTCGAGCGGCGGCCGTCGTTGTCTCCTCCGCCTCCGGGGATCTACTCCGCCCCTTTCCTGTTAAGGTTGGGACCTCGGGAACAGAATGAGGCGAGATGGGCGAGAGCTGTTACACGCATTGGAGAATGCAACTGAGAAGGATAGAGACGGAGTTCGTAGCTCGGAGCGGTCTCTGGTTCGTCCTGCCCGAACCGTGCCCGCGATACTTGCGATGACGTGTATCTTCTTTTTTCCTGACCCACCGGGTCCTGTAACGTGTATTTCTGTTAAATGAAAAAGTGGTTTCTGTACCTTGTTTGCATCTTGTGTTAAATAGTCGTCTGCCGAACTTCTTCATTTTCCTTTCCTTCTGTTTGTCTGTGTTACGTCGTTTCAGGGTCGTCGGCGACCTTTTCAGTTCATGTCGTTCGGAGATACCCGCTTGTCAGGTTTGCTCAGATTTTTCTCCGCTGAAGTCGAGGCTAAGTTTGGCTCCCTTGATAGTCCGAACGGAGAAGCCCTCCGAAGGTCGGAGTAGCTCGGTTCGTAAAAGTTGGGGCAAAGTTTTTCTGCAATCAAGGTCACAAATAAAGCCCGGCTTCCGTAGAAGTCCGGGTGGAGTTGTCCTGCAGCTGATGTTAACGGTAGAGTCCGGCTCCCGTGGGAGTCCGGGTGAAGTCTTTTTTGCGACGGAACCCGGCTCCCGTAGGAGTCCGGGCGAAGTCTTTTTTGCGGCGGAACCCGGCTCCCGTAGGAGTCCGGGCGAAGTCCTTTTCCGGGTGGAACCCGGCTCCCGTAGGAGTCCGGGCGGAGTCCTTTTGTCGGCGGAACCCGGCTCCCGTAGGAGTCCGGGCGAAGTCCTTTTCCGGGCGGAACCCGGCTCCCATAGGAGTCCGGGCGGAGTCCTTTTGTCGGCGGAACCCGGCTCCCGTAGGAGTCCGGGCGGAGTCCTTTTGTCGGCGGAACCCGGCTCCCGTAGGAGTCCGGGCGGAGTCCTTTTGTCGGCGGAACCCGGCTCCCATAGGAGTCCGGGCGAAGTCCTTTTGTCGGCGGAACCCGACTCCCGTAGGAGTCCGGGCGGAGTCTTCTTGGCGTAGGAACCCGGTTCCCGTAGGAGTCCGGGCCTTCCACTTCGCTCATGTCAGGACGAGGTTCTCCTCCTGTTCCTGACAGGGCCGCGGGGGCACATTAGGGCATTGTGAGGCCTCTCTCTCCATCCAGTCTAAAAGAATCGGGCCTTCGACTTTGCTCAAGTTAGGGCGAGGTTCTCCTCCTGTCCCTAACAGGGCTGTGGGGGCACATATGGGCGTTGCAAGGCCTCTCCCCCCATCCGGTCTAAAAGAACCGGGCCTTCGACTTTGCTCAAGTTAGGGCGAGGTTCTCCTCCTGTCCCTAACAGGGCTGTGGGGGCACATATGGGTGTTGCAAGGCCTCTCCCCCCATCCGGTCTAAAAGAATCGGGCCTTCGACTTTGCTCAAGTTAGGGCGAGGTTCTCCTCCTGTCCCTAACAAGGCTGTGGGGGCACATATGGGCGTTGCAAGGCCTCTCCCCCCATCCGGTCTAAAAGAACCGGACCTTCGACTTTTATAAGGTTGCCCTCTCATTTTCGATATCGTCTGCTTGAATTGTCCCAAGACAAACGGGCACGCATTTTTTGATTAGGACGAAATTACTGGTAGTACATCCGTAAGTTTTCTGAGCTCCAAGGTCGCGGGAGGTCGGCTCCTCCGAGTTCCTTAAGATAATAAGTTCCAGGTCGGACTACTTCTTTGACCTCATAAGGTCCCTCCCAGTTTGGGGCAAGCTTCCCCTGGCTCTGTGGTTGTGAGACAGCAGCTCGTCGGAGCACTAGATCCCCTGCTTTGAATGCCTTGTTCTTCACTCGGGCGTTGTAATATCGGGCGACTTTCTGTCTGTAGGCTGCCATTCGAACCTGAGCAATCTTCCACCTTTCTTCCAGTAGGTCGAGGTTGGCTCTGAGACTTTGCGCGTTTTGGGGTTCGTCGAATGCCACGACTCGTGCCGACGGGAGTTTAAGCTCGATCGGGATGATGGCTTCCATACCAAAGGCTAGAGCAAAGGGAGTCTCTCCTGTAGGCAACCTCTGGGTGGTCCGATAAGCCCATAGTACATGATAAAGTTCGTCCGCCCAAGTCCCTTTTGCTCTTTCGAGCCTGGTCTTAATCCCCTGCAAAAGGGTTCTGTTTGTTACCTCGGCTTCACCGTTCGCCTGGAGATGGGCCACTGATGTGAATTTGTGGGAGATGTTTAGGTCTTCACAGAATTCAGCAAATCTGGCTCCCGCAAATTGCCGTCCGTTATCAGTGATGAGGGTTCTAGGCAAATCGAACCTGCACATGATCGATTTCCAGACGAAATCCTGTACTTTCGCTTCTGTGATTTTGGCTAGTGGCTCGGCCTCGACCCATTTGGTGAAGTAGTCGATTGCTACAAGGAGGAATTTTCTTTGACCAGACGCCATGGGAAAGGGACCAAGAATATCCATCCCCCACTGCGCAAAAGGCCATGGGGCGCTCAAGGGTGTAAGCTCGGTAGTAGGTTGTCTCTGGACGTTGGCGTACCTCTGGCATCGATCACACTTTTTGACATATTCGATTGAATCACGATGCATTGTTGGCCAGTAATACCCTTGGCGGAGTAGCTTGTGGGATAGAGACCTGGCACCTAAATGGCTTCCGCAAGCTCCCTCGTGTATTTCCCATAGAGCGTAGTCAGCTTCTGAGGGTCGGAGGCATCTTAAGAGAGGCAAGGAGTACGATCTTTTGTACAATTTGTCCTTATAAAGGATGTACCGGGAGGCTTGATTTCGGAGTTTTCGGGCTTCTTTCGCATCCTGGGGGAGAACCCCATCTCTAAGATAGGTTATCAGCGGGTCGACCCAGCTGGGCTCGTGGTCGATCTCCATTACGAGTCGCGGCTCCTCCGTACTCGGATGCTTTAGAACTTCAAAGAGGATGCCTTTTGGCAATTCGGCCGGAACCGATGTCGCCAGTTTGGAGAGAAGATCGGCTCTGGTGTTCTCCGACCTTGGAATTTGCCTGATGTCGAAATTGCCAAAGGCAGGAATGAACTCCTTCACTTTTTCGAGATATTTGGCCATACTGTCCTCCCGCGCTTCAAAGCTCCCGCTGACCTGCCCCACCACAAGTTGGGAATCGCTGTGCACCCGGAGCTGACCTATTCCGAGCTCCCTGGCGATCCTCAACCCTGCAATCAGAGCTTCATATTTCGCTCCATTGTTTGTTGCGGGGAATTCGAAACGCAGAGCGTACTCCGCAACGACTCCCTCCGGGCTGGTCAAGATCAGGCCTGCGCCCGCACCTGCCATGTTGGAAGATCCGTCCACATGGAGGGTCCAAAAGCTATCGGAGGAACTGGCTTCTTCGTCGGGGGAGTCTGGTTGAGTCTTCAGGCCGTCAATTTTGCTTTGCTCGGGTTCGGCCTCCTCGGGGATGGTGCATTCTACTATGAAATCCGCCAATACTTGGGCTTTTATTGCCGGTCTAGGTTTGTAGTTGATGTCGAATTCTGTGAGCTCGATTGCCCATTTCGCCATCCTCCCGGAGATATCAGCTCGGTGCAAAACCGCCTTGATCGGTTGGTCGGTGAGTAACGTCACCGTGTGCCCTTGAAAGTAAGGTCGGAGTCTCCGAGCTGCAATCAACAAGGCGTAGGTCAATTTTTCTAATTTAGTATACCTGGTCTCGGCGTCCCTCAACACGCGACTAATGTAGTAGACCGGTCGCTGGACTTTCATTTCCTCCTTAACAAGGACGGCTGCAAGGGCTGTGGGATAGACTGCCAGGTACAAAAATAATTCCTCCTTGGGCTCGGGCTTTGCCAGCAGTGGGGGTGAGCCAAGATAGCTTTTCAATTCTTTGAATGCCTGTTGGCATTCAGGGGTCCAACAGAAGTTCTTCGGCTGCTTGAGAGTTTGAAAGAAGGGCAGACATCGCTCGACCGACCTTGCGACAAAGCGATTAAGAGCCGCAACTCTTCCTGTGAGGCACTGAACCTCTTTGATCGATCTTGGGGCAATCATATTTTGGATGGCGCGGATTTTCTCCGGATTGGCCTCGATCCCGCGCCCTGATACCATGAAGCCCAGGAACTTCCTCGAGGTTACCCCAAAGGCGCATTTGGTTGGGTTCAGCTTCATTCTATACTTTCGAAGAGCGCCAAAGGTTTCTTCGAGGTCGGTGACATGATTCTCGGAAGACCTGCTTTTCACGAGCATATCGTCCACATAAACTTCCATATTTCGGCCGATCTGCTCCTTGAAGATTTTGTTCACCAGTCGTTGATAGGTTGCGCCCGCGTTCTTGAGGCCGAACGGCATAACCCTGTAGCAGTAAAGGCCGCGATTAGTGATAAAAGCAGTCTTTTCTTCATCTTCCGATGCCATCCTAATCTGGTTATAGTCGGAGAATGCATCCATAAAAGTGAGAAGCTCGTGGCCCGAGGTAGCATCCACCAGTTGGTCGATCCTGGGAAGGGGGTAGCTGTCCTTTGGACAAGCCTTATTCAGCTTTTTGAAATCGATACACATCCTCCACTTGTCGTTTGCTTTCTTAACCAAGACAACATTGGAGATCCATTCTGGATAATTGACCTCCTTGATGAATCCGGCCTTGAGAAGTTTATCCACTTCCTCGGCTATTGCCTTCTGCCTCTCCGGGGCGTGACTCCGGATTTTTTCTTTTGTTGGCCGGTGTTTAGGGTCGACCGCCAGATGATGTTCCATGACTTCTGTGTCAATCCCCGGCATATCCGTCGGGACCCATGCGAAAACGTCCGCATTCCTTCGGAGGAAATCCACGATATGCGTCTGCACCTCCTTTTCCAGGTTGGAGCCAATTAACACCACATGCTCCGCGTTCCCATCATTCAAAGGAATTGGTATTAGGTCCTCGATCGGGCCGCCCCTCTCTTCAGTGAGGTCGTCGCGCGCATCCAACCCGTCGACTGGACAGAGGTCCGCTTGATCGCTTCTTTGCAGGGCAATATTGTAGCAGTGCCTGGCCAGCGCTTGGTCTCCCCGAACTTCTCCAATCCCCTTGTCAGTGGGGAACTTCAATTTCAAATGGTAGGTTGAAACAACGGCTCTGAGGGCATTGAGGTCGGGTCGGCCGAGAATTGCATTGTAGGCAGATGGTGCCTTTACCACCAGGAAATTCACCAGGGCTCTGGACTGCTTTGGATGCTGACCCGCGGTCACAGTTAGAGCTATCGTTCCTTCCGTCAGAACGGCGTCACCAGTAAACCCTATCAAGGGGGAGCACATCGGCCTTAGATGACCGCCAAGAGCGGCCATTCTCGAAAAGGCACTGTAGAATAAGATGTCGGCCGAACTTCCATTGTCGACGAGAATGCGACGGACGTCATAATCTGCTATATTCAAAGAAACTACGACCGCGTCGTTATGAGGGAATTGGACTCCCTGGGCATCTTCTTCAGTGAAGGCTATGGGCTCTTCAACTTTTTGCCGCTTGAGGGGTGCAGCTGTTGTGATAATTGCCTCCTGCCGGGATTCCCCCGAGATGACGTTGACGGAATCCGGCGAAGACTGGTCATCCGGCCATCCTTTATCAGCAACCATAGCTGGAGGTAGTTGTGCAGAAACCTCGCGAGAGGGCATCGGATGGGGAAAAGAGGATTGGATGCCAGAAAAGATGGCCGGAAGCGGGTCCGTTGAGCGCTCCTTCAAGAACAAGGGTGCTGCGAAGACACAGGCCCCTTCCTCTAGCGCCAATCCTGTTGGTGCAAAAATCCGCCTGCGCCGGAGAAGCTGGAGTTGAGGAAGCCGCGGTCGCCACTGGGACCTGCAAGGGAAGTCTAAACCGGAGGTGGGGTTGCTCTGGCAAGACCCTCCGATGCTCAAGTCAGTTCTCTGCCTCAACAAGAATGGAGTGCTCGAACGGAGAGTTTAGCAGAGTTTTGAGATAAGGCAAAAAAGCTTAAAGAATAACGTATCTGGGTCCCCCTTTTATAGGCGGGGGAGGCAACAGACTGATGGCGACGTTTGTAACTGCCTGGTAGTGGGCCGCCCATGGTCAGAGGAATTGATTGCGAAAGATAATGGAGCAGACACGTGGCCATCATCATAGCCCGCCACATAGGGCCCGCTGCAGGTAGTGGAGCGGCGTTCGTTGCCGCTAGTTGTCAACGAGTAGTGGGATCGTGCAGCACCTGCCGCAGGGAGCGGAGCAGCATCATAGCTGTCGACACAGCCTGTCAGAGAGTAGTGGGATCGTGCAGCACCTGTCGCAGGGGGAGGTGGAGCCGCACGGAATCCACTACAAGAAGTGGAACAGGATCTTGGCAGTTATTGTTATCTGCCAAGGGACGCGGATCTGTTGATCAAGGCTCGGCAGCGGTCGGAGTTCGGCCTTTGCAGGAGTTCGGGAGGAGTCCCCCCCTCGGTTGAGGTCGTGGGTGGGGTTCGGCTCCAGCGGCTGATGCTGAGGTCGGAGCTTGGCTCCCGTAGGAGTCTGGGAGAAATCCTCTCGGAACTGAAGTTGCAGGCGGGGCCCGGCTCTCATAAGAATCCGGACGGAGTCGTCCTGCTACCGATGGAGGAGCCCGGCTCCCGTAGGAGTCCGGGCGGAGCCGTGCTGATGTCGACTGTGGAGCCCGGCTCCTATATGAGTCCGGGTGGAGCCGTACTGCTGTTGAAGGAGGAGCCCGGCTCCCGTAGGAGTCCGGGTGGAGCCGTGCTGATGTCGACTGTGGAGCTCGGCTCCCGTAGGAGTCCGGGCGGAGCCGTACTGCTGTTGGAGGAGGAGCCCGGCTCCCGTAGGAGTCCGGGTGGAGCCGTGCTGATGTCGACTGTGGAGCTCGGCTCCCGTAGGAGTCCGGGCGGAGCCGTACTGCTGTTGGAGGAGGAGCCCGGCTCCCGTAGGAGTCCGGGCGGAGCCGTGCTGATGTCGACTGTGGAGCTCGGCTCCCTAGGAGTTCGGGCGGAGCCGTACTGCTGTTGGAGGAGGAGCCCGGCTCCCGTAGGAGTCCGGGTGGAGCCGTGCTGATGTCGACTGTGGAGCTCGGCTCCCGTAGGAGTCCGGGCGGAGCCGTACTGCTGTTGGAGGAGGAGCCCGGCTCCCATAGGAGTCCGGGCGGAGCCGTGCTGATGTCGAATTCGGCTGCAGGTATTTTATACCCAACAAGACCCATGTCACCACACGTCTTGGTTAAGAGGACAACCAACTTATATGGCACACAATGATCTACACTCGATACAATTATCGTTCTTGTAACAATTATATCATTTGGTTACGAGCAAGATTTAAGAACCACATGATAAATCCTCCTTTATCATTTTGATAGTAGTCTAAGTACTTCATCATAACATATGAGTTCTATTTTGGAAGATGTATTCCTTATGATAAATCTGTCATATAATATTTATTTTTTTATAATTCATATATTTGTATGGAACACAATCATCTACAATCTAGATGATTGACTTTAGGACATATTTCTTAATAACTCCCACTTGGACTAAAGCCAATCAGATCGGTATCAAATACCCATCTTTCATTTAAGATCATCCAACTCATTAGATTCGATTGCTCTAGTCAATGAGTCAGTCAAGTTCTTCTTTCAGTCGATCTTTCTAAGGTCGACTCTATTTCGATCTTATCGAACAAAGTAATTGCAATGCAGAAAGTATTTAGTTCACAGATGGAATATCAGTTCTTCTACTTGAGCTATGGTTCCAGTAGTACTGTTAATACAGAAGGACTGGACCATCAATGGAGGGTGCCTCTCCAAGCTCACTAATAAACTTACATAACCAAATAATTTTTTTATCAGTATCAGATACCACAAAGAACTCCATATCGCAAATAAAATTGGCTATTGAATACTGCATGAAACCTTTCCAGCATGTCGCTCATCTTTTTAGAATAAAAATACAATCTGACACAACTTTGTCATTTTCATCCGACTAGAAAAATATTCTACAGGTTTTAAGTCAAATTCTCCATAAATGAGCCATTGGTCCTTAGTATTTCATAAATATTTAAGGATAGTTCTCATAACCTTCCAAACTTTTATGGAGAATAGAGATGACAACTGTTGGTGCAAAAATCTGCCTGCGCTGGAGAAGCTGGAGTTGTGGGGGTCGCGGTCGCCGTCGAGACCTGCAAAAGAAGTCTAAACCAGAGGTGGGGTTGCTCCGGCAAGACCCTCCGACGCTCAAGTCAGTTCTCTGCCTCAACAAGAAAGGAGTGCTCGAACAAAAATTTTAGCAGAGTTTCTCGGTAAAAATGAGAGCTTAGAGAATAACGTATCTGGGGTCTTCTTTTATAGATGGGGGGAGCAGCGGATTGATAGCGACTGTTTATGATCGCCTCATCGTGGGCCGTACGGGGCCAGGAGGAATTTATCATGAAGAGTAATGGGGTGGAGTCGTGGCTGCCACCATGGCTCGCCACGTGGAATCAGTTGCGGGGAGTGGAGCGGCATCCGTTGTCATGACTCACCAGGGAGTTGTGGAACCGCACAGGATCTGCCGCAGGGAGTGGAGCAGAATCATGGTCGTTATTACGGCTTGCCAGGGAGTAATGGAGCCACGTAGGGTCCGCCGCAGGGAGTGGAGCAGTGCTGTCTGTTACTGCGGCCTGCCAGGGGGTCCAGACTTGTCGGTCGAAGTTCGGTTGGAGTCTGTAGCTGGAGTCGGAAGCGAAGTCTGGCACCTGTAGAAGCTCGGACGAGGTCTTCCTGTAGTCAAAGTTGGGGACGAAGTCCGACTCCCGTAGGAGCTCGGACGAAGTTCATCCGTAGTCGGGGTTGGAGATATAATCCGGCTCTTGTAGGAGTCCGGACGAAACTTACCATCGTTTGAGGTCGAGGATGAAGTCCGGCTCCTGTAGGAGTCTGGACGGAGTCTTCATTCGATCAAAGTCGACGGCAAAGTCCGACTTTCGTAGGAGTCCGGACGAAGCTTACCAGCAGTCGAGGATGGAGCCCGGCTCCTGCAGGAGTCCAGGCAGAGCCTTCCAACAATTGAGGTTGGGGATGAAGTTTGGCTTCCGTAGGAGTTCGGATGAAGCTTGTCTGCGGTCGAAGTAGAAGACGGAGTCCGACTCCCGTAGGAGTCCGGACGAAGCCTGTCTGCAGTCGAAGTAGAAGATGGAGTCCAGCTCTCGTAGAAGTCCGGACGAAGCCTGTCTGCAGTCGAAGTAGAAGACGAAGTCCGGCTCCCGTAGGAGTCTGGACGAAGCTTGTCTGCAGTCGAAGTAGAAGATGGAGTCTGGCTCCCATAGGAGTCTGGATGAAGCTTGTCTACAGTCAAAGAAGATGGAGTCCGACTCCCGTAGGAGTCTGGATGAAGCTTGTTTGCAGTCGAAGAAGACGGAGTCCGGCTCCTGTAGGAGATCGGACGAAGCTTATCTGCAGTCGAAGAAGATGGAGTCCGGCTCCCGTAGGAGTCTGGATGAAGCTTGTCTGCAGTCGAAGAAGATGGAGTCCGACTCCCGTAGGAGTCCGGATGAAGCTTGTCTGCAGTCGAAGAAGATGGAGTCCGGCTCCCATAGGAGTCCGGATGAAGCCTGTCTGTAGTCGGTGTAGAAGATGGAGTTCGTCTCCCGTAGGAGTCCGGATGAAGCTTGTCTGTAGTATCCCCGAGGGGTCCCTTCGAACACAAACTTCGACTGGGGGAGGTTTTACACCCAACACCAGTCTCCCTACTTCCGAGTTTGAGTTTCGATCGAAGAAAGTACAAAAAATTTTCGCAGCCGAAGTTGTTTCCTTGAAGTCTGCCCACGACCGCCCTTGAAAATCTTGGCATTTAATGCGCGCATGCTGGAGCCTTTTTCCGATTAGGGCGACCGAAAAAATCTTTTCAAAATTCCCACCAGGACATGATCCTAAGCATCACGCCATAAAAATCCACGAACGATCAACCCTATGCCGCGGTGAGGAGGACACGTGGTGGGCACTGGTTGGCCTTGGGACATCCGCCACCATAACTGCGCCAGGCTCCATTGCCTATATAAGCCCCCACCTTTCCTCCAGGGGCTTCACTTTGCCTGAGGGTCGACGCCTTTCTTTCACCTGAGAGCTTAGCCACTCAGCCACTCCATCGGTGTCCCTTCCGACTCCGAGAGTCCCTCGCGCCGGTCTTTGCCATCTCCATCGGCTCTCCGCCATCTCCAGTCCCCCGAGTCTCTCCGAGGGGTTCCCCCGTCGGGGCCTCCACCCTAGAGGCCAATCTCAAGAGGATGCCTCGGACTAGGAAGAGTGCGAGGAGGAGAACAGCAGTCTGTGAGTTCTCCGGTTGTCAAACTGCTGCTGAGGGTTCCCGTCGCCTTAAAGGGGGCTCGAAGGAGAATTCCTTCACCAACAGGGGTTTAATAACAGAGACAACCGGTGAAGGCATTCCGCCTGAGAATTTTGGAGTAGCTGAATAGAGCGACACCAATCAAGGGGGCAGAGCTTTCATCACAAGCCGTGGTGGGATCCTTGATGTCGTCGGGGTCGAGGGACCAGAAGCGGTCGGCGCCGATGGTGGGGCAGTAGAACTTGTTGCGGGGACGGTGGAAGTAGCGCATGCCAACCTTACCGGAACACCCAGGATAGTGGTTGTCGTGGAGCACACGATGGTGGCGCATGTCTCCGGCGCCATTACTGCCTCCGGGGTAACTCCGGTTCTTCTTGAAACAGGTCGTCATTGCCGCTACCGCTGCCTTTGCTGCCCCCTAAATTCTATCCCATCCTTTTCCCCCTAGGATTGGGATTTCGGAGATGGAGCGGAACGAGGCAGGGGGAGAGAGCCGAGAGGTTTATCACATGCACTGGAAAATGCAGCTGGGAAGGATAGAACCGGAAAGAGAAGTCTACAACTTGAAGTGGCATCCGGTGTATCCCTTCCGAGCCTTGTAATAATGTTTTCTTTTCTGGCCCTCCTGGTCTTGTAACGTATATCTTGTTAATCAAAAAATGAGAAGGAGATTTTGTTACTTCGTCCGCACTTTGCATCGAATTATTGTCTGCCGAACTTCTTTCTTTTACCATTGTTGTTGTTGTATTCCCTTCTCTCTACTTCTCTTCTTTTCTTCCTTTTCTTCTTCTTTTTCTCTTTTCTTTTTTTTTTTTTTTTGACGTCGTCCGTAGGTTGTCGGTAGTTGTCACGTCGGCTCATCTTTCAGTTGTCCTTCTCCCTCAACCTCAATGGCTCTATGATGTATATTTGACGAATAATATGAGAAGAAAATTTTCTGCTACCTCTTTTACTCATGTTTTGAATTGTCACTTGCCGAGCTTCTTTTCGGCCTTTGCATCGTTCGGAGGTACCCGATTGCCATCGTATCAACTCATCTTTTTCGTCCGTGGCCGCAGATTTGTTTGAGGCCGCTCGGGTTTGGCGCCCCCAATCAAGGCTCGAGCTCGGGGGTCTGAGCTTCCATCACCCTGAGGAAGTCATCTCATCTCGGGCTTGCGTTGCAAGCTTCCTTGAAAGCTGGAGTTCTTGATAAGAACCCCAACCCTTGCTGAGACAGGGTTCTCTGCATCTTTGACGCTGTTTGTCTTCCATTCGTCGCTGACGTAGTCCATCGCTTTCCCTTTTAACTCCTCTCTCCTTTTTTTTTTTCGAGTGGGATTTTTTCCTTCGCTCTTGGTGGGGCTGCGGGAGTCCGGCTCCCGTAGGTGAAGTCGGGGCGAGGTCCGGCTCTCGTGGGAGTCCGAACGGAGTCTACCTGCACTTGAAGTCAGAGACAAAATTTGGCTCCCGTAGGAGTCCGGGCAGAGCTTACCAGCAGTCAAAGTCGGGGATGAAGTCCGGCTCCCGTAGGAGTCCGGACGAAGCTTGTCTGCAGTCGAAGTAGAAGACGGAGTTCGGCTCCCGTAGGAGTCTGGATGAAACTTGTCTGCAGTCGAAGAAGACGGAGTCCGGCTCCCGTAGGAGTCCGGACGAAGCCTGTCTGCAGTCGAAGTAGAAGACGGAGTTTGGCTCCCGTAGGAGTCTGGATGAAGCTTGTCTGCAGTCGAAGAAGATGGAGTCCGGCTCCCGTAGGAGTCCGGACGAAGCCTGTTTGCAGTCAGAGTAAATGGAGTCCAGCTCCCGTAGGAGTCCGGACGAAGCCTGTCTACAGTCGAAGTAGAAGACAGAGTCTGGCTCCCATAGGAGTCCGGATGAAGCTTGTCTACAGTCAAAGTTGGAGACAAAGTCTTCCTTCGATCAAAGTCGAGGGTGAAGTCCGACTCCCGTAGGAGTCCGGACGAAGTTTTATTACGAAGGGGCCGCGGGAGAAGGTCCCCCTGTTTCTCATCTGGTCTTGAATGACCAGACCTTAATTGATGTCGGGGCGAGGTTCTTTCCCTATTTCTGTCGTAACAGGTTCCAGCTCTGGTTAGGATGAGGTTTGCCTCTTGTCTCTAACGCGGCTGTAGGGGCACATATGGGCGTTGCTGGGCACCTTCCCCCCATCTGATCTAAAGAGAACCGGATCTTCGACTATGCTCAAGTTAGGGCGAGGTTCTTTTCCTGTCCCTAATAGGACTGTGGGGGCACATATGGGCATTGTAGGGCCTCTCCCCCCATCTGGTCTAAAGAGAACCGGGCCTTCGACTTTGCTCAAGTTAGGACGAGGTTCTCCTCCTGTCCCTAACAGGGCTGTGGGGGCGCATATGGGCGTTGCAAGGCCTCTCCCCCCATTCGGTCTAAAGAGAACTGGGCCTTCGACTTTGCTCAAGTTAGGGCGAGGTTCTCCTCCTGTCCCTAACAGGGCTATGGGGGCGCATATGGGTGTTGCAAGGCCTCTCCCCCCATCCGGTCTAAAGAGAATTGGGCCTTCGACTTTGCTCAAGTTAGGGCGAGGTTCTCCTCCTGTCCCTAACAGGGCTGTGGGGGCGCATATGGGCGTTGCAAGGCCTCTCCCCCCATCCGATCTAAAGAGAACCGGGCCTTCGACTTTATCGAGATAAAGTTCCCCTTCTGCTTTTGACACAGTTTGTTTTGATTGCCCTGTCGATATAAGCTAGCGCCAAGAGGGGAGATATGTAGATATGCAACTTTTATTTAAGATAGAGTTATTAGTAATACATTCGTAAGTTTTTCGAGCTCCATGGTCGCGGAAGGTCTGCTCCTCCGAGCTCCTTGAGGTAATAAGTTTCGGGCCGGACTACTTCTTTGACCTCATACGGGCCTTCCCAGTTTGGGGCGAGCTTCCCTCGATCCTGAGGTTGCGAGACAGCGGCTCATTGAAGCACTAGATCTCCTGCTCTAAAGGCTTTATTCTTGACCCAGGAATTGTAATAGCGGGCAACTTTCTGTCTGTAGGCTGCCATCCGAACTTGAGCTACCTCCCGCTTTTCTTCTAGCAAGTCAAGGTTGGCTTTAAGACCTTGCGAATTTTGATGTTCGTTGAATGCCACGACTCGTGCCGATGGGAGTTTAAGCTCAATTGGGATGACGGCCTCCGTTCTGAAGGCTAAAGCAAAGGGGGTCTTCCCTGTGGGCAGTCTTTGGGTAGTTCGATATGCCCACAACATATGATAAAGTTCGTCTGCCCAAGTTTCCTTCGCCTTTTCAAGCCTTATCTTGATCCCCTGTAGAAGGGTTCTGTTGGTCACTTTAGCTTCACCATTCGCCTGAGGGTGGGATACTGATGTGAAGTTGTGGGAGATGTTTAAATCTTCACAGAATTCAGTGAATCTTGCTCCCGCGAACTGCTGCCCGTTATCAGTGATTAGGGTCCTCGGCAGACCGAACCTGCAAACGATTGACTTCCAGATGAAATCTTGCACTTTAGCTTCTGTGATTTTCGCCAGTGGTTCGGCTTCGACCCACTTGGTGAAGTAGTCAATCACTACTAGGAGGAACTTCCTCTGCCCCGACACCGTGGGAAAGGGTCCAAGGATGTCCATCCCCCATTGCGCAAAAGGCCATGGGGCGCTCAAGGGTGTAAGCTTGGTGGCGGGCTGTCTCTGGATGTTGGCATATCTCTGACATCGGTCATACTTTCTGACGTATTCAATCGAGTCATGATGCATCGTCTGCCAGTAATATCCTTGGTGGAGCAACTTGTGGGATAAAGATCTAGCCCCCAGAAGGCTTCCGCAGATTCCTTCATGCACCTCCCACAGGGCGTAGTCAGCTTCCGAAGGCCGGAGACATTTTAAAAGGGGCAAAGAGTATGATCTCTTGTACAACTTGCCCTTATAAAGGATGTATCGGGAGGCTTGATTTCTGAGCTTCCGAGCCTCTTTTGCATCCTGGGAGAGAACCCCATCTCTGAGATAGGTTATCAGTGGATCGATCCAGCTGGGCTCGTGGTCAATTTCCATCACGGGCCACGATTCTTCCGTACTCGAGCACTTTAGAACTTCAAAGAGAACACCCTTGGGCAATTCGGCTGGAGCCAGTGTTGCCAACTTGGAGAGAAGGTCGGCCCTGGTATTTTCCAACCTCAAAATCTGTCTGATGTTGAAGTTGCTGAAGGCGGGGATGAGCTCCCTTAATTTTTCAAGGTATTTAGCCATGCTGTCCTCCCACGCTTCGTAGTTTCCATTGACTTGTCCAACTACTAGTTGAGAGTCACTGTGGACCCGAAGCCGATCTATCCCTAGCTCTTTGGCGATCCTCAGTCCTGTGATCAGAGCTTCATATTCTGCTCCATTGTTCATTGCGGAGAACTCGAAGCGCAGAGCGTACTCCATGATGACTCCCTCTGGACTGATCAAGATCAGGTCCGCGCCTGCGCCTGACATGTTGGAAGACCCATCCACGTAGAGGGTCCAAAAGCAACCAGAGGGACCTGCTTCTTCTTCGGGGGAGTTCGGTCGGGACTCCAGGCCGTCAATTTCACCTTGTTCAGGTTTGGCCTCCTCTGGGATAGTACACTCCACTATAAAATCTATCAATATCTGGGCCTTCACTGCTGGCCTGGGTCGATAGTTGATGTCGAATTCTGTGAGCTCGATCGCCCATTTTGCCATCCTCCTGGAGGCATCTGCCCGGTGTAGAATCGCCTTGATCGGTTGGTCGGTGAGCAGCGTTACGGTGTGCCCTTGAAAGTAGGGTCGGAGCCTCCGGGCTGCAATCAATAGGGTGTAAGTCAGTTTTTCTAATTTGGTATACCTGATCTCGACGTCTCTCAACGCGCGACTGACATAGTAGATCGGTCGTTGGACTTTCGCTTCTTCTTTGATAAGGACTGCCGTGAGAGCCATGGGAGAGACCGCCAGGTATAAAAACAGTTCCTCCCCAGGCTCTGGCTTTGCCAACAGTGGGGGTGAGCCGAGGTAGCTCCTTAGTTCTTTGAACGCCTGTTGGCACTTAGGGGTCCAATAGAAGTTCTTCGGCTGCTTGAGGGTTTGAAAGAAGGGTAAGCACTGTTCGGCCGACCTCGCGATGAAGCAATTCAGGGCTGCTACCCTCCCTGTAAGGCACTGAACCTCTTTTATCGACTTTGGGGCGGCCATCTCCTGGATGGCACGAATTTTTTTTGGATTGGCCTCAATCCCGCGCCCCGACACCATGAAGCCCAGGAACTTTTTCGAGGTCACTCTGAAAGCGCATTTAGTCGTGTTCAGCTTCATTTTATATTTTCGGAGAGCGTCGAAGGTCTCCTTGAGGTCGATGATGTGGTCCGTGAAAGATTTGTTTTTTACGAGCATGTCGTCCACGTAGACCTCCATGTTGCGGCCGATCTGCTCCTTAAAGATTTTGTTCACCAACCGTTGGTAGGTTGTGCCTGCATTTTTGAGACCGAAAGGCATGACCCTGTAACAGTAAAGGCCACGATTAGTAATGAAAGCAGTCTTTTCTTCATCTTTCGATGCCATCCTGATTTGATTATAGCTGGAGAATGCATCCATGAAAGTGAGGAGCTCGTGGCCCGAGGTCGCATCCACCAGTTGATCGATTCTGGGAAGGAGGTAGTGTCCTTTGGGCAGGCCTTATTCAGCTTTTTGAAGTCTATGCACATCCTCCACTTGCCATTTGCCTTTTTGACTAGGACAACATTGGAAATCCAATCAGGATAATTGACTTCTCTAATGAATCCGACTTTCAGGAGTTTGTCCACTTCCTCGGCTATCACCTTTTGCCTTTCTGGTGCATGACCTCGGATTTTTCTTTCATCGGTCGGTGCTTTGGATCGACGGCTGGTCGGTGCTCCGTGACTTTCGTGTCGATCCCCGGCATGTCCGTCGGAACCCAAGCGAAGACGTCCGCATTCTTTCATAGAAAATTGATGAGATGCATCCGCACCTCTTCCCCCAAATTGGAGCCGATCATCGCCACATGCTCATTATTCCCGTCATTCAAAGGGATAGGTACCAAATCTTCAATTGGGCCGCCCCTCTCTTCAGCGAGGTCGTCGCGAGCATTCAACCCATCAACTGGACAGGGGTCGAATTGGTCGCTTCTTTGCAAGGCTATGTTGTAGCAGTGCCTGGCCAGGGCTTGATCTCCTCGGACCTCTCCGATCTCCTGGTTGGTGGGAAATTTCAACTTCAAATGGTAGGTTGACACGATGGCTCGGAGAGCATTGAGGCCAGGTCGGCCGAGGATTGCGTTGTAGGCTGATGGCGCCTTCACCACCAGAAAATTCACCAGAGCCCTGGATTGCCTTGGATATCGACCTGCGGCCACAGTCAAAGTTATCATTCCCTCCATCGGAACAGCATCACCGGTAAACCCTACTAGAGGGGAGCTAATTGGCCTCAAATGGCCGTCAAGGATGGACATTCTTGAGAAGACATCGTAGAATAAAATATCGGCCAAACTTTTATTGTCGACGAGAATGCGGCGGACGTCGTAATTTGCTATATTCAGAGAAACTACAACCGCATCGTTATGAGGAAATTGGACTCATTGAGCATCTTCTTCAGTAAAGGTTATGGGCTCCTCAATCTTTTATCGCTTGGGGGGTACGGCTAGTATGTTGGTTGCTTCCTGCCGGGATCCTCTCGAGATGGTGTTGGCGAAATCCGTCGGAGGCTGATTGTCTGACCGCTCCATGCCGGCCACCGTTGCCGGAGGATGCGGGGCCTGGGAAACTGGAGGCGAGGTCGGAGCCTGAGATCCGGCCGCAGAGGCCGTGGGTCGCCGTGTGGATGCTTCACGAGAAGGCATCGGGCGAGGATCTAATGGAGGAAGGAGGAGAAGATGCCGGAAAAGATGCCCGGGGGCGGTTCCGTTGAGTGCTCCTTTAAGAACAAGGGTACTGCGAAGACACGCGCCCTTCCTCTAGTGCCAATCCTGTTGGTGCAAAAATCTGCCTGCACCGGAGAAGCTGGAGTTGTGGGGGTCGCGGTCGCTGTCGGGACCTGCAAAAGAAGTCTAAACCGGAGGTGGGGTTGCTCCGGCAAGACCCTCCGACGCTCAAGTCAGTTCTCTGCCTCAACAAGAATGGAGTGCTCGAACGAAAATTTTAGCAGAGTTTCTAGGTAAAAATGAGAGCTTAGAGAATAACGTATATGGAGTCTTCTTTTATAGACGGGGGGAGCAGCGGATTGATAGCGACTATTTATGATCGCCTCATCGTGGACCGTACGGGGCCAGGAGGAATTTATCATGAAGAGTAATGGGGTGGAGTCGTGGCTGCCACCATGGCTCGCCATGTGGAATCAGTTGCGGGGAGTGGAGCGACATCCATTGTCGTGACTCACCAAGGAGTGGTGGAACCGCACAGGATCCGCCGCAGGGAGTGGAGCAGAATCGTGGCCGTTATTACGGCCTGCCAGGGAGTAATGGAGCCGCGTAGGGTCCGCCGCAGGGAGTGGAGCAGTGCTGTCCGTTACTGCGGCCTACCATGGGGTCCAGACTTGTCGGTCGATGTTCGGTTGGAGTCTGTAGCTAGAGTCGAAAGCGGAGTCTGGCACCTGTAGGAGCTCGGATGAGGTCTTCCTGTAGTCGAAGTTGGGGACGAAGTCCGGCTCCCGTAGGAGCTCGGACGAAGTTCATCCGTAGCCGGAGTTGGAGATGGAATCCGGCTCTTGTAGGAGTCTGGATGGTACTTACCATCATTCGAGGTCGAGGATGAAGTCCAACTCCTGTAGGAGTCCGGATGGAGTCTTCATTCGATCAAAGTCGAGGGCGAAGTTCGGCTTCCGTAGGAGTCCGGACGAAGCTTACCAGCTATCGAGGTCGAGGATGGAGCCCGGCTCCTGCGGGAGTTTGGGCGGAGCCTTCCAGCAATTGAGGTTGGGGACGAAGTCCGGCTTCCGTAGGAGTCCGGACGAAGCTTGTCTACGGTCGAAGTAGAAGATAGAGTCCGGCTCCCATAGGAGTCCGGACGAAGCCTGTCCGCAGTCGAAGTAGAAGACGGAGTCCGACTCCCGTAGGAGTCCGAATGAAGCCTGTCTACAGTTGAAGTAGAAGAAGGAGTCCGGCTCCCGTAGGAGTCCGGACGAAGCTTGTCTGCAGTCGAAGTAGAAGACGGAGTCTGGCTCCCATAGGAGTCCGGACGAAGCTTGTCTGCAGTCAAAGTAGAAGATGGAGTTCGACTCCCATAGGAGTCTGGATGAAGCTTGTCTGCAGTCGAAGAAGACGGAGTCCGGCTCCCGTAGGAGTTCGGATGAAGCTTGTCTGCAGTCGAAGAAGACGGAGTCCGGCTCCCATAGGAGTCTAGATGAAGCTTGTCTACAGTCGAAGAAGACGGAGTCCGACTCCCGTAGGAGTCCAGACGAAGCCTGTCTGTAGTCAGAGTAGAAGATGGAGTCCGGCTCCCGTAGGAGTCCAGATGAAGCTTGTCTGTAGTATCCCTGAGGGGTCCCTTCAAACACGAACTTCGACTGGGAGAGGTTTTACACCCAACAACAACCAAGTTTTTATTCTCTGTAATGTAGGGATGTCATTCTCGATTAAGAAAATTTCATCCAAACAACATAAAGAATACTTTTACAGAACTATCAGCCCATTTATACATATAAGATTATGCTTAGTTCTTAACAAAGTCATATGTTCAAAATATATGTTCCAACTCCAAGAAGCTTAATTCAATTTGAATGGACTTGAGAATTGCCGCAAGAAAAACATCTCGTCATAGTCAACACTATAACTTTAATAAAATCCTTTGACAATCGAACAGAATTAATAGGTCTCCATCTTTTCGTCTGCACCTCTTATCCATCTGAAATCCACTCACACCCTATGGGTCTCGCACATTCAGGTGAATCAATAAATATCCATACATCGTCAATCTTCATGGACTTCATTTCAGATTTAATGGCTCTAAGCCACTTCTCAAAGTTAGATCTCGGTACAGCATCCATATGAAAGATTAAATCTCCATTCCGAACCTAGAAATCGAAGTATCTGTTTGGTTGATACGGTATTCTACCGTATCTACTCAAAGATGCCTTTATATCAGGCTTCGGATTTGATCTAATCAACTCCGGCTCTATTGGTTTGTGTTAGAGTTGGTTCTTCTACCTATCAAGCTTCACCAAGCTTGCTCTTAATGTCATCAGTTCTTTCATCAAAGAACTTCTTTTTTAAAAAGAATATCTTAAGATTCATGAACATCTCATGTCCATCAGAAAGGTAGATGAAATATTTTTAAAATAATATTTATCAGACCAAGATCCAAGCTAGTCAGTTTATGAATATTTCACATAAGTTCAATGCCCTAAACCTAAGATAAGTGAGTATCAAATTACCCAAGTCCATATATGATATGGAGTTTTGGTGATCGATTTGCTCAGATTGTTCTCGAGCACATATTAAGTAGTTACTAAAATATAACCTCTGACGATCGAACCATATCTAACAAAGTTCAATTCTTCCTTTCAAACAGTGGTGTCCCAAGAGAGGTCCATTGAGAGAGAATCTAATTCTCTTCAAGACATGTTAAAAACTTACTGTAAAGGTATTCATTTCATCAATCTAACTGATGAGTTATAATACTCTTTGCAATTTGTTTTCTATCTCATTATGGAATCGTTTGAACATTTCAATTGATTTGGATTTGTGCTTCATAAGCAAGACATACCCATGCCAAGATAGGTCGTCAGAGATTTTAATGTAGTAAATCTCTCTTCTAGCACTTATGTTCATGAGTGTAAATACATCAATATGTATCAAACTCAAAATATTGCTGGCTCATTCACCCTTTCCAATAAAAGGTGACTAAGTCGACTATGCTAAAGGCAGGTTTTAGTGACATTATCTGATCTAGGATACTAATCAGATGTGTACATTACACTAACAGACTATGGTACTGAGTTTATGTCATTTTCAATTGTCCACTCATTATTATAGTATCATTCACAATGATATTAAAACAATCATTCTTATTGACACCATCAATAAAATTGGACAATAGTGACAATCACTTAAAATGACATCTTTAGGGTTGAAAACAAATTCGATGATTCCTAATGTTGAGACTGGAACAGACTTCTATCTCTTACACTTATGAGTCTCTTGCCATTTTTAAATCTTTTACTATTATGAAGTCTTTTGCAACTATTTGCAAACATGACTTGCACTATCAGTATCCTATACCTAGATAATAGTATTACCAATAAAGAAACTTTAAGGAGTTATCACATAATATCTTGACTAGCAATGATTTGCTGATTTCTCTTTAAAGCCTGTTTGGGTTAGCCTGAGATTTTTTGATCAATTCTCTCAAAAATTATATTCAACTTTTGATATTAGCTATCAAAATCAGGTTTGATAATGTTGTCACTGTCTAACATTGAAAAGAATGATAATATTCTAGCCATTTCTGAAAAGAGAATTGTTGGTGCAGAATTCCATCGAAGTTGGAGAAGCTGGAGCTGGGATGACCGCGGCCGCCGCTGGGACCTGCAAAGAAAGTCTAAACTAGAGTTGGGGGTGCTCTGGCAAGACCCTCTGACGCTCAAGTCAGTACTCTGCTTCAACAGAAATAGAGTGCTCGAGTGAAAATTTTGGCAGAGTTTCGAGATAGAGTTACCAGCTTAGAGAAGAACATATCTGGGGATCCTTATTTATAGACGGAGGGTGTAACTGACCGACAGCGACGTCTGTAACCATCTGGTCGTGGACCGCTCAGATCCGCATGGAATTTGTTACAGAGAGTAGTGGCATCAGGGGTCGTTCAGAGCCACGTGGAGCCTGTTGCGGAGAGTGGAGTGGTGTCCGTTGTCGGGACTTGCCAGAGAGTGGTGGAGCTGCATGAAATCTATTGTAGAGAGTTGAGCAGGATGGCGGCTCTAGTCGTGGCTTGTCAGAGGGTGGTGGAGTTGCATGGAATTCGTTGCAGAGAGTGGAGCAGGACGGCGGCTCTTGTCGTGGCTTGTCAGAGAGTGGTGGAGCTACATGGAATCCATTGCAGCGAGTGGAGTAAGGTAATGGCCCTTGTTGTGGCTTGCCAGAGAGTTTGGATCCATTGGCTGAAGCTTGGCTGGGATGCCTGATGGAGCAGAATGGCTCTTTACATCATCGTTCGAGGAGAGGCTCGGATGTTTCGAGGTCGTTGATGAATCTACTGTTATCGGGTGCTTCGGGTGCTGACCTTTCAAGAGGGAGTCACCTACTGTAGGAGCTCGGATGGAGATTTTTTTGTTGACGAAGTCTGGAGAAGTCCGATCGCTAGGAAAGTCCGTCTGGGACTTATCTGATGTGGAAGCTCATCCGAAGATCGTTTGCCGGGGAAGTCTGATTTTATGGAGAGCCTGGTAGGAGGTCGGCCGGCGATGGACTTCGGATAGCACTGGGTAGGCTCGGCAGACATCGGAGGCGATCGGCTATAGCAGGGACCTAGTTGCTGGAGCTCGTTCGTCATAGAAGCTCGTCTGGAATCCATCCGCTGGAGAAGTTCGGACGGGCTTCGGCCCTCGCGAGAGGTCGAAAGGGGGGCGTTTATTGTAGGAGCTCAGGCGAGGATCAGTTGTCGTGGAAGCTCGTAGTAGTGTCCCACTGTAGAAGTTCGTCCAGAGCCCACTCACTACGAAGTAGCTCGGTTGGAGTCTACCTATAACAGAAGTTCGAAAGAAATTTGCTTACAGGAGATACCTGGGGTAGACAGCCCACTGTAAGAGTTCGAAGTAGACCATTTGTAGCAGAAGTTCGGCTCTCGCGGGAGCTCGATTAGGATCCGGGAGGCGGTCGATCGCCGTAGAAACTTGGGTGGAGTCTGGTTACTGTAGAAATCTCATTGTCGGGGAAGCTCAGATGCTGACGAAGCCCGGAAGGAGTTCGGAGTAGGGTCATCCATGGTTGGAAGAAGTCCAGGAGAGACTTGGGGAATGGTTGGCTACTGTAGGAGGTCGACTGTCAGTGAGGCCCAGAGGGCCTTTGGGGCGGTCCGGTGGGTGAACGCAGAAGTCCATTATCAGAGAAGTTCAGACGGTCGAGGGAGTTCAGAGAGGTGCAATGTACAAGGTCGGGAGCCGAAAGAGCCCCGAAGGATCGGTCTTTTACAAACTTCGGCTGGGGGGGTATTTTATACCCAACACCAGTCCCCCTACTTTCGAGTTCGGATTTTGAATGAAGGAAGTATAGAGAAATTCTCACGGTCGAAGCTGCTCTCCTCGACTTCTGCACTCGGCGGTTGCCAGGTATTTTGACGTTCGGCACGCTGGTACTGGAGCCTTTTCGAAACAGATTTCTTGTTTTTGGAATTTCCATCGGGGTGTGGCTCTAGGTACGATGTAATAATGAATCTGTCAGCTGCCAGTCATTTCCAACAGTCTGTCGAGGTGAGTGGGACACGCAGCGAGTGCAGACCGGCCAGAGGAGATCCGCAATCATTATTGCGTCAGATCCTAGGGTCTATTTAAACACGTTCTCCTCCTTCAGGGGTTCCACCTTGCTCGAGAGAATCCCTCGGTTCCCCTCTTCTTCTCTGAGAGCTCCAGCTTCCTCTAGCATCCTTCCCGACCTTAGGTGTCCTCCGGGTCGACCTCCATCATCCTTGCCATCTCCCTGCACTCCTGGGGTCAATCTAGGTCAGTTTCGGAACTTCCTGATGTTTTCCCATCCTTTTCCTTCATATTCTGTTCGTTTAGCTTTCTCGGAGACCTATTTGCTATTTTTCTTGATTTTTTGGGATTTTTGTGGCTTTCATTTGATCCAAAATATCCTCTGATATCTCCTTTTCTAGCAGTTCTAGGAGTTCGTCAGCCCCAGTTCCCCATAGTACTGGTACCATAGACGAACCCATAGCTAAGACCGAATCCTGTCTGGCCTTTGCATCGGACATCATCCTCGGCTCCTTGACTCGGGATGAACTCTCATTGATAAGGATTCAGTATGGAGTTCCTCCAGAGTACGAGCTGGAGCTTCCCGGGCCATCTGACCGGGCTAGCACCCCTCCTCCCGACCGCTTCTGTCTGTACCAGGAGACCTTCCGTGCCGGACTTCGGCTTTCGCTGCCGTCCTTTGTCGTTGCTTTCTTTCATTTTCTGAATATTTCTCTAGTTTTCATCGTGCCAAACTCCTTTAGGTTTTTGATAGGGTTTCTTTCTCTTTGTAGTTTAGCCGAAGTTCGGCCGACTCTTTCTTTGTTTAGAAACTTCTACACCTTCAAGCACCATCCCTCGACAAAGGATTGGTGGTGCTTCTCCCCCCAGTTCGGTAGAAAGGGGTTGCTGAAAGGTGCCCCCTCTTCTGTCCATAACTAGAAGGAGAAGTTCTTCTATGTCCGATGCCCGACCTTGGAGCTAGGATTACCCCCTTGGGGCTCCCTGAGGGATTCCATCCGTCGGGCTTCTATCCTGGAAAGGGACAACCTCGAGGCCTCCAAAAAGCTCGAGGCTTATCAAGCCCCTCTCCTCCCCGACCTTCTGAGGGAACAACTTTTGTTCAACGTCGGCCTGAGCCCCCTTAACCCTGTCGGTATCTCTCCCTCTCTTTTTTTCCTTCTTCTTTTATTTTTTATTTTTTATTTTTTTTGCTTCCCCTTCTTCTTGTTCCATTTCTGAGCCATGTTGATTTTCTTTTATCGCAGACATGGATGCAAGCGTGGCTCGGAGGTTAGCCCAGGGTCTCAAGACCCACAAGAGAAAAGATGCCTCAACTTCGGGGTCGGTGAAGAAAGCCAGGATAGAAGGGACAAGCTCGGCCGCACCTGCTCTGATGCCTGTCACCGTCGAAGCCCCTTCCAATGTCGAACCCGAAGTCCCCCGAGCTCCCTCACAGAGCCCCCCGACCGAGGGCCCCATTTCGGAGGTTCGTCCTGAGGGGGCACCCGGGGCTGAAGGGAGGAGGAGAAAGAAGACCCTGGCCCAGAGGAGTCGTAGTCGCAAGGCTGCCGTCGGGGGGGGCGGCGGCTCCGAGGAAGACCTGGGGGAAAATCCCTTCAATAACAGGGGCTTAATAAAGAGGCTGGTCGAAGGGTGCATTCTGCCCGAGGTAGTTGAGAGGATCGTCTTCGCCGATCCCGAGCTGCGGGTCTGGGACTCTCTGGGATCTTTCCTCGAAGTAGGTTAACTCATCCTTTTCCTTCTTCCTACTTCTTTAATTTATTTTTCAGCCCTTATGTCGACTCCCCGACCCTTCTTGTAGATTGGGCACCAGCTCGTCGCCAACGTCGAGGCGGCGAAGATCGCCAAGAAGGAGGCAGCTTGGGCAGAAGAGGGTCACCTAGCCAGGGCCACCCGCCTTGAGGAGAAGATCGCCGAGGTCCTAAGCCTCCAAGTGGCGCTGGAAAAGGAGGGACAAACCTTGTCCGATCTGAGGACCACCTTGGAGGAGGAGAGAGGGAAGGCTGAGGCTGAGGTCTCCGCATTAAGGGCACAGGTCTTCGAGTTGAAGGAGCAGGTTGCCGAGTTGAAAGTGTGGATTCCGTCTCTAGTCTCGGAGGCAAGGGCTCGAGCAGTGGAGGAGTTCAAAGCCTCCCCCGAGATGGAGGATTTGAAGGTCTAGTTCGGCCAGGACGCCTTCATCAAGGGGTTCGAGCTCTGTCAAGAGAAGGTGGCTGGGAGGTTTCTCGAGTTGGATCTCGGCTTCCTGAACGAGGCATCCGATGATGAAGCCGGACCATCCGAAGTCGCTGCCGGTCCTCTTCCAGCCGGGACCTCGTCGACTGTCGCGGCCGCCGTTGACGATCTTTCGGGGACACCGACCCCCTCTACTTCTGCCCCAGAGGTTCGGAACCTCTAGTTTTATATTTTTTTCTTTGTGGTGATTTTTTCCTCATTCTCTTGTACTTGAAATTTATTTGATCAATGAAGCCAGATTCATCTTTATGGAGGGTCCCTTCCCCTTTTTTTTGTATTCTTTTCCTTCTTTTTGTCTTCTTGCATTAATTTGAGTCATGGCGCTCTTGTCCTTCAACGACAGTGTCCTGCCGAAGCTCTTCCCCTACCGGAGGGTATTTCCTTGAAGTCAATGATACGAGACCTCCAAAGAAAAGTTTCATGGAATACACCAAAAGAAAAGCCGACTTCATTACGGAGCTTGAGGCACTCCGAAAATGTGCCAGCCACCGGTCTTGGACTCAGGCTTCCAAGATCAGCTCCCTTAAAGTCGAGCTGACGGCTGCACGAGAGAAGATCGACCGACTGGAAGGGAGCTCATCCTGGCTCACTGTCTAGACTGACCGCGATCAAGACTGGTCAAAGAGGTTCTCCGACCTTCAAAAATAGCTGCAGGATGCCGAGGTGACTTACGATGCCTATCGAGTCGGCTGGAGCAGACAAGTAGAGGACTACCGAAGGAGACTCCAGACGGCGACTGACGAAGTTGCCCACCTTGAGAGGCGGCTGTCCGAGAGAGTCCAACCTGTCCCTGCACAAGGTTCTGATGAGCTTTGCTTCTTGAGGGGGACTATGGCGGAACTGTCTGTATACGACGGCTAAAAGTTCTGCTGGTCCACGAGTAGCAGGCGGTCAAGGATGCTGAGGTGGAGTCTGAGGTCTTGAGGAGGAGGCTTCGAGAGTCAGAGGACGAGCGCCGGTGGTTCCACCGGATGTTTCAGGATATGCTGCTGAAAAAGATGGAACTATAAGAGGAAGTTGAAAATTTAAGGCAATCCATAGCAAGGGCTGGAACCGAGAGCTCAAAGTCGGAAGAAACTGGGCTTCCTTAGAGCCTCTTTTTCTTCTTTCTTTTTTTTTGTTTTTTGGTCTTTAAGGCTTTGTAACGTGTACTTCATCAACAAAATGAAAATGAAATTATCTATTACCTTGTCCATTCTGGTATTGAATGGTTGTTTACCAAACTCCATTTGTCTTCCGTCTTGTTTGGCGTCGACGTAGTTTGTAATCCCTCGCTGGTTCTTGTTTGAGTCGTCGTTCATCGAACCTCTTTTGTCTTCTGTCTTGTTCGTTGCCGACATAATTTGAAGGTTTCTGGTCATCGTCGTGTCGATTTGCCCTTAGGGACTAGAGATTTTCGACAAGGGTTTTGTTGCCCAGCTATGCAACCCAAGAGGGGGGGGTGAATTGGGTTTCTAAAAAATTTTAAGCCCAACAGATTACTTATGAAGAACAAAACAAAGACTTTAATTCAATATTAATTACCTAAAGCAGGAATGCAAGAATATAATAAAGAAATAAAGTGAAGCGATAAAGCACACCACAAACACAAGGATTTATAGTGGTTCGGTGCTAACCTTGCACCTACATCCACTCCCCAAGATCCTACTTGGGAATTTCAATCCACTATCCTTTGTATTCAACCCGAATACAAAACGTCAGAAACTCCGACACTAGCTATCCCAAGCTAGATCACTTGTTTCTCGGGTACAAGTAAATCCAAAACACTCCGATTTCAGGTTCGGATCAACCTTTTCTTGTTTTGAAAATCCTCCAAAAACAAGAACAAAAACTCACAAAGAGTTAGAAAATTTTGAGCACAGATTAATACAATAATAGCTCCTTAAATGAGCGAATATAACAATAAAAGCTTTACTCAAATGAAGAACCCCTTTTTCGGATTTTCTCAAAGTGGATGAACGCTTGAATGCTTGAGAAGAGGTTGATTGTTGATTGAAGATCTCTTGAAAGCTTTGAACGATCTCTAGATCAAGGTTGAAACAATAGGCGCGAAGAATTCTCTCCTTGAAAGCTCTTGCTTTTCTCTTTCACACTCTCTCTGGTATATTGTGGATCCTCTCTCTTTTTCTTTTTGGATTTTTCGTTGATCTCAGGCTTTTTCTTGCAAATTTCGGATCCTCTCTTCTGTTCTTCTCGTTTTTGATTTCACGTTTGATCCGCTATTTAATCTGCAATTTCTTTCACCATTTTAAGCATTTTGTAGCATTAGAAGCAAGAGAAAACAATTTAGGTAGATAAAGAGCCGTTAGAGCAATTTTAGGAAGCATAAATGGCAATTAAAACGGGCAAAAAAATAGCCGTTGCTGACATTTCCCGTCGCAGGGGTCGACTCATGAGTCGACTCATGCATCAGGAGTCGACTCATGAGTCGACTTCTGTTGCACAGACCAGAAGGTCTGATTTCTAGATTTTTCGGCTCAAATCAGCAGAGGTTGACTCATGAGTCGACTCATGCCTTGTGGGTCGACTCATGAGTCGACTCACAGGTCATGCCAAGCCAAAAAACCAGCGTGCCATGGGAATTTTTTGCGTGCCAATCAGCTCACAGTGCCATGAGTTGACTCATGAGTCGACTCATGCACTTCAAACCTTCATAACTTCAAAAATATAAGTCCAAATACAATGAAATTTTCACCAATAGTTTACAAATCATTTGTTCTATCAAATGATACTATCAAATCAGGATTTTAGTGAAATTACGATTTTGTCTTTGAAGAGCATAAGGACTTTTTCATTTTAAAATTATTTGTATCCCTTCAATCTGCTTTGTAATCATCAAAATCAATCTAGGAGCAACAATCTCCCCCTTTTTGATGATGACAAAATATTTGAACAAAAATATTTATGTTAATGCATTAATTTCAAAAGAATCCATTATAGGTGTTTATGCTTGAAAAGAGTATGATTCTTTTGGCATGTAATATAAATGCAAAAATAGTTTGTCCATTTTCTTAAAGATTTGAAAAGGGTATTAGATCATTTTGAGTTTAAGATATATCAGAGCAAGAGAAGATAAATAAATTTTGCAATGTATCAGAGCAAGAAAAATAATTTTTACAATGATATCAGAAAAGATTTTATAATGTATGAGAGTAAATGTTATAATATATCAGAGAAAATTTCACACTGTATCAGATCAAATGTCAGAGAAAATTTCACACTGTATCAGAGCAAATTTTATCATGTATCAGAGCAAGTTAAAAGAAATTTTAGGGTGTATCATAGTAAATCAAATTTCTTAAGTTGTATCAAGGTAAATAAAATTTCAAAAGATGTATCAGAGCAAGTTTGAATTTTGAAATATATCAGAGCATATAAAAAAAATACTTATTTGCATTGTACTTATGATTTTGCTTTTGATGGATGGCTTTTTGTTTAATTTCTGTCTGATACCAAATTTCGATACCAAATTTCTCAAAGTTTTGTTTAATTTCTCCAATATTTGTTTCCCAATATTTTTTTAATCTTCCAATTTTTGTTTAATTTCTCAAGTTTGGTTTAATCTTTCAATTCTTTGTTTTTGTTTAATTTCTCCCCCTTTTTCTCATAATTTAGGGTTTTGCTTTTTTTGTTTAATTTCAATTTTTGTTTTTGTTTAATTTCTCCCCCTTTTTGACATCATCAAACATAGTTAACTCTTCCTTTTTCTGAAACATTCTTTAATTTCTTCTCCTTTAGAGTTTTTCACAGATGTTTGCTCCCCCTTAATATAGCAATTATCAACAGCAAACAACAACAAGGAGAAGACAATATTTCAACAAGAAGAAAATATATAACCAAAATATGATCGATATCATTACAAAAAGGTAGAAATATAGGTAAAAGATGATTCCATTAATATCATAATTGTTTCAATACATAGTTCTTAAAAATAAAATTCAACCAGCTAATTGTCAATACATGGCCCCAAGGTATAGATCCTAGAACAAGACACTAACACCTAGGATCTAGTAAAGATCAAGATAAGTCAATGATCGGAGTCATCAGATATAGGGTGAGGAGATGATGGATCAGAAGTGCGTCCTCTACCCTGTCTGCCTCTGCCACGAGCAGGAGAGCGAGATGAACTGGGTGGCTGAGAACGCTGAGATGATAGGGACTGAACAGAAAGGGTGAGTCTAATAGAATCAAGTACATTCAGTGCTCTGGAAACAGTTGAAGTAGAGCAGTGAACTGGGTGGTAGCATGCTCACTCGATCCTCGGATCTCTTTCCTTATTAATTCATATCCACCTTCTAGTGCTCCTCTGAGCCTGCCAGCCTCTGCAGTGAGGTCTGTGACCTCAATGGTAGACTCCTGTGGCTTGGGATGGGCCAATGCAAGGACTTGCCCCTGCAAGTCAACAACTCTGCCAGTAAGTCTCCAGACTGTATCCTCAAGCTGCTAGATCCTGATGGACTGATCTGAAATCATCTGAAACACAGTGGAGATGTGGGGAGTAATGGTCTGATCAGAAGAGGTGGCTCCAGGTGCAAAAGAAGTACTACCCCACTGGCTAGACAGCAAAGAAGCCACACGCTGAGATATATGCTCGATCTGATCGTCAGCCAGTCTGAACTCTGAATGAGGTGCTCTGCTCTCTGGCTGATACACTAGTGTGGGCATCCTAGTAAACTCTGAAGGGCCAGCCTCAGTATCAGGAATGAACTGGGTATCTGGTGAAGCTGCCCTGAAGTCATGTACAGGAGAAGATGGACCTTCTTCTTCTACTCTGCCTTCAGTTCTGTCCTCAGCTCTTATTTCAGCTCTATCCTCAGCTCTTTCTTCAGAGCCCTTGATCCAACCACCAACAGTCTTTGTAATTCCCATTCGGTGCAGGCTGTGTTGGTTGAAAGTGTCCACATGAGAGAGCTTGGAAGATGCCTCCCCTTCACAGCTAACTCCAAACCTCCTAAATACTCTAGTAAGGGCCATACCATAAGGCAAGTGTGCCTTGGATCTATTCAAAGTTTCTCTCATGGCCTCTATCATAAGTGCAGGGAGGTTCAGGGGGGTCTGAGTGATGATATGAAACATGACACATACATCTCTGCCAGATAGTAGATCATGCCTACCACTCCTAGGAAAGAAGAGTTTTGTTACAATCTGATGCAGGACCCTCATCTCAATGGATAATAGCTTTGCTTCCAATTTGTTTAAACTTCCTGAAAAAGTTTCTCCTAAGATAATTCTGATCCCTTCTTCTTTAATTGGGAGTTCCATATATGAGTATCCTTCACTAGGCAACTGAAGTATATCTCCCAATATCCTAGAATCCAAGCAAATGTCAATCCCCTTGACTGTTGAAGTCACTGACCCGTTTCCATAATGTAGGTTCTGGTAGAACTCTCTAACTAGATCAACATAGGTGACTTCCTTAAGGGAGCAATAGAGTTTCCATCCTTGATTTTTGATCTTGGTAGCAAAAGTAAAGCCTTCTTTCTCAAAGAACCAAAAATCTATATTTTTCCCGATTTCTACTTTTCTATCAGAAAGAGGATTTACACTGGGGCTTATGGAGGATTGAGAGGGACCTTGAGCAGGTACTGGAGTGGGAACACTGGAAGACTGAACATGCCTTTTCTTTCGGACAATTTCCTCAGGCTCACGGATTGATTTCCTTCTTTGGAGAAGTTTCATCTTTGGAGCCATATCCAATAAAGTAGCAGACAAGAAGACTTGAATTGAGAGGAGGAGGGATCACAAGAGAGTAAAGAGGAATTTTAGTGGAGAAAAGAAGTGGATTTTGGAAGTTCGGTGAAGTGCTAGGGCACGTTCCAACCGCGCCAAGCAATGTGAGAAAGCATGAGAAATCTCTTTTCCAAGGAGGCGATTTTTGGTGGAGAGTAGGAGGGAGAATTGCCTCGAGATAAATCCTTGGATTTGGAGCAAAAAAGAGTTGAAAAGAACGGCTTTCGGAAGGAAGACGATGAGAAGATGAGTCATCTCACAAACAGGGTTCCCGTTTAAAAACAATGAGCCCATGGGATGTTTGTGGGATTTACAAGTTTGCCATTGAGTCGACTCATCGGGGTCGACTCATGAAGTTCAGAAATTCAGGAAAAATACAAATAAATTCTAAAAAAATTCAAAATTTTAGGAGAAGGAATTTTGCTCAATGATAAGTTTTTAGAGTGATAAATCTGAGCTTTTGGGACCAGGATGGATGTTGAAAATTGAGCTCTAATCAATTCTTTGAAAATTGAGAAATTTTAGGCAAATGGATCTAGAATTCCTAGATTTCTCCTAATTTCACAGAATCTATCCTCACTAAGGGCCTTTGTAAAGATATCGGCTAATTGATTTTCAGTGCAAACATATTCAAGAATTATATTTTTATTTTGAACATGTTCTCTTATAAAATGATGTCTTATTTCAATATGTTTGGATCTTGAGTGTTGTATTAGATTTTTAGATAGATTTATGGCACTTGTATTATCACATTTTATTGGTGTTTCATTAAGTTTGATTCCAAAATCTTCGAGTTGTTGCTTAATCCACAAGATTTGAGCACAACAACTTCCGGCTGCAATGTATTTGGCCTCAGCCGTAGACAGTGCCACCGAATTTTGTTTCTTGCTAAACCATGAGATTAGGTTAACTCTAAGAAATTGGCAAGTTCCACTTGTGCTTTTTCTATCTAATTTACATCCAGCAAAATCAGCATCTGAAAATCCTAACAAATTAATTTGTGAGTCCTTAGAGTACCATAACCCTATAGTTTGTGTACCATTTAAGTATCTAAGGATTCTTTTAACAGCATTCAAATGAGATTCCTTAGGATTAGATTGATATCTAGCACATAAGCAAACACTAAACATGATATCAGGCCTACTTGCAGTTAGATATAATAATGAGCCAATCATACCTCTATAGTATTTTAAGTCTACGCTTTTACCTTCATCATCCTTGTCAAGCTTACTTGAGGGACTCATTGGTGTGCCAATTGGTTTGCAGTTCTCCATTCCAAATCTTTTGAGTAGTTCCTTGGTGTACTTGCTTTGGGTGATGGAGATTTCCTCTTTTGATTGTTTGATTTGGAGTCCGAGGAAGAAGGTGAGTTCTCCCATCATGCTCATCTCGAACTCTCCCTGCATAAGCTTAGCAAAGTCTTGACAAAGGGATTCATTAGTAGACCCAAAAATTATGTCATCAACATAAATTTGTATAATTAGCATATCATTTTGGTTTCTTTTAATAAATAGAGTTGTATCTACATTGCCTCTTGAGAAACCATTATTTAGTAGAAATTTGCTTAGCCTTTCATACCATGCTCTAGGTGCTTGTTTTAGACCATATAAAGCTTTATTTAATCTAAAGACATGATTGGGAAAAGCATGATTTTCAAATCCAGGGGGTTGTTCTACATATACTTCTTCAGAAATATATCCATTTAAAAATACACTTTTAACATCCATTTGAAATAGTTTGAATTTCATAAAGCAAGCATAAGCAAGTAGAAGTCTAATGGCTTCTAATCTAGCAACAGGTGCAAAGGTTTCATCAAAATCAATTCCTTCTTCTTGATTATATCCCTTAGCAACCAGTCTTGCTTTATTTCTAATTACATTTCCATGCTCATCTAATTTGTTTCTAAAGACCCATTTTGTGCCAATTATTGAATAATCTTTAGGTCTCGTCACTAAGGTCCAAACATTATTTCTTTCAAATTGATTAAGTTCTTCTTGCATAGCATTAATCCAGTTATGATCATTTTCAGCTTCTTCAAAAGTTTTAGGTTCAAGTTGAGATACAAAAGCACAATGATTAAGTACATCTCTAAGTGAAGAACGGGTTTTTACCCCATGCATAGGATCACCAATTATTAACTCCTTAAGGTGGTTGTGAACATACCTCCATTCCTTGGGTAAGTCATTTGTACCTTGGGGTTGTTCTTGAATTTCTTCACCTTTTTCATTTTGTTCATCTTCTTGATCCTTGTCTTCTGGAGTTGCTGAATCTTTCAGAGTGATCTCCTTCATACCTTCTATTAGTGGATCTGCATCATCAACATCCTCATTCTTCCTTGAAGGAAGATCGTTAGATTCATCAAAAATAACATGTATGGACTCCTCAACTACTAAAGTTCTTTTGTTGAAAACTCTAAATGCTTTACTAGTGGAGGAGTAACCTAAAAAAATTGCTTCATCTGATTTTGCATCAAATTTACCAAGTTTTTCTTTTCCATTATTTAATACAAAACATCGGCAACCAAAGACATGAAAATATGCAATATTTGGTTTTCTTCCTTTCCAAAGTTCATAGGGGGTTTTCTTTAAAAATTGTCTAATTAAAGCACGATTTAAAATGTAACATGCTGTGTTAATAGCTTCTGTCCAAAAATATCTTGGAAGGTTGCTTTCACAAAGCATGGTACGGGCCATTTCTTCTAAGGTTCTGTTTTTTCTTTCAACTACCCCATTCTGTTGGGGTGTCCTAGGAGCAGAGAAGTTATGGCCAATTCCATTTTCATCACAAAAATTTTCAAAGTCATGATTTCCAAATTCTGTTCCATGATCACTTCTAATATTTTGAATTGAAAACCCTTTTTCATTAGTGACTTTTCGATGAAATTTAGTGAAAATTTGAAAAGTTTCATTTTTGTGAGCTAAAAAGAAAACCCAAGTAAAACGAGAGTAATCATCTATTATTACAAATCCATATCGTTTTTCTCCTAGACTAGTGGTTCTAGTTGGTCCAAATAAATCCATATGTAAGAGCTCTAAAGGTCTAGAAGTTGAAACAGTATTTTTGGATTTAAATGATACTCTAGTTTATTTACCTAATTGGCATGCATCACAAATTCTATCCTTTTCAAAATTCAGTTTTGGCAAACCGAGAACTAAATCCTTTTTAATTAATTTTGAGAGAGAATGCATGCTAATGTGTGCAAGTCTACGATGCCACAGCCAACTAGTCTCATTTATTTTAGCATTTAAGGAAACTAGGCATTGCATGTCTAATTTAGTTAAATCATTCAAGTCTACCATATAAACATTGCCATGCCTATGTCCTATAAATTTAATGCCATCGTTAATAGGACTCGTCACAATACAAACAGATGATTCAAAACTTACTTTATACCCTTTATCACAGAATTGACTAATGCTAAGTAAGTTATGCTTTAAACCTTTAACTAATAAAACATTCTCAATGTATTTGGAGGGAGTGATACCAATGTTACCTATCCCGATGATCTTTCCTTTGCCATTATCTCCAAAGGTGACCATCCCTCCATCCTTAGCATCAAGCGTGATGAATTGTGATTCATCACCAGTCATGTGTCTCGAGCATCCGCTGTCAAGATACCATTTCCTGTTTCCTTCTTGGGATGTTAGACACACCTGCAAGCAAAGGTCAAGTTTCTGTCTTAGGTACCCAAGCTTTCTTGGGTCCTTTCAGGTTAGTCAGAATGGTTTCTTTTGGAACCCATATTTTCTTTGTGTTTGCATATTTGTTAATAAGACATGTGTATGATTTATGTCCTATTCTTCCACATTTAAAACAAGTAATATTTGTAGACTTGTTACTTGAATAATTTACATAAATATCCTTCAGAAATTTTTATTTCTTCAGGGGTTTATAACCAAGTCCAGCCTTATCATATATAGCTTTCTGATTTTCAAGGATCATATTTAGTTTGTTTGAACTTAAGGTGAACTTATCTACTATAGATTTCAGCTTGTTCATTTCATCCTTTAAGTTTTGATTTTCTTGAATCAAGGTGAATTTTTCAATTGAAAGATTTTCAGCTTGTTTCACTAAGGACTGATTTTCCAATTTCAGCTCTTTATTTTTCTTTCCTAGTTTCTTTAATTCCTCAATTGAATCATAGAGAGCTTCATGCAATTCTTCAAAAGTAAATTCACTAGTGGATTCAGAAGTTACCTCATTTTCGTGTGCCATCAGGCACAGGTTGGCTTGTTCTGTTGAGGTTTCCTCGTCGGAGCTTGAGTCATCACTCGCACTCCAGGTCGCCATCATTGCCTTCTTTTTGAACTTCTTTGGACCTTTCTTCAATTGTGGACATTCGGATCTGAAATGTCCTGGCTTCTTGCACTCGTAGCATATAGGGGGTTGATCTTTCTCCTTTTCTTTGCTTTGATCCCCTTTTGTGAATTTCTTTCTCATCCTCTATTTCCTTTTTCTTAGAAACTTCTTAAATTTCCGGGTGATGAGAGCCATCTCTTCATCCTGATCTTCATCTTCAGAGTCATCCGTTTCATAATCAGGTGAAGTTGTGGATTTGAGGGCAATGGTTCTTTTCTTTTTGACTTCATCCTCTTGATGTTGCTTCATGCTAAGTTCATGAGTCATCAATGATCCAAGAAGCTCTTCTAGAGGTAGAGTGTTCACGTCCTTTGCTTCTTGGATGGCAGTCACCTTGGCTTCCCAAGTTCTTGGCAGTGACCTGAGAATCTTCCTTACAAGTTCACTGTTAGTATAAGATTTGCCAAGACTCTTTAAACCATTGATTATATCAGTAAAACGAGTAAACATAGCAGTTATGGACTCATCATGCTCTATTTTGAACAATTCATATTTATGTACAAGCATGTTTATTTTAGACTCTTTTACTTGATTTGTTCCCTCATGGGTTACTTCTAACCTATTCCATATTTCTTTAGCAGATGCACAAGTAGAAATGCGATTAAATTCACTTGCATCTAGTGCACAATAAAGAACATTCATGGCTTTGGCATTTAATTGTGCCAATTTCTTGTCAACCTCATCCCATTCTTTCTCGGGTTTGGTTGATTCCTCACCATCTATAATCTTGGTGGGTGTGTGAGGACCATTCACTATGATACTCCACATATCATAGTCGAGTGCTTGTATGAAAATCTTCATCCGAGCTTTCCAATAGGTGTAATTAGACCCATTGAAAAGTGGAGGTCGGTTTGTTGATTGCCCCTCGGCTAGAGAAGTACCAACATGGGTTGCCATAGATCTTTGGCTCTTTGATTATTAAATCAAAGAAGGGCTAGAGCACCGGCTCTGATACCACTTGTTGCCCAGCTATGCAACCCAAGAGGGGGGGTGAATTGGGTTTCTAAAAAATTTTAAGCCCAACAGATTACTTATGAAGAACAAAACAAAGACTTTAATTCAATATTAATTACCTAAAGCAGGAATGCAAGAATATAATAAAGAAATAAAGTGAAGCGATAAAGCACATCACAAACACAAAGATTTATAGTGGTTCAGTGCTAACCTTGCACCTACATCCACTCCCCAAGATCCTACTTGAGAATTTCAATCCACTATCCTTTGTATTCAACCTGAATACAAAACGTCGGAAACTCCGACACTAGCTATCCCAAGCTAGATCACTTATTTTCCGGGTACAAGTAAACCCAAAACACTCCGATTTCAGGTTCGGATCAACCTTTCCTTGTTTTGGAAATCCTCCAAAAACAAGAACAAAAACTCACAAAGAGTTAGAAAATTTTGAGCACAGATTAATACAATAACAGCTCCTTAAATGAGCAAATATAACAATAAAAGCTTTACTCAAATGAAGAACCCCTTTTTCGGATTTTCTCAAAGTGGATGAACGCTTGAATGCTTGAGAAGAGGTTGATTGTTGATTGAAGATCTCTTGAAAGCTTTGAACGATCTCTAGATCAAGGTTGAAACAATAGGCGTGAAGAATTCTCTCCTTGAAAGCTCTTGCTTTTCTCTTTCATACTCTCTCTGGTATATTGTGGATCCTCTCTCTTTTTCTTTTTGGATTTTTCGTTGATCTCAGGCTTTTTCTTGCAAATTTCGGATCCTCTCTTCTGTTCTTCTCGTTTTTTATTTCACGTTTGATCCGCTATTTAATCTGCAATTTCTTTCACCATTTTAAGTATTTTGTAGCATTAGAAGCAAGAGAAAACAATTTAGGTAGATAAAGAGCCGTTAGAGCAATTTTAGGAAGCATAAATGGCAATTAAAATGGGCAAAAAAATAGCCGTTGCTGACATTTCCCGTCGCAGGGGTCGACTCATGAGTCGACTCATGCATCAGGAGTCGACTCATGAGTCGACTTCTGTTGCACAGACCAGAAGGTCTGATTTCTGGATTTTTCGGCTCAAATCAGCAGAGGTTGACTCATGAGTCGACTCATGCCTTGTGGGTCGACTCATGAGTCGACTCACAGGTCGTGCCAAGCCAAAAAACCAGCGTGCCATAGGAATTTTTTGCGTGCCAATCAGCTCACGGTGCCATGAGTTGACTCATGAGTCGACTCATGCACTTCAAACCTTCATAACTTCAAAAATATAAGTCCAAATATAATGAAATTTTCACCAATAGTTTACAAATCATTTGTTCTATCAAATGATACTATCAAATTAGGATTTTAGTGAAATTATGATTTTGCCTTTGAAGAGCATAAGGACTTTTTCATTTTAAAATTATTTGTATCCCTTCAATCTGCTTTGTAATCATCAAAATCAATCTAGGAGCAACAGGTTTTCTCTCTCATCGAGATGAGGTCCCTTGTGCCTTTGATGTAGTTCATTTTTCACCTATCGCCAGTGCAGTTCGTCATTTTCTCTTTTCATCTCTCCTTTTCTTCTATGTTTGAGTGAGGGTCTTCCCACTGCTCTTTACGGGGTCATGAGAGTGTAGAGGAGTCATTGAGGAAGCTTTCCTCCTTGTCGATCAATCGAGTCTTTGTTTGTGTCGGGATGAGGTCCTCCCCTTGTTCCCGACAGTCGATTTCAGCTCGTGTCAGGATGAGGTTCTCCTCCTGCTCCTAACAAGACTGTGGGGATGCATAAGGGCCGTTGTGAGGGCCTCTCCCCCCATCCGGTCTTTAAAAAATCGGGCCTTCGACTTTGCTCATGTTAGGACGAGGTTCTCCTCCTGTTCCTAACAAGGCTGTGAAGGCACAAAAGGGCCGTTGTAAGGGCCTCTCCCCCCATCCGGTCTTTAAGAAACCGGGCCTTCGGCTTTGCTCATGTTAGGACGAGGTTCTCCTCCTATTCCTAATAAGGCTGTGGGGGCACATAAGGGTCGTTGTAAGGGCCTCTCCCCCCATCCGATCATTAAGAAATCGGGCCTTCGGCTTTGCTCATGTTAGGACGATGTTCTCCTCCTGTTCCTAACAAGGCTGTGGGGGCACATAAGGGCTGTTGTAAGGGCCTCTCCCCCCATCCGGTCTTTAAGAAATCGGACCTTCGGCTTTGCTCATGTTAGGATGAGGTTCTCCTCCTGTTCCTAATAAGACTGTGGGGGCACATAAGGGTCGTTGTAAGGGCCTCTCCCCCATCCGGTCTTTAAGAAATTGAGCTTTCGGCTTTGCTCACGTTAGGATGGGGTTCTCCTCCTATTCTTAATGCGCTTAATTTCATTTGTATGGGGGAGTTATCTCCTGTCGTTATAAGCTCGTACCAAAAGAAAGAATGTGCAAATATGAAGAGAATTTTTATTCAGGGCAAAGTTGTTGGTAATACATTCATAGATTTTTCGAACCCTATAACCATGGAAGGTTTGCTCCCCATCGGGGTCCCCCCGAGATAGAGTTGATAATCTCAATTGGAGGCCGATCTTCTGGCTGCTCCTCCCTCCTTGGCAGTTCCAGCTACGGCAGGACCCTAGGCCGATCTTCTCTTCCTTCAAGTCAGCGTCGAATGAATCTGTCGAGCCGATCTCATCTGATGAGCTCCTCGATCTCATCTCGAAGCTGAATACACATCTCCGTATTGTGGCCGTGGTCACGATGATAGAGGGAGAATTTATTCAGGTTACGCTTTCTGGGATGCGAGTGCATCCTCTCCGGCCTTGGGAGCTGCTCCCTAACCTTCATCAGCACTTGAGTTTTCGATGCGTTGAGAGGGGCGTAGCTGTGGAATCTCCCAGGAGGAGAGCCTCATCGAACTCGACGATCTGGGCTTCTCTGTTTATGGGCTCGGGGAGGAGTCCGGGCGTGCTTGTGCCCGGGAGGAGTTTGAGAGCGTGGCCGAGCTTCAGTCGGCCCTTTTTCAACTACAGGCTTGCTCGAGTCTCCCGCCTGTCGCTCTCTCACGGTCTCCTTGTCCTTCATCTTGAAGGCTTCTTCTGCTCGAGCATATCCTTCAGCTCGAGCCAGTAAATCGACAAAATCCCTGAGGTACTTCTTTTTCAAGGAGAACAGAAGGTCGTTCTTCTGAAGGCTGCCTTTCAGAGCGGCCATTGTGACCTATTGGTCCAAGTTTCAGACCTCCAATGCAGCGACATTGAAATGGTTGACGTAAGCCCGGATGGATTCCCCCTCCCTTTGCTTGATGTTGATGAGGGACTCCGAACCTCTCCGGGGATGCGACTGCTAACAAAATGAGCCGCGAACTGGTGGCTCATCTGATCAAAGGAAAAGATGGTACCCAGCTTCAACGTCGAGTATCAGTTCCTTGCTGCTCCCTTCAGGGTGGATGGAAAAGCTCGGCACAGAATGGCATCTGGCGCACCATGGAGTAGCATCATTGTCCGAAAGGCCTCTAGGTGGTCGACCGGGTCTGAGGTCCCGTCATAGCTTTCAAATTGGGGGAGCTTGAAGTTTGGCGAGATCGATTCTTGCATGATCATTTGAGAGAAGGGAGAGTCAGTACAGATGTCCTCACCATAAGCAGGGGGAGCGTGGCAGAGTTCTTCGATCCGTCGGTTCATCTCTTGGAGCCTTCGATCCAGGAAGTCCTCTCGACTGCGGATCTCGAGGGTCTTCGAGCAGGATGGAGGTAGAGATCCTCCGGGAGTAGAATCGTGATCGGACTGAGGGCTCTCCACCCTCGGATTTGTCTTTTCGGGAAAGATGGGGCGACTGGCCCAAGTGGCCTGCCCTACCGCCAGATTTTGGAATTCTGACGACGCTCTCTCCAACTGCACCGACGTCTGCGGCTGTTGTTGCTGTTGCATGGCCTGCACCACTTCAGTGAGGCCTCTGACCTGCTGAACCAGCAGGTCAAATTGCTCTGCACCGACCGTCGTTGTCGGAGGAGGAGGAGGAGCCTAGAAAACTGGAGGTGAGGCCAGAGCCTGAGATCTGGTCACGGAGGCCGTGGATCGCCTGGTGGATGCTTTGCGGGGAGGCATCGGGTGAAGATCTAGTAGAAGAAGGAGAAGATGATGTCGGAGAAGATGATCGGAATCAGTCCCATTGAGCACTCCTTTAAGAACAAGGGTACTGCAAAGACACAGCCCTTCCTCTAGCGCCAATTCTGTTGGTGCAGAATTTCATCGAAGTCGGAGAAGCTGGAGCTGGGATGACCGCGGCCACCATCGAGACCTGCAAAGAAAGTCTAAACCGGATTTGGGGGTGCTCCGGCAAGACCCTCCGACGCTCAAGTCAGTACTCTGCTTCAACAAAAATGGAGTGCTCGAGCAAAAATTTTGGCAGAGTTTCGAGATAGAGTTACCAGCTTAGAGAAGAACGTATCTGGGGGTCCTTATTTATAGACGGAGGGTGTAACTGACCGATAGCGACGTCTGTAACCGTCTGGTCATGGACCGCTCAGATCCTCATGGAGTTTGTTACGGAGAGTAGTGGCGTTAGGGGTCGTTCAAGGCCACGTGAAGCCTGTTGTGGAGAGTGGAGTGGTGTCCATTGTCGGGACTTGCCAGAGAGTGGTGGAGCTGCATGGAATCCATTGCAGAGAGTGGAGCAGGACGGCGGCTCTTGTCGTGGCTTGTCAAAGAGTGATGGAGCTGTATGGAATCCGTTGCAGAGAGTGGGGCAGGACGGCGGCTCTTGTCGTGGCTTGTCAGAGAGTGGTGGAGCTGCATGGAATCTGTTGCAGCGAGTGGAGTAAGGTAGTGGCCCTTGTTGTGGCTTGCCAGAGAGTTTGGATCCATCGGCTGAAGCTCGACTGGGATGCCTGATGGAGCATAATGGTTCTTTACATCATCATTCTAGGAGAGGCTCGGATGTTCCGAGGTCACTGACGAATCTATTGTTGTCAGGCAATTCGGGTGCTGACCTTTCAGGCGGGAGTCACCTATTGTAGGAACTCGGATGGAGATTTTTTTGTTGACGAAGTTCGGAGAAGTCCGATCGCTAGGTAAGTCCGTCTGGGACTTATCTGATGTGGAAGCTCATCCAAAGATCGTCCGTCGGGGAAGTCTGATTTTATGGGGAGCCTGGTAGGAGGTCGGCCGGCGATAGACTTCGGATAGCACTGGGGAGGCTCGGCAGACATCGGAGGCGATCGGCTATAGCAGGGACCCAGTTGCTGGAGCTCGTCCGTCATAGAAGCTCGTCTGGAATCCATCCGCTGGAGAAGTTCGGATGGGCTTCGGCTCTCGCGAGAGGTCGAAAGGGAGGCATTTATTGTAGGAGCTCGGGCAAGGACCAGTTGTCGTGGAAGCTCGGAGTAGTGTCCTGCTATAGAAGTTCGTCCAGAGCCCACTCGCTATGGAGTAGCTCGGCTGGAGTCTACCTGTAATAGAAGTTCGAAAGAAATTTGCTTACAGGAGATACCTGGGGTAGACAGCCCGCTGTAGGAGTTCGGAGTAAACCGTTCGTAGTAGAAGTTCGACTCTCGTGGGAGCTTGATTAGGATCTGGGAGGCGGTCGATCATCGTAGAAACTTTGGTGGAGTCTGGTTACTATAGAAATCTCATTGTCGGGGAAGCTCAGATGCTGACAAAGCCCGAAAGGAGTTCGGAGTAGGGTCGTCCGTGGCCGGAAGAAGTCCAGGAGAGACTCGGGGAATGGTTGGCTGCTGTAGGAGGTCGACTGTCAGTGAGGCCCAGAGGGCCTTTGGGGTGGCTCGATGGGTGAACGCAGAAGTCCATTGTCGGAGAAGTCCGGACAGCCGAGGGAGTTCAAAGAGGCACCACGTACAAGGTCGGGAGCTAGAAGAGCCCCGAAGGATCGATCTTTTACAAACTTCGGTCGGGGGGGTATTTTATACCCAACAAGAATAATTGACCAATTAGTATATGAATTATTTTAAGCCTAAAGGCTTGAACTTTAGTCTAAAGGTTCTCTCACTATTTTATACGAATTGATAGCCTCTTCTTCCAATTCAAAGAATTATCTTAATTGCTTAGTGGGTACTAGAATCTATACAGACTGCATATAAGTCCGAAGATGGCTCAATCAACCTATATGCATCTATGGATAGGTTCTCCACCAATTGTTTCTCCAAACAACTTTTAGTATTTAATTTCACCCTAAGTTTTATTTTAGTAGGCGATGGGCCTCCACTGAAAGTCCCGATTAGGTCCAACCATTAACATGAACCTACTCAGTGATTCTAGCCAACAAATAATCAGGTCCGAGAATGGTTCAATCAACCTGACCACCATCAGATAGTTCAACAGAGTCATCATATAATGAATGATAATTTCATCATTCAGAGAGAACACCAGATGGATGGTGCCTGCAATGTCATTTTGAAGTAATGGACCCATTACCATTCACCTTATTGGAAAGCTATGATCTAGTTATCCTCATAACTAGCTCATTTTACGGACCTAATATTAAAAAAAAATTGATTAAATTTATTTTATAAAATATTAGTCGACCTACAAGTCATAAATCCTCCCACTAATTTCTTCAAGTCATGAAAAAGATTAGTGACTAGTGGGTCTAACCAGCATGTCGTAGATCCTCCCACTGACTTTACCAAGTCATGAGAAGGATTAGAGACAAGTCGGTCCAGGGTACCTAAATCAATCATACTGATTAACCTTAACAATATGGGTCAACTCGAGTCACTTAATGATCTAATCAGCCTAATGACTCGGGTTCAATCTTTGAGCCTGAATCAAGGTCCATTTGGTTTAATCAAAGATATAGACTCAATCAACTATAACTATTATTTTTGATCTAGAGTACCCTTGATCTAATCTAAATCAACTATTGGTTAGATTGGATCAACTACTCTTTTAGTCCATGAAGTCGTTGATTCTAACCTTAGGTCTAACCCAATTAAAAAGATCTGATTCGAGCTAAACCATGCCCTATATTTTATGTAATGTCATTAGATCTTTAATCATAATTCTAGATCTAAAATATATTTCTTAATTCTCAATTAAGTATAGCATTAACATGGGTTAAGATTACGAAACAATTTCTTATGTAAACTTTTTACATTAAATCATAAAATCTTTTAAATCAAATCTAAATTTTTATGATTTTCAATCAAAATAATTTTCACTAATCAAAATTAGATGTAATTAGTTTCTTCACAACTTGTATCACATACAACAACACCTAGGGTTTTAAAATCTAAAATTTTATAAGAAAGTAAGTTTTTTCTTTTCGCTTTCTTCTTCATGGGATCTCATAGTGGCACTCCTACACGTCATGAAGAGCACCCCATTGAATGAGAAGAGAGGGTCATGTAACCTTACTTGTTTCTATGACCGGACGGCCTGGTGATTATCCAATCTGAGTAGTTTGCTACTCAGAATATCTAATCTAATTTACATATTATATATGCAAAAATTTAGATCAAATCTAAATTATATTAGATCTGATTTTACATTAGATCATATCTAAAATCAGATCATAACACATCTTATGTATTGCTAAATTTAGATTTCTACTCTACATGCATATATGTTCATGTCATAATGAACCTGCACTCTGATACCATTTGAAGAGAAGCGTGGTGGGTGATGTGCATGTATTTTTAAAATTTTATAGCAGAACATATATAGATTAAATAATTTAATCTATAATGCATGCATAGATCAAATCTAAATCACCATACAAGATCTATGACATAAACTAATATGCATGTATACAAATCTAAAATCTAAAATTTAGCAAATATAGAATATATCTAATTTATATTTAGATCACATCTAAATATTAATTGAGATCAAAATCTCATACTTGAGCATAGGTAGTAGATCACCGCATCCAAAATCCATGGTAGATGGTTCTTCATGATGTTTGACAGCCGCACACGCATCCGACCTCTATGAGTATCCACACGAAGTTCTTGTGCTGATCGATCTTCCTGAGAGTGCTAGCTCGTGAAGACACCATCCTTTGACTAATCAAAGAGAAACATGATGAAGATGAAGAATAAGGAGATCCTCTCCTTTTCTTTCTGGATTAATGCATCTAATCTCTACAATAGAGATCAAGAGAAGAACCCTTTCTTCATAATTTCCCACGCATAAAAGAGAACCTTTCTCTCTTCTTTTTACGCCCTTAAGAAGAACTTTTTTTCTTTAATTTTTTATGATAAAAATCAGATCTAATCTGATTTCTCATAATAAAAATTATATAAAATTTTGAGATTTAAAAAAAAATCCAAAAGAGGGATCCAAGAGAAGAGCTGTTCTTCTCTCTTCTTCTCCCTTTTTCTTCTTGATCTAGAACTCTAGGAAACTCCAAACACCCAACCATATTTTTTCAATATTTTTTTATAAATTTTTATATTAAAAATTAAATTTAATCTAATTTTTATCTTAAAAAAAAATAAAAAAAAATCTGAAAGAAAAATTCTTTCTTCAAGGCTGCACACAAGAAAGAAGATCCATCTTCTTCCTTGATCTAGAACTCCAAGAAGCTCCAAATGCCTAACCAAATTTTTTTAATATTTTTTCTCTAAATTTTTATATAAAAAATTATATTAAATCTAATTTTTATTTTAAAAAAATTAAAAAAAATTAGAAGAAGAACTCCTTCTTCTTCAAGACTGTGCACAAGAAAGAAGACCTTTCTTTTTCCTTCTCTTTTTCTCGTTGGAAAGATCTTTTCTTCTCCAATATTTTGGTAACTAGTAAAGGAGCCTCCTTTTGATGTCCAAAAATGAACAAAGAAAAAGCTCTAAAAATCTCTTCCAAAGAGAGGGAGAGATGAGGGACTCCGCGCATGAGATTGTGGCGCATCCAACTCTTGGATGCCCCCTCCTTTTTTTTTTGTTTGGGCGACCACCAAAAAGAGAGACACCCCTTATTTCTTTTCATGGAAGAGAGGAGAGGGCACACATGGGGCATGAGAGATTTTCCATGGTGAAGAGATGTGGCATGGGGAATTAATTATCACATGAGGTGGCTTGGTTTAGTCCTATTCCAAATAGGATTCAAGATCTTGGTCAAACTCTAACTAATTCTTGTACCCAATCTTAACTAACTTAGAAATTAGTTATAACAAACTAACTAATTAGGTTTTAGCCTAATTATGAGGCTCCAATTGAATTTGTAATTAGTTAGATTAAAATCCTATTGATCCAGGGATTGATTCTTGATGAATATCAGGGAAGCTATTTAATAATAGGGCTTGATCCAATCAAGCCTATTATCGAATGATATTTGATCAAATCAAAACCTATTATCTAATAGGATTAGATCCAATCCAAGCTTATATAAAAGTAATTTCATATTCATGCATCTCTAAGATCAAGTGGAATAAGCTCTATTATTCAATAGGACAGCATCCAATTAATCCAAAGCCAATCTAATTGAATCTAATTCAATTAGATCTAATCTAATCTCCATTGCTCAATCAAATTGAGCTAATTAACAATCATATTGTTAATTAATTATTTTACTAATTTACTAATCATTAATAAATAATTTATTATAATCTTTGCATAGGATAATCATCAATCAAATTGATAATCAAATCCTTCAACGATTCATAATCGTTAATCAGCCATTTGATCAAACAGGTACTTCTGTGTGTGTGATCTCATAGGTTCAAACCTAAATCGATAGCACAAGAATAATTTTTGTACCAATCAATATAACCATCTAGCAATGAGATCCGACGATCGGATAGGCTGAGTGTATGCCCAGCAACACTCTAGAACTCATGTGGATATAGTTATCGTATAATTCATCCCTTTAACACTCGATGCTTAAGGATGATTTTGGGTTAAATTGTCAACCCAAGATAAGTGGTCCATATTGTGTTTCAACCTTAAAAATCCTATGACTCGTCACTAGAATTATTTTGGATAAAGTTTTATTGAATTGAAACACAATAATGCATCATCTTCAATTTTACTTGGAGTGATCGATCCCATCTTGACTCGCACTCAAACTTCACAAGTACTTGACTGTACCCAAAAATCTTTCATCATCGAATTAGAAATTTGGATAGTTCGACACCAAAGCACAGTGAGTTGCTTGCAAGTCACCGAGACAGCCTCAGGTCTGAAGGACACATACATCCATATCCCATCAGAGCAACCCTTGACAGCAGAGTGCTCTGAAAGTGGTATGCTCAGTGAAATGTACTTCTACATATCACCCGTATGCCGTACCCATGTCACTATATGTCTTGGTTAGGAGGACAACCAACTAATATGGCACACAACGATCTACACTTGATATAATTATTGTCTTTGTAACAATTGTATCATTTGATCGCGAGCAGAATTTAAGAACCACATGATAAATCCTCCTTTATCATTTTGATAGTAGTTCTAAGGACTTCATCATAACATATGAGTTCTATTTTGGAAGATGTATTCCTTATGATGAATCTGTCATATAATATTTATCATTTTATAATTCATATACTTGTATAGAACATAATCATCTACAATCTAGATGATTGACTTTAGGACATATTTTTCAACAGATGCATCTATATGCTTAGGATGTGCTTGAGACCTAAGTCTCTCATTTAAATTATATTAAGTCATAATGGTGAAGTATTAAGAACACTACCCATGCCTTCCTTAATGCTAAGTCTGTATTATCTCAAGAACCATAGTAGGCTTGTTGTGCTATCCACAAGGCTTGCTGTGGAGACTGATTTGATATTGTCTTGGTGCATAATGAAGCTAATTGTACTTAGATCATACTAGGTCAATAGAGTATATCAAAAATTATAGTGAGTTTGTTATGCTATCCACAAGGCTTGCTATAGTGATTGGTATGATGTTGATTTAGTAATATTTATGGCATATTCAGATAGTGCTGCCATATTATACTATCCACAAAGGTAGTATTATTCAGATACGACCATATAGAATTAAAGGGTATGACTTAACTAAAATACGATAGTTTGTTGCACTGTCCACAAGGCTACAAGTATTTTAGATACAAAAGTTATGTTGAGAGTTGCATGAGATGCAATTAGTAAAGAGTTACTTACCTTTGAACTCATAGGAGCTTGTTGTGCTATCCACAAGATTTTTTATGAGAAATTAGGATCTCAACCCCATTAAGAAACTTTATGATAAAATTCTTTGATTTCACACTTGAGGACTATGAAATTTATTAAAATAGTAAAAGACACAATTAGATAAAATCCTCGTCTAACTTGTTTATGTCATCATGAGTAGTCCTTTTATGTTCTAATATACAAATTTACATCTTTACTATCTCTGCATAGGATATTTTTAAATTTGACCGAACATCATGGAATGGTTGAGGAATCTGAGAATAATTCTCATATAGGAGAAAGTCTCCTATTCTCCTAAGTCCATTTTAATCAGAGTTAATACTGTATAGAAGGAAAAACTGCATATGAGATATGATGGGGATGACAATATAACTATCAAAGTGTTTCCTGATTAACTTAATCATCCGATTAGGTTATCATCATGGATGGTGAGTTATTCTAGGATTAGATCTTGCTAACTCTCTTTAGTTCCTTCTTTAGTATCCCTTAGGAGAAGAAGGTGAGGAATGTCTTCACTAAAAGTATCAAAATCATTACAGCAATGATGAGCACTAAATTGCAAGAGTTGTCTTGCAAATGTGAAGTAATAGTAAGATAAAAAAGTTACATCTGCTAATGGTTTGTATGTGATACAAACTATTTATCGAGTATTTTAGCTTTAAAATATTGGGTATATGATACCTTATATAGGTTCCTCTTATGCAAAGTGTTAGTGAAACTATAAAGCTGAAGTGTGGTTACTACTTGCCTTTTGGCACTAATGGATAGTCCACTCATGCTGAGGCTGTAGGAACCTATATAACCTTCTAGCAAGGTTTAGAAACTAGTAGATTGTTGTTATGTGTCTGAACTTATTAGAGATATTATTTCAAATCTTTTGCTATTGTAGCATAGTTTTGAAATTAATGTTGAGAGTAAAAGTTACTCTCCTTCTGATAGATGTTACGGCTATAGCTTTATATTTCTGTCACTCAATGATGTTGTTCTTCATATTGATGAGAAGAATATGTGATGGTCATATTTCTCTGACTTCACGAACTTGGCTATTTTTGTGAGTCAAAGATAAACAAGTAATACAAAGAAGAATTTTTTGTCTATATGATTTTGAATCATATAGAACTTGTAAATCTTGTCTCATGGACAAAATGACCAAGATTCCTTTTATTCGACATGGAAAAAGGCGAGCAAGGTATTAGGTCTTAAATATATGGATGTTCAAAGAGTAATAATATCTCGATCCAGAGATGGACACTACATATGAGATATGATGTGTTTCTTTATTTGCTTCACAAATTTTGTTCTCTTTCTGGGAAATATCCTAGAAGTTGCTGTATATATTTTGAATTAGATATCAATAAAATCTGTTACGAGCACTCCATATGAGATATGGAAAGGGCAAAAAGAAAGTTGCCTAACTTATGTGAAAATAGTTGATGTACATAATTTTGTGCTAAAATAGGTTAATATATATATTAGTTTATAGGTTATCCTAAAAGTAGTATGTGATACTACTTCTACCATACTACTTGATAAAAGTGTTTTGTCAGTAGGCATACCACCTTTTAGGAAAAAAAAATTTCTAAAAAAGAGAATAGTGGGAGGATAATTAAACTTGAGAGGTTCAAGACCTATGAGCTATCCCATCATTACCTGTCGAGTGTCCACAAGTTGATTCTCGACCAGATGTGTTCTTCGATGAGGTACTACCATGATACGCACCTTCTTATCAAAGGTTAATTCGAGTGTGTAATGTACCACTCAAATATGGTTTGTCATTGAGAATGACGATACACCATACATCATTGAGAATGGTGTTTCCTTGACCTATTCAGAGATCGTCATGAGTAGAGACTCTGACAGTTGGCTTGAAACCATAATATTCAAAATAGACTTTTGGTACATCAACCAAGTTTGGACTATGGTTGAAGCACCTATGGGTATGACCCAACAAGTTGCTGTCAGGAATGTCTATTCGAATTTTTGCTATTGCCACACTTCCTCTAGAAAAGTTGTCTCTAGTGGGAGGACAAATGCATTTATGAATTCAGGCAGATTTTGAGGAGTAGATACTTCTATTTTTAATGAGATAGTCAAAATATTTGGCTATATCAAATATAGATAAACCATGCGTGTGTGCAAGAAGACAAGTGAGAGTTCCACTAACTTCTTGATTATGTATGTGGGTGACATACAGCATATTGGGAAGGGGGTCTCAATATTTCACTCGGTCAATTGCTTGCTTATCACAAATATTTTTATAGAAAAGACTTGGGCTAAGCATCCAATATTTCTTGACATCTATAGGGATAGATGTAAGTAGATGTTAGGCTTGTCCTAGTCTAGGTATATGGATTTTATGTTGAAGGGGTTCAACATGAATGGATGTAAATGAGTTTACTTACCCATATATTCAATGTACCAAGCCTAATGTATGCCTTATGCATAATCATTTATTTTAGGCAGATCCATGATAGAATCTTATGAAAACTATAAAAAGTATTCTCAAAGTACTTGTGAAGTACTAGAGGAGCAGTGAATTGAAAAAATTTCAAATAGTAAACTGTATTTGTCTCAGTTAATTACTGTTAGTAAAGATTGCTTAAAAAAGTTGCTTGATGAAAGGTTCATCACTGGGTTGGGTGTGGTCTCACTAGGTACCCATGCACATTCTAGGCACTTTCGCCTCATTCATGATTTGATCATGAAATGAGTTCATATAAAGAACAAGTATAATAGGACCAGTTCACTAAGCCTTACACAGCAGCAGTGTAATCGCCGCTCTGATTGCATGGGCATCAGATACAGGGGCGATTGGCCTTAATGGAAGTGGGAGATTGAAAAAATAGTGCCCTACAAGCCCATCACATGGTGATACGATAAAACTTTTCTTTATTATCTTCTTACTCATTAGCATGACATTAGTTATTTTTCTTTATGAAGTATTATATTTTATCATCTGCTGCATCATATATTTAATGATAATGATAAACCCCATAGTTAGAGCAATGATTTTAGGATCATGATGAGATCATGCCAGTGAGACCTTAAATTTTGATAGTCCTAATCTAAAATATTCTTAATCATTGGATTATCGAGTCAGAGATCGATGATTCTGATAAGACTGGTGCATCCTATGTATGCTTGATGGAGAGGGTGGTTGATCTCACAATCACTTGTGTGGTGACACTAATACAAAGATGTAGGTACTCATTAGAGAATAAGTTCACTGAACTGACCGACCGAAAGAATATCTGATGGAGCCTTACATCATGTCAACAGATGGTTCTTCAGTAGGAGTGGTGCATGTGATCTTTTGATCTGAGATCACCATGGTACTTTATGTACATGGACCCTTACTTTGGTTTATTCTCTAGCACTTTATTCCCTAGCACACCACTTTGAGATGTGTGTGAAAGAAAAGTGCCCTATAAGTCAATCATAAGTGTGTTGCGATGGGACTTTCTTTACAATTTTCTAACTCATGAAATGACATTAATTATTGTTTGAGACATTGATTCATCATATTAGCTGCATCTTATTATGTCTAAGATTATGATGAACCCTAAAGATTAGGACAATGATTTTAGGAGACATGAATGGATCATGCTAGTGAGATCTAAAATCCTAAAATCCTAATCTTAAATATTCCTGATCGTAGGAGCATTGAGTCAGGGATCAATGATCCGGATAGACTGGCACATCCTATGTATGCTCAATAGAAAGGGTGGCAGATCTCACTAGCCACTTATGTAAGATACTAATACAAGGATGTGGGTGCTCATTTAAAAAATGAGTTCACTGAATTGACTCAAAGAAAGAGAACATCTTATGAAAGTCTTATTTGCATGTCAAAGATAGTTCTCTAAGTGGGAGTTGTGCAAGTGATCCTTGGACCTGAAACCACCATGGAATCTTATGTACAAGAACTCATATTTTGGTTCATACCCAGGCATGGCATTAAGACATGTATGGGATATTCTGGATATGATGGAGTGTGTATGAAGGTTGTGAGTAGGTCAATATGGAATCGATCACTCCTAGTAAGAGGAGATCGCATCCTGTGTATTCTCAATCCTAGATGACTTAGAAAGGTCTTTTAGCCAAAGCAGGAAGGAGATTAGAAAGAATTTCTAATACTTCTTTATTAGAGTCATCATTGGTTAATTAAGAATCGATATGAATATATGTTTGAGTTTGACATGATTCCATACTCATGAACATATTCAGGGTGCAAGGATGATCGAAGGATTGAATTGCACGGTAATTTGCCACTAAAGGGTATATTTGATATTTTTATCAAATTTTACATCTTCTAGATAGTCATGATATATTGCTAGATGTCAATCTTGACTTACAAATTTTTGATCAAATTAAAGAGTTTAATTCGATCGTCAATTAGAAAAAATTCTAATTGTTGAACTCGGGTTAGCTCGATTGGACCTAAATCGATTAGATTGAAATCTAATCAAATTTGGTCAACTTATACCCAGACCTACTGCCAGCTAGATGTAGAACCCAATAGGTCACACATATATGAAAATTGGCCAAGGCCCCTTTTGAAAAAGGTTAATTAGAATTTTGGATTCAATCAGGGTTCCGGTAAGCATGCTAGCACGTGTGGAAACCCTTGCTCCTTTAGAGACCAATTTGGTCCCATCCCTTGCTAATTAGCTAGCCCAATTTGGTAGACATTTGGTCAGATTGTGATACCTAAAAGCAGCCCAAATTGGGGCACCACATCCCATGTTAATGCCAAATATGAAGAGTCCAAGTTGTGGTGGATTGTTGGTGTAAAATAGGTTCTGCCTATAAGTATTGGCATGGGCAGAAGAAAAAAATTATTTTTTTATGGGATTAAATTATATGTGATAGCTCAAATCACTCTGCATACTTTGGTACATATCTCAAAGTATGAGATATATTTTTTCTGGAATTTTTGGGGAAGAGAAAAATTTGGAAAAAGAAGGATGTCTCGCATGCACGTGCAGAAGCATCACGTCTCTCTGTGATTTGGAGAGTCTTTCTCCCTATCAAATGATTTTATATTAGAATGATTTTTGGTAAAAATATTTTTTATTTGATAAGATATTTTTGATAATTTTTTTGGAATTTTTTTAGACTTATCTAGATACAAAACGGATGCCATAAGTTGGTCCTGATGCTTGCACGCGTGGTGATCAGCACTCGCGTGAAGTGGTGTGAGGATAGCATCCTTCTTTAAATATTTTATCACTATTTTTAATTTTTTGGAATCTAAATTGAATCCCCAATCTACATGGATTTTTGAAGATTTTTTTGATTTGAGAAAGGATATGAAAACATCCCTTCTTTGGTTGCATGCGTGCAGACCAGGGTGCTGATCAACGTATCATGGATAAGAGTCCTTCTGCTTGAAGGAACTCTTATCTCTGATAATCAGATCAGATATGCCTTTTTGGATAAGGCATGTCCCTCTCTTTTGGCATCCTCTGGTGGCTATAAATAGACTAGGGTGCTGGGTATCCGATGAATCTAAGAAGGGTTTCCAATTTCTCTCCTGTTGCTCTCCTTTCTTTCTTACAACCTATTCTAGTTTTAGGACAAGGCTTTGGGACTTAAGATAAAGCCTTATCTGATCTTAACAAGGGTTGTAAGAGTCCTAAAGAAGGACAATCAGAAGTTCAGAGGAGGTTCTAAGAGGGTGAGGTCAGGTTCTTGAAGAAACTTGACCAGTACGAGGCTAGTCGAGTTCTAGGTGCTAGAACTCTTGAAGCAAGGTGAAGAAGGAGCACTGTCTTTGGTTTAATTTTTGTGTGGATCACCATTGGAGGGCAGACACTTGGATGCCTTATAGAAATTAAGATTAGCACTACAGGTATTCTTCTTATCTTAATTTATTTTTATTATGCTTTGATTATTATAGTCAAGAGTTTCTGGGCATTAGGGCTTCCGATGTATTGGGTGTTTTGAATGAAAATTTTAAACACCTAACCCTTCCGCTGTGCCATCAGAACCCAACAGTGTGTGGGATATTCTAGGTATGGTGAAGTGTACATAGAGGTTGTGAGTGGTCAACAAAGAATCGGTTACTCATTGTAGGAGGAGAGAACATCCTATGTGATCTCATAGGATGATAACTCTGAGAGTCTTTAGCCCAAGTAGGGATGAACAATAAAAATAATTTTTACTAGTTCATCAATCAAGTCATCATCTTTAGATCAAGATGCATATGGATAGATATTTGGGTTTGATATATTTCAATACCCATGGCCTTTTCGAGATGTTGTGTGATCGAAGGATTGAATTGCACGGTAACTCACCACGGAAGGATAATTTTAGTATTTCTATCAAATTTTAAATCTTTTGGATAGTCATGATACGTTACTAGATATCAATCTTGACTTGTGGACTCATCAGAATTAAAAGTGTTTAATTCATGAATCAATTAGGAAGAGTCCTAGTTGATTGAGACTCTTGAGCTGACCTAATCTAATCGGATTAGGATTACATCGAGAGTCTGGGTCCACTGCTGGCTAGATTTGAAACCCAATGGATCACACACAATAGAGATTTAATCTTGATCCAATCTATTTAAATTTATTATAAATTTAATGAATTAATTAAATTTCTAGCACATGATTTAACCCAAGTTTTCAATTGGATTCAGTGTAAAGGTGTTTTTGCTAACCTAGACTTGTTGCCTTGACCAAATGTGATTGGGTTTGAACCTTTAATTATTAGTTGGTTTATCTAATTTTTATACAAGACTTTTATGTGAAATCACCTACCTCCACACCAAGCCACACACCAAACTAATTGGACACCACATTTATTTTTGGTGTTAAAAGATGGAGAGTCCTTCTTTCTTACTTCTCTTAATTATTTTACCAAATTCCACACGATCTTTTGTTTTGTGCGCCATCAGATGGCACTTTGGGACATCTGGATGTGGAAGAGGAGGAGGAGTCCTTCTCTTGGAAGGAACTCCATGCCAAAATAAATGGGATGCTCCCTTTGTGCGTTGAGATATGAAAAGTCCTTAATTTAATGGACTCTTGGTATTTCATGCATTCTCCCTTTCCACGCACCATATTTTGACGTTTTGATTTTTTCTAGTAGAGGAAGAGTCCTTCTACTTATTAAAGACCTCTTATTCCATGCCTTAACACATAGGATTCTATGCTAAAAATTAATTTTAGTTTGTAAGGGAGGTGGGATGTCAAGAGTTGGCGCCCCTTGGAAAAATATATGGTTCCCATTCATACCTTATATAAGGGGCACCCTATATGGCTTAAAATCCATCCAAAAAGTGATTTAGGTGTGGGATTAGATGAGGAAGAGGTAGAAAAAATTTGAAGTGATAATTGAAAGGAAAAGGGAGAGAAAAATAGAAAGGGAGAGAAAAGTAGAAGAAAAGGAAAGTATGAGATACTTGTCCTAAAAATCAGATTGTTCATGTGTTGAACATAAAATCTGATTTGTGTATAGTGAGATATTTTGAGAAAAAAGTTTTAAAGAGATTCTAGTGGAGGTCATGAAGGCATACAAGTGGTGGTGCAACTCGTTCTTGTGAAGGACAATCGGCAGTGCACTTAGGAAGAAGGCTGCAGCACCATGATGAATTGGGAAGGACCCTGATCAATCCCGTGTGGATCACTGTTGGAGAGCTTCTATTTTAAAATCTTGTGGAGATATCAAAATTACCAGTTTGTGATCTTCATGATGGTATATGACTTCTGATCTTCTCTTGTTATGCATGCTTTTGATATTTGATTGCAATCATCAAGGGGTTCCTAGGGTTTTTGTATTCCAGTACTCTTGTTTAATTGTTAAACATTATTTTTAATTATTGAATGCATGTTAAAATTTTAGAAATTCATATTTTGCTGCATCATCGAAACCTAACACGTTGCTAGAAGGTTACATAGGTTTCTATAGCCTTAGCATGAATGGATTATCCATCAGTGCCAAAAGCATGTAGTCATCTATCTTCAGCTTTATAGGTCCAACAACACTGTGCATAAGTGGAACCTATATGAGGTATCTCATATCCAAAATCTTGAAGCACTCAAAGATAAATTAGTTTGTATCATACAAACCATTGACAGATGAAACTTTTGCATCCTACTACTGCTTCACACTTGCAAGACAACTCTTGCTATTTATCTCTAATGCTCACCATTACTGTAATGATAATAGATACTTATGGTGAAGACAATCTTCACTTTTTTCTCCTAGGAGATACTAAAGAAGGAATCCAGGAGAGTTAATAAGTCAAATCCTAAATTAACTCACTATTCATGACAATGACTTAATCGCATGATTAAGTTAATCAGAATACATATGACAGTCATACTGTCACCTTACCATATCTCATATGTGATTTTTTCTTCTTTATGGTATCATCTTCGATCAAATCAGAATTAGAAGAATAAGAGACTATTTCTTATATGAGAACTATTCTCAGGTTCCTTAACCACTCCATGAAGTTCGATCAATTTAAAAATATCAAAAATACCACACAGTGATAGTGAAGATGCAGTGAGTTGGAAGAGTTTCAAGCAGTAGACAGTCGCTGACTCAACCACTAAGGTAAAATACATCGCTGCTAGTGAAGCCATTATGGAAGCTATCTGCATGAAGAAATTCATCATGAAATCAAGAATCATTCCTGTGATTGATGTGTTAGATGCATGTCCTAGAAGCCAATATGGCAGACATATTGTAATAACTCTAGGATATAATTTTGTACTTAATACATTGATTTGATCAATAAAAGGGTAAGTTTATTTTTTATTCAAATGTGATGTGTTCTTGAATCGTCCATGAAATTAACTATCGATACATATTCACAAGGTGTTGAGAATTAAAGACATGTATTTAATTCTTAAATGCTCTTGATCATAGAATTATCATGAGGACGATGATCGATCCGGATAGATTGATACACAAATCACCTCCTTCAGGATAGATGAGTCTCCAGTCTACTGTGTAGAGACATAGGATGATAAATGTAGGTAGTTGTTAGAGAACTAGTACTGAGCATGACCATATGACAGATCACTTGGATTTCTACTTAATCATCAGTGATCGTCTCGATGCTGTAGTTGTGTGACTGATCCTTTGACCTAAGATAGCACTGTTGCTCATAGTGTAGCTGCTAGAGTTTGATTGACACATAAATATGGATCTCAATGAGCCCTTGTAGTGGATATTGACGACAGTTGATCCGCTATAGGAGTAAGATATGCATCAAGATGGGATCTATCGATCTTGGTAGAAAGAAATAGTCCTATGAGATTTGAGAGGCTAAATTTAAGAATCTGTGGCCACAGTAGTGTGATTGATGGGAAAGAGTTTTCATAAAAATCATATTTGGACTTAAGCTAATCGAATCTATCATATGACTGATGTTGAGGTTTGACGATTTATCTATGACTTGCCATCCAGTCGGTACTCACGATAGAGGGACTGAATCATATGTTAACTATACCTAGAGATTTATTTCAGTTCTACTAGATTGCCACTACATACTACTAGGTGTCACTGGTAGATTATGAGAACTCACTAAGATTGTTCTGGATCGACAATCCTTGATGAGTTAAAGTGAAATTATTCTGACCCATTGAAAAGAGTTTCAATGATACTTTGATAGAGATCTTTGTATATCTTACTATCAGATAGAATTAAACTTATGGAATCACACAACAGAGAGATTAGGCCTGACATTAGCAATTGAGCTTATGAAGTGTCAATTGGATTTAGAGAAACCCGATTAGGTTCAAGATAACTTTACTAGCATATGGTTGGATCCAATTTTCTCTTTATGCTTGAATTTCTTATTTGATAAGATAATTCAAATTTAATACCTACTAATAATCTAAATGAATTAGATTTATTGGGTTCCAATTGTTGGGTGTCTAAGATTTTAGATCATATGAATTAAAGGTGCAAGTCCTTAATTAATTTTCTTAATAGTTATTTTTGGATGCCACCTTGATTTGATCAAGTTGGGCGTGCCCCATAATTAGAGGGCTTATGAATCTCATATGGGGTATCCCTTGGGTGTATTTTTGGATGTGTTTATGTCGGTGCAAGGGCTCCAAGGGTTGGTGCCTAATAGGATTTCTAATGTAAGTTGAATAACTTAAGTTATTAGGAAACCTAATGCAAGTAGGACTTGTATTATGAGATTGAATAGGATTCAATCCTCATGCCTATTTAAAGGGACCTCCCCTAAGATCTTTAGAATATCCAACTAGCAGCCCATGCCTACCTTTGAAGAACCCCACACCCTCTCTTCCTCTCTTCTATTGGCATCCCACACATCTTCCCTTGTTGGGTGTCCCACTTCTCCTCCACGCCAAGGCTATTGGGCGTCTTCATTGCTGCTAGTTCCTAGTGATTGGTAGCAGCACAAAGCAGGGGAGAAAGGCAAGAGAAGAAGAGAAGAAGAAGATCAAAGAAAGAGATCAAGAGTTGATCGCGATCTAAGCTTCGCTCAGATTCAGCCGGCTGATTTTTTTAAAGAAGAAAATTTAACTTGAAGAGGACTATTTCAGGCTGATCTGAGTGGACACCTATAGAGGCTGGATACTTATGCGGCTAGAAGAAATCTTCTTCTCTTTTAAATCCAAATTTGAATAAAGAGATTGCGAAATAGGTATGCGATTTGATCACAATCTGAATTTCAGCATATGTCAATTTCAGCATACGAACTAGATCCTTGTAGTTTTATATTTTTATGCATGCATGATTTATATTAAAAATATTTTAATCTTGTATTCTACTATGATGTTTAGAAAATAAAATTTTGAAATACACATGCATGCCCCAAACCTCAAATTCCAACAGTGGTATCAGAGCCACGGGTTTCATATATTGAAAATTATCATATATGTTTTGAAAAGAGTTTTAAAATCTGATTTTTTCTTGATACATGAGATGTATAGATAAATTTTTGAATCTAAAATTTAATTTTAGATTTGATTTTAGAATATATAATTGATATGTCAAAGTATGCATAGATTTGAATTTTGATCTAGAATGGTTTCTAATTCATGTTCACATGATATGTAGATGCATGCATAAAACCTGAAATTTTTTATGACCTGATTTATGATTCATATATGAGATATGTGATTACATGTTTAGGTCATAAAATTACTTTTGATATAATCCATGATTAGTATATGAGATATATGATATCATATTTTATATCTAAATTTTATTTAAATCTAAATCTTACATGCATATATGTGATATATGATTGCAGTTAAATCTGAAAATTATTTTCATAATTTAAAACTTACTTTTATGTAAAGAATTTTGATCTAAAATTTGATTTTAAAATCTGAAATTAGTGTTTGTGCATAAGGATTTTGGTTATAGAAAAATCAAAAATTAGGTCATGTAATAGGATTGCATCTAGGATTTTTGATTTGAATCATATGGATCTAATTCGATTAAGTAATTAGTTAAACCGAGTCAAGTGTTGATTAAGGTTAGATCAATTAAGTTAAATGATCATGCAATTGTTGTAGATCAAATCATTTGAGTCCCATATGTGGAATCGATTAACCTAAAGACCTAATTTGTCTCGATGATTTGAGCTTGATTCACTTGAGTTAACCTATTTGGACCAATGACCTATTGGTGTCTAAGGCAAGTAATTGAGATGTGATTTTTTAATTGGTTCCGTTAGCTTATCTGGCTAATTTATTAGTTTCTAAGGAAAGTAACGGGGGGAACCCCACCGATCTCTACTTACCTTACCAGTTTGAAAGATTGAGTCTTTAATAAGGTTACATAGCGGTTTGGTTTCACCTCACCCCTTCGGTTTGTTCCGTAGCCCTTCGTGCATGCACGTCAGATTGTGCCCCCCAACAAATGTTTCGGTAATGCGGCCGCATGTGCACAGACTCGAACGGCATCGGATGGCTCGATCGAGCTCTGTTTCCCTGTCTGTGGTCTAGGTCCCTCCCCACATTTTGGCTCGATTACGTGGCCACATGCGCACAGACGTGGGATGGTGTTCGTTGGCAGGGTTGGTCCCGTGCAACCCGCCCATGTGCTCCGTCCTCCCTCCCCCCTTCAGTTGGATCCGTGGCCCTTCGTGCGAATTAGATCGATCATGTGATAACTGATTAGATGAGACCTAAATCTAAACCTCCCCATAAATATTAAGTCCATTAGTCTTCTACCATTGTAGATGTGCGAGCATGCTACCAGCATTGATTATTCTCGATTGATCACAGTGGTTTTGTTACATCGGAAACATGCAACCACTTTATTAGCAAAGAATTGCTCTAGGGTAAGAATGGGGTTGGGCCCAATAACTGTAAGATGAGGGACCTAATGACGGTCTTGTACCTGCTTGTGAATGGTGGGTCACCCTTAATTGAGGAGTATGGATAATAACTGTTAGGTGAGCCCACATGACTTAGAGACCAAGTCACTGTAATATACTTAGAGAAGCATCTGGGTAAAGAGTTGCCTATGCATTGGTGTGCATGTTATCAATAATTGTTAGGTGAGGTGCATGGCATCGATGGGACCCAGCACCCACTAGGAATCTTTTATTGCGTTAGGGTTTTTGTTTCCTTCCAGGGGGTGGAGGGATCTGAAAAATTAGTGAGAGTCATTGTTTGCATCTTAAAGTTCCTAGAAGCAAATTTAATATTAAGTACAAAAGTCTATCTTGAATCTCTACTCTCATAGTTAAACTATATCAGCCTCAAATTCTCTAGCCCGCAACCTTGAAACCAATCGTTTGACCGGTACAAATTACAAAGACTGACTTAGAAACCTCAGAATTATCCTAACCTTAGAAAAATTAGGTCATGTACTCAACCAGAAACCCATAGTGTTACCAAACCATCCTACCACTAAGCAAAGGATTGCTTTTGAGAAGTGGAAGGATGAAGACAATCGGGTCAAGTGCTATGTGCTGGCATCTATGTCAAACGAATTGCAAAGCCAGCATGAGCATATGCCCACTGCCAGGGCTATGATCATTCACCTGCAAGAGTTGTATGATGAGCAGAGCCATACAACATGCTTCGAGGTATCCAAAAGACTCTTCAATCTGAAGATGCATGAAGGACAGTCTGTCCATGAGCACTATATGACAGTGATCAAAGACATTGAGAATCTTGGAAAGCTTGAGCTTAAAATACAAAAGAAATTACAGATGGATCTAATCTTTCAATCCCTTACGAGTTCATATAGTCAATTTATTATGAATTTTTATATGAACAAGCTCGATTGTACTATACCCGAACTGGTCAACATGTTGGTCACTACAGAAGGAATCTTGAAGAGTTCAAAGGGCACTATTCTCGCTGTGGAGCAGATTTCTTCCAAAAAAAAGTCTACTGGAAAGAAGAAAATAAAATTTACTAAAAAACAGAAAAAGGAGAGCAAGCCAAAGAAGGAAGTTTCTAAGAAGATTGAAGTAAAGAAAAAATATTTTCACTGTGATACTGAAGGCCACTAGAGGAGAAAGTGTCCACTATTCCTAGAGAGCCTAAAGACCAAAAAGAGTGATAAATCTTCCAAAGGTATGCTCGTAATTGAATCTAACCTTACGGTTTCTTCTACTTCTAGTTGGGTATTAGACTTTGGCTCGATGTATCTCAATGTAGGGTCTAATAGAAAGTAAGAGGTTGAGGGAAGATGACATGATCCTACGGGTCGGTAATGGAGTAAAAATTACTGTAGAGGCCGTTGGCACTTATCCTCTTTGATTACCGTCTGATTTTAGATTAGATTTAAAAGGTTGTTATTATGTTTCTGTAGCTAGTTAGAATTTGATTTTCATATCTGTGCTAGTACAGAAAGATTTTGAAATTAGTTTTAATAAAGATTTTTATTCCATTTATTTATGAAATAAATTAGTTGCACGAAGTCTTTTAATTAACAATCTATATCACTTGCACGTTGATGCAAATATGAACTTAAACGAGCAAATAGTGAGTGCCATAGAACAAAAGAGACCTAGAGACGATATTAACTAGAAGTACTTATGGTATCATAGACTAGGCCATATTGGAGAGGATAGGATAAACAAACTGAAAAAGGATGAGATCCTTGGCTCTCTTAATCCAGAGTCGGATCCAGCTTGTGATTTTGCCTTTGAAGAAAAATGGCTAAGTTACCCTTTATAGGACATGGGGAAAGGGCCATTGAGTTACTTGTCCTGGTATATACCGATGTGTGTGGGTCATTTGATATGCAGGCCAGGGGTGGTTATAGTTACTTCATTACCTTTATCGATGATCTGTCTAGGTATGGATATGTGTATCTAATGAAACATAAGTTTGAAGTCTTTGAAAGTTTCGAGAAATTCATATATGAAGTAGAAAAGCAAATTGGGAAATCCATTAAGGTTCTTTGATCAGATCGAGAAGGTGAATACCTAAGTCAAAAATTTTTGAGATATCTTAAGGACAATGGCATAGTCTTTCAATGGACTCCTTTCAGAATACCTCAGCTTAATGGGGTATCCGAAAGGAGGAACATGATCCTATTAGATATGGTCAGATCCATGATGAGTTTCACTGATCTATCTTTATATCTTTGGAGACATGCCTTATTAACCATCATGCACATGTTGAATAGGGTTTCATCAAAGTCCGTTCCTACCACACTGTATGAGATATGGTTCAGTAAGAAGCCGAGTCTAGGTTATCTTAAGACTTGAGGATGTCCGACCTATGTCAAGAGATAAATGATGGATAAGTTACAGGATAGATCTATTATAGCTCATTTTATAAGGTATCCAAAAGAATCCATAGGATACTACTTCTACTTTCTACAAGATCACAATATGATTGTGAGTCGGAATGCCATATTCCTAGAAAAACAGTTTATTCAGGATGGTGGCAATGGGAGGTTAGTTGAACTCGAAGAGAAGGTCTCTGAAGAGCAAAAAGCTATAGATCCTCAGGAACTCATAATTCATGAGCCAGTAGTTGACGTTCCTCTACCACCTCGTAGATCTAGTAGGGTCTTCCGACCTCCTGAAAGATACATGGGTATGCTTACGGAGAAAGTAAAGAAAATATTCCTTATAGGAGATAGGGGTCATAGTAATGATCCTAATACCTTTGATGAGGCGATGTCTGACATTGATTTTGAGAAATTATTAGATGCTATGAAGTCAAAAATTGACTCAATGCACTCAAACCAAGTCTAGACCTTAGTGGATCCACCTGAGGGTATTGTACCCATTGGGTGTAAATGGATGTACAAAAGGAAGATTGGTGTTGATGGTAAGGTAGAGACCTATAAAGCTAGGTTTGTGGCTAAAGATTATAGTCAGCGTGAGGGCATTGACGATCAGAAAACCTTCTCGCTCGTAGCCATGCTGAAATACATCCACACTTTGCTTGCCGTTGCAGCTTACTATGATTATGAAATCTGGTAAATGGATGTAAAAATTACTTTTTTGAATGGATATCTTGAGAAAAATATCTATATAAAGTAGCCTATAGGTTTCACATCTGGTTATGGTGATCACAGAGTCTGCAAGCTGCAAAGATCCATATACGGATTAAAGCAACTTCTCGGAGTTAGAATCATTATTTTGATGAAGCAATCAAATCATTTGATTTCATCAAAAATGAAAAGGAACTATATATATACAAAAGAGTCAATGAGAATATCATAACATTTCTCGTATTGTACGTGGATGATATTCTTCTCATTGGGAATGATATTTCTATGCTGACCATAGTCAAAAGATATTGTCTAAGGAATTCTCCATGAAAGACTTAGAAGAAGCATCCTATATTCTCGAAATAAAGGTTTATAGGGATAGACCTAAATGAATACAAGACCTGTCACAAAAGCTATATATAGGAAAAGTGCTAAAGAGGTTCAGCATGAAAAATTCCAAAAGAAGACTTTTACCTCTTAGGTATGGTATTAATCTTTCGAAGACAATATGTCCGACCACATCTGAACAAATACAACGCATGAGTAGGATTTCTTATGCCTTGGCCATAGAGAGCCTCATGTATGTTATGCTGTGTACTCGACCAGATATTACCTTTGTTGTGAGTGTCACGAGCAGGTATCAGTCGAACCCAGACGAGGAGCACTGGATAGCTATGAAGAACTGTTGGAGAATGCAGGCGATTTCAAGCATATATTTTGAATTTTTTTGAAAAAAATTATAATGGAAGATAATTAGATTAATTAAATTAATCTAACATGCATATAATCTAATCATCAAATCAACTTACTTTAAGATCTATGACATGTTATGTTGCATATAAAATCTAAAAGATGCTGAAGATAAAATCAGCATGCATGCATGTGAGCAGTAGATCATATCTACTTTTAATTTAAGTTCAGAACTCGATACCTGAGCGTGGGTCGATGATCATCACTATTGCAAACATGGTAGAGATGGTCCTTGCTAGTTGCTCACAGCCGCACATGCGTTCGGCCTCTACGAAAAATCCACTCGAAGTCTCGATCTGATCGATCTTCTCGGGAGTGCTAGCTCGCACGAAGGCCTTCTTCTTGATCGATTTGGATCTTTTCTTCAAATCTCTAGAACCTTTCTAGAGGTTGAAGATGAATTTTTGAGGAGATGAAGAGGTGGAAGAAAGATGGAGAAAAAAATAATTTTTTTCTAATTTATTCTCTCTTCCCAAACCCAAAGGATCAAAAACCTGAAATTCAGATTTTTGCGCACACCCTAAGAGAGAGGACCCTCCTCTCTATTTTTTATGCCATGAACCATGCCCAAACTTTCCTCACGTGAAGACCTCTCTTCTAGTATCTTACACACACAAAACAAACTACAAAAACTCCTTTTATAGGCATGTAAAGAGGTGGGGTGAAGAGTCCTAGTGATCCTGGACTCTTACAAGATTCTGCCTTCCTTCACAATTCCACATCCCAAAATATACCAAAAAAATATTGGATAGTCCTTCCCATATTTTTCTATAGTAAGTCAGTTCCATAAAAAATCTCCTCAAAATATCAAACATATAAGGAGAAAGAAATTTATTGGCATTGAGAGATTGATCTGGATGAAAACAGATTCTCTTAATAAGAAATATTTTAAAATCTAATTTCAGAACCTTTCTTTTATCAAAACTAAATCAGATTTGGATGTAAGATAGATAAGATAAAAAACTTTTTGGTGTGAAAAAATATAATACAAAATGATTTTGTGCATGGAGATATATGACATGCAAACTGGGTTGGAGCATGGAGAAGAGTCCTATTCCAATAAGGACTCTTAATTTTCTTATTTGAATCCAAACCAAATCACATCTGGTTTAACCCAAATAAAATATATAAAATTTAATCTAATTAGGTTCATAAATATTTAATCAAATTTTAATCAAATTAAAAATTGATTGAACCAAAATCCTAATCAAATTAGGATAATGCTCCCTTAGCGCTTAGGTCATCTCATAACCTAATCAGGTCAAACCTAATTGAATCCAATTCAATTAGATTTTATTTAATCCTCTTTGTTTAATCAAATTAAACTAATCAATAATCTAATTACTAATTAATCCTTCATTAATTCACTAATACTTGATGAATTAATTTATTACAACTTTTACATAAGATTAATCATCAATCAAATTGATGATTAAGCCCTTGAACGATTTTCAATCATTGATTAGCCACATGATCAGTCAGAAACTTTTTTTGAGTATGACTCCTTAGGTTTGAACTTAAGTTGATAGCATAAAAATAACTTTCTGAACCAATCGATGTAACCATCTAGCAATGATGACCTGACGTCTAGATAGGTCGAATGTTGGCGATGCAACATTCAAGAACCTATTGGCGTATGGTTACCGTATAATTCATCCCTTTGATCCTAATGCTTGAGAATGACTTAGGATTTAACTGTCAATCCTAGATAAGTCATCTACATTATATTTTAATCTTTTTCAAATTCATCACATAGATTATCCGGACCTAGATTTTGCTAAGTTGAAACACACTGATGCATATCTCCTACTAATTCGAAGGGGTCAATTCCATCTTGACTCACGCACCAACTTGACAAGTACTTGACTGCACCAAAAAATCTTCCATTGCTGAATTAAAAACTTAGTTAGTTTGATACCAAAGTATAGTGAGTTGTTTGCAGGTCACCGTGGTGATCTCAGGTCGGAGGGACACTTATACCCATACCCTTCGTAAGCTATCCTTGATAGCAGAGGGCTCCGCAGTTGATCACATTCAATGATGATGTACTCCTACATCTCATCTGCATGCCATACCAGTATCTCCATATTATTTGGTTACGAGGATAACCAACGCATATGGTACACAATGACCTACACTTGATATCGCTATCATCCTAGTAATAGCATATCGTTTGGTCGTGAATCAATTTAAGGACTATGCGATGAATCTTTCTTTATCGATCAAAGTAGTCCTAAGGACTTCATCACAACATAGGAGTTTGTTAGAAGATGTATCCCTGTGATGAAAAATATCAAATAGCTTTTATTATTTATCAATTCATATACATTTATAATTAGCACATCGTCAAATGATTAGCTTTAGGACACAATTCTCAACAACTCCCACTTGGACTAAAGCCAATCAGTATAGTATTATATACCCATCTTCGATTTATCATCTCAGAACTCCTAGATACTGATGCTTTAGTAAATGGGTTGGTCAAGTTCTCATTTCCATCGATCTTCTGAAGATTGACGTCACCTTAACAGATTTTTCAAAATAAGGTGGTAGCGATGCAAAATGCTTAGTAAACTAATGGGACTTTGACTCCTTGGCATGAGCATTGGCTCCAGTGCTGTACAATACAATAGGACTATCATCGAAGGGTGCCACTTCTAGCTTGTCAGTGAACCTATACAATCACATAGCTTCCTTGCAAGCATCGAATACTACAATATATTCTGCCTCACGATTTGAATTTGGCTATATTTTTCTACTTGCAACTTTTTTAGTAGATTGCTCCATTATATAAGGTAAGAATGTATTCTGACACGTTTTTGATATTATTATGTCCAACTGAAAACTAGAGTCATACTCCACAAGTTTTAAGTTAGATTCTTCATAACCGAGTCTTAGTATTTCTCAAATACCTAAGGATGTCCTACCAGTGATTCTCACTCGAATCTTGCAAGTATGCACTCACTACCATAGTGAGTATACCATATCCGATCTCATATATGGTGTAATAATAGAACAAATTCTACTTATAAACACCCTATGTTTGTTGGACTGAGAAAACCCAAGTAGCCTCTTAGGTCATCTCTATAGATTTTCATTACTAGGATGAGAGATACTTTTCTCAAAGTCCTTTATGGAGAACAATAATAATAGCAAAACTTTTATTCCCTATAATGTAAGAAATGTCATTTTTGATTAAGAAAATTTTATTCATATACAAAATAAGAAATATACTCACAAAACTATTAACCCATTTGTATTTGCAGGGTTCTTCTTCGTTTTCAATGAAGCCATGCATTTTGATCACTTATCAAATTGTGCGTTCCAACTCCAAAATATTTAGCATTACCACAAAAGAAAATATCTTGTTATGGTAAGTAACATAATGTTGACAATATCCTTAGGTAACTAGACAAGCTTTGTAGGTTTCTACCTTCTCGTCTGCACTTTCTGATCCTATTGAAGATCTATTTACAATCTATAGGCATTACTCCGAGTGGATCAACGAGTGTCCATTCACCATTGACCATTATGGGCTCCATTCCTAACCTATGGCTCCAAATCATTAATCAAAGTCGAACCTTTGCATGGCATCCATATAGGTGATCAAATCTTTGTTGTTCTCATCGAGTTCAACAGGATCACATCCCAGAATCTAGATACCAAAGTATCTATCTGACGGATGCGGTACTCTACCGAATCTCCTTAATGATGCCTCTACAATGGGTTTTGAGTTTGATCTGATCAAATATGATTCTATGGATTCACTAGATTGTGTCGATTCTTCTACCTATCAAACTTCATAAGTTCTATATTAAAGACATTAGTACCTTCATCAAGGTACTCCTTTTCTAAAAAAAATATCGAATAACTTTTGCTTTTTAGCAAGATAGAAGTTACATCCCCTAGATTTTTTGGTTACCCTACAAAATAGTATATATAGGATCGGGATCGAAACTAATTGGTCTGCAAATACTTGACATAAAATAAATACTCCCAAACCTCAAGGTAAGAAAGTATCAGTTTATGCCTAGTCCATATCTCATATGGAGTCTTTGTGACTGATTAATTTAGAATCCAGTTCAGAACATAACAAATAGTCTGAAGAACATAACCTTAAAAGGAGACTGGTAGACTTGTAAATCCCATCATAGATCGAACTATGTCTAACAAAGTCGATTCCAATATGAGAGAATCTTATTCTCTTCTAGATATGTCAAAACTTACTTGAAATACATTCTCCTCTTTGGTCTGACTGAAGAATTTCAATGCTCTTTCAAGTTTATTTCTCTACATTATTATGGACTTATTGGAATATTTCAAATAATCTAAATTTATGGTAAATATGTTCGTAGATCCAATACATCAGTATGTATCAGATTCAGAATATTACTGGCTCGTTCACCTTTTCCAGCAAAAGGTGACTTGGTCATCTTACTAAGGAGATAAGATTGACAGGTTGACAATGATTGACAATCATTGACCTCAAAAATTATCTTCTATTGATCCTATTCGTATTTATATGACCGAACCTAAATATCAAAGGTAGGCTTTCATGACATTATCTACTTTAAGGAGTTTGTTTGATTGTGTACAATACATTAACAGGCTGTGACTATTTATAAAAATTATTTTTTAATTTTTTACATGATTTTGATATCATTCATAATGATATCACAAAATCATTAGATAGTAGTGACAATCACTAAAATGATAATCTTAGAATTGATAATAGGCTCGACGATTTCTAAAATCAGGATTGGAACATAACTTCCATCTTCAATATTCAAAAACTTCTTGCTGTTTTCAAACTATTCATAAATATCATTTTTCAATTTTTCATATGATTTTGACATCATTCATAATGATATCACAAAATCATTAGATAGTAGTGACAATCACTAAAACGACAATCTTAGAATTGAAAATAGGCTTGATGATTTCTAAAACCAAGATTGAAACATAACTTCCATCTCCAATGTTCAGGAACTTTTTGCTGTTTTCAAACTTTCTACTAACCATCATTGCAACAATTTACATGGACTTTCGATATCCAATATCTAGATAGTAGTGCTACAGATAGAGAAATTATAAGGTGTTATCATATAAGTACCTTGTTCAGCAACACTTAGCTGATTTCTCTTCCTTAGCCTGTTCAGGTCAAGAGACTCTGCCAGACCAGGTTAACCTTAGACATTTTTGTCAGTTCGAGCTCCTCAGCCCAATCATGATTTTCTTGCATCTTCTTTTCCTTTCTCAAAGGATTGTTCTCCCACTGAAGACACATCTTCAGAGGTACGAAAGAATTCCTTCAATATTTGAAGAATTTTCTCCCACTGAGCATCATCGAATTTACAGCTAAATTTGTATTCTTTGCCACTCTCAATAACATCATATGGTGATATGATCATTTGGCCACTTCTGATAAGTGTCTTTGATTGCATCACATGGATTGGATGTGGGAACTTCAGGTGCTGGATCCATAATCATATGTAAGATCCATTCGTGCTCTAGAACTATTCACAACTTTCGATACCAATTATCAAAGTTGGATCCTATAAATCAGTCACTGTGAAATAGTGAATGGAGCAATGTACATCTAGCCATAACTGAAAGCAAATACAAGACCTCTATGTTTATGAATTGATTAAGCCTAAGGACTTAAACTTTAGTCTAAAGATTCTCCCACTATTTTATACAAATTGGTAGCCTCTACCTCCAATTCGAGAAATTACCTTAATTCCTTAATGGGTACTAAAATCCACACAGACTGCATACAAGCTCGAGGATGGCTCAGTCAACCCATATGCATCTATGGATAGGTTCTCAACCAATTATTTCTTTAAATAATTTTTAGTAATTAATTTTGCCTCAGATTTCATTTCAGTAGGTGATGGGCCTCTACTGAAAGTTTTGATTAGGTCAAACCATTAATATGAACCTACTCAGTATTTCTAACTAATGAATGATCAAGTCTGAGGATGGCTTGATCAATTTAACCATCATCAGATAGTACAATAGAGTCATCATATGATGAATGATAATTCCATCATTCAGAGAGAACACCAGATGGATGGCGCCTGCAATGTCAATCAGAAATAATGGACCTATTATTATTCACCTTAATGAGAGGCTATGATCTAGTTATCTCCATAATTAGCTTATTTTATGGATCTAATATTTTAAAAAATTTGATAATTAGTTTCAAGAAGAGATGAGAAGAGATCAATCAGTAAACCATAATCCTCCCACTGACTTCACTATGTCATTGAATTGGATCAGGGTCATGCTGGTTGAACTTACACCTAGATCAGTCACACTGATCAACCTTAGTGGCATGGGTTAACTCAAATCACTTAGCGGTCTAATCAAGACATAATTCACTAAATTGGCTAGGTAAATGAGATGTGGGAGGGTCTGCTAAGCTTGCCTTAGACACCATCAAAATAGCTAGGTAAGTCGCTCCCAATTAAAAACCATTGATCGAAATGGCAAACTTACTTGAGACACCAATTAGTTAATTAGTTTTGATTTGACCAACCTAATGATTCGGGTTTAACCACTAAGCCACAATCAAAGTCCATTTGATCTAATCAAAGTCATGGACTTGACCATCTACAACTATTGTATTGATTTTAGAGAAATCTTGATTTAATCTAATTCAATATTTGGTTAGATTTATTCAATTTCTCTAGTTAGTCCATTAACTCTTTGATTGTAACCTTAGGTCTAACCCAATTAAAAAGTCCTGATTTGAGCTAACCCATGCCCTCATGTTTTACACGAATGACATTAGATCTTTAAATCATAATTCAAGATCTAATCGATTCTACACTTAATTCTCAATTAAGTTCAGCATCAATATGGGTTTAGATTTTGAAAATAATTTTCACATATAAATCATAAAATCTTTTAGATCAAATCTAAACTTTTTATGATTTTAAATCAAAATAATTTTGATTAAATAGGATTAGATGTAACTAACTTTTTCACAACTTGCATAACATACAACAACACCTAGGGTTTTAAGATCTAGGATATTGCAAGAAAATAAGTTTTCTCCTTTTGCTTTCTTCTTCATGGGATCTAATCATATGACATCTCTGCATGCCATAAAAGCACCCCATCGAATGGAAAGAGAGGGCCTTTAAACCCTTCTTACTCCTATGACCGGATAGCCTGGTGTCAACCCAATCCAAGTACTTGATAATCGGCTCATCACATATCATATATGCATGAATTTAGATCTAATCTAAATTATATCAGAACTAATTATAATTTTAGATCATATTTAAATTAAATCATAAACATCACATACATGACATAAAATCAGATTTTATCAAGGATCAGCATAAACTAGGACAATCTTTTCACTGTAAGGGGTAAACCCTATAGCAGGACAACCTTATGTCAGTTTGTACAATCAATCATTTATTAAATTTAGATCAAAATATCACATATCAGAGTTAAATAAAATTAAATTTTAGATTTAATGTGCACATAAATCATGTCATATAGAACCTAGGCTCTGATACCACTGTTAGAGAATGTAGACGATTTCATGCATATATTTCGAAATTTTTTCGAAAAAATTACAGCAAAAGATAATCAGATTAATCAAATTAATCTAACATGCATATGATTTAATTATTAAATTAACCTATTCTAGGATCTATGATATGTTATGTTGCATATAAAATCTGAAAGATACTGAAGATAAAATCAGCATATATATATGTGAGCAATAGATTGCATCTACTTCTAATCTGAGTTCAAAACTCGATATCTGAGTGTGGATCGATGATCACCACTATTGAGAATATAGTAGAGAAGATCCTTGCTGATTTCTCATAATCGCACATGCATCCGACCTCTACAAAAAATCCACTCGAAGCCCCAATCTGATCAGTTTTCTCGGGAGTGCTAGCTCACACGAAGACCTTCTTCTTGGCCGATTTGGATCCTTTCTTCAAATCTTTGAAACCTTTTCAAAAGTTGAAGATGAATTTTTAGAGGAGATGAAGAGGTGAAAGAAAGATAGAGAAGAAAATAATTTTTTTCTAATTTATTCTCTCTTCCCAAACTCAAAGGATCAAAAATTTAAAATTCAGATTTTTACGCACACCCTAAGAGAGAAGACCCCCCTCTCTATTTTTCACATCATGAATCATGTCCAAAATTTTCTCACATGAAGATCTCTCTTCTAGTATGTTACACACATAAAAGAAACCACAAAAGCCCCTTTTATAGGTGTGTAAAGAGATGGGATGAAGAGTCATAGTGATCCTGGACTCTTACAAAATTCTACCTTCCTTCACAATTCTATATCCCAAAATATACTAAAAAAATAAGGGATGCTCCTTCCCATATTTTTTTATGGTAAATCAATTCTTATGCTGATCTTACATAAAAAATCTCCTTAAAATGTCATACATATAAGGAGAAAACAATTTATTGGCATTGAGAGGTTGATCTGGATGAGAATAGCTTCTTCTGATAAGGAATATTTTGAAATCAAATTTTAAAATTTTTCTTTTATCAAAACCAAATTAAATTTAGATATGAGATAGATAAGAAAAATAATTCTTTGATGTAAAAAAATTTTAGATAAAATAATTTTGTGCATGGATATATATGACATGCAAACTGGGTTAGTGCAGGGAGAAGAGTCCTACTCCAATAAGGACTCTTAATTTTCTTATTTGAATCCAAACCAAATCACATCTGATTTTGCCCAAATAAAATATATGAAACTCAATCTAATTAGGTTCATAAATTTTTAACCAAATTCTAATCAAATTAAGAATTGATTGAACCAAAGTCTTAATCAAATCATGATAATTCTCCCTTAGCGATTAGATCATCTCATAACCTAATCGGGTCAAACCTATTGAATCTAATTAAATTAGATTTTATTTAATCTTCTTTGCTCAATCAAATTAAGATAATTAGTAATTTAATTATTAATTAATCTTTTATTAATTCACTAATACTTGGTGAATTAATTTATTGTAACTTTTGCATAAGATTAATCATCAATCGAATTGACGATTAAGCCCTTGAATGATTCTCAATCATTAATCAATCATATGATCAGTCAGAAACTTCTTTTCAGTGTGATCCCATAGGTTCGAACCTAAGTTGGTAGCAGAGAAATAACTTTCTGAACCAATCGATGTAACCATCTAGCAATGATGATCTGATGTCCAGATAGGTCGAATGATGGCGAAGCAAATTTAAGAACCTATTGGCATATGGTTACCGTATAATTCATCTCTTTGATCCTAATACTCGAGGACAACCTGGAATTTAATTATCAATTCTAGATAAGTCATTCATATTGTATTTCAATCTTTTTCAAATCCATCACATGGATTATCTGGATCCAGATTTTGCTAAATTGAAATACACTTATGCATATCTCCTACTAATTCAGAGGGGTCAATCCCATCTTGACTCACACACCGACTTGATAAGTACTTGACTGCATCTAAAAATCTTTCATCACTGAATTAGAAACTCAATTAGTATGATACTAAAGTACAGTGAGTTGCTTGCAAGTCACCATGGTGATCTCAGATTGGAGGGACACTTATCCCCATACCCTTTGCGAGCCACCCTTGATAGCAGAGTGCTTCACAGTTGGTCACATTTCGTGATAATGTACTCTTACATCTCACCTGCATGCCATACCAGTATCTTCATATTATTTGGTTATGAGGACAACCAACGCATATGGCACACATGACCTACACTTGATATCGCTATCGTCCTAGTAATAGCGTATCGTTTGGTTGCAACCAATTTAAGGACTACGCGATAAATTCTCCTTTATCGATCAAAGTGGTCCTAAAAACTTCATCATAATATAGGAGTTCGTTAGAAGATTTATCTTTATGATAAAAAATATCAAATAACTTTTATTATTTATTAATTCATATACATTTATAATTAACACAATCATCAAATAATTAACTTTTGGACATAATTTTCAACAAAAAATATTCTTAAGTACTTAAGAAGGACTAAGAATTTGTTCTTAATTTTTGGAAGAGATTTTGAGCTGTGAGTCGAGGGGTATATTGACTCAGACTTCATGTCTGATCCTGATGATAGAAAGTCTACGTCAGGATATGTGTTCGTTTGTTATGGTGGTGCAGTTAGCTAAAAGAGTTCCAAGCAACCCATAATAGTGAATTTGACCCCAAAGGCTGAGTATGTCACTACTTCAGATGCTGCAAAAGAAGGCTTCTGGTTCAAAAAGTTTATTATGGAACTTGGGGTTATGACATCGGATGCCATACCACTTTATTGCGACAACAATGGAGTCATAACACTTGCTAAGGAGTCGAGGTCTCATCAAAAATCAAAGAACATCAAGCGGCGATATCATATCATACGCGACTACCTCGAAAAGAAATATGTCGATGTAGGAAGAGTAGACTCCACGGACAACATGGTAGACCCACTGACTAAGTAGTTGAGTCAATAGAAAATAAAAGTTTACCTTAAGAAGATGGGACTTAGATTTGTGGCCAATTGGCTTTAGTCCAAGTGGGAGATTGTTAGATGTATATCCTAGAAGCCAATATGGTTGACACATTGTAATAACTCTAAGACATAATTTTATACTTAATATATTGATTTGATCAATAAAAGGATAATTTATTTTTCATTCAAGGGTGATGTGTCCTTGAATTATCCATGGAATTAACTATCGATACATATTCTCAAGGTGTTGAGAATTAGAGACATATATTTAATTCTTAAATACTTTCGATCATAGGATTATCATGAGGACGGTGATTGATCCAGATAGACTGGTGCATAAATCACTTCTTTCTGGATAGATGAGTCTCTAGTCTACTGTGTAGAGACACAGGGTGACGAGTGCGGATAGTTATTAGAGAACAACTAGTACTGAGCATGACCATACAAGAGATCACTTAGATTTTTGTTTGATTGTGAGTAATTATTGTTGGGAATTATGTCCCAATATCAATCATCAGCCTGTTGACGGTTGTGCTTATTATTGTAATTGTATATGAATTGTTGAATTAATAAATGTTATTTGGTTTTTTCATCACTGTATACATCTCATTTTGAACTCCTATTATATGATAAAGTCCTTAGGAATATTTGATTCGATATAGGAGGATATATTGTTTAGTCCTTAAATGAGTTCGCGACCAAATGATATGCTATTACTAGGATGATAGACATATCAAGTGTAGGTCGTTGCGTGCCATATAGATTGGTTGTCCTCTTAATCAAAGAGCATAGAGATGCAGGTATGGAATGCAGGTGAAATATAGGAGTATATTTCACTAAATGTGACCAACTCTGGAGTACTCTGCTATCAAGAGTCACTCTGAAGGGATCTAGATATAAGTGTCCCTCCGAACTGAGATCACCACGGTGACTTGCAAGAAACTCACTATGCTTTGGTGCCGGACTATCTGAATTTCTAATTCAGTGATGAAAAGTTTTTGGATATAGTCAAGTACTTGTGAAGTCGGTGTATGAGTCAAGATGGAATTAAACCCTCCAAATAAGTAGGAGTTAATGTATTAGTGTGTTTCAATTCAGTAAAATCTTGACTGGGATAATCCATGTGATGGATTTTGAAAATTGAAATACGATGTGCATGACCATATCAAGATTGGCAGTTAAACCCTAGGTCACTTTGAGCATTTGGGTCAAAGAGATGAATTATACGGTAACTATATTTAAATAGGTTCTTGAGTGTTGCTTTGCATACATTCGGCCTATCCGAACGTCAGGTACTATTGCTAGATGGTTACTCCGATTGGTATAGAAATCAATTCTTGTGCTACCAGCTTAGGTTCGAACCTATGGGGTCACACATATTTGAAGTTCCTCTCCGATCACATAGCTAATCTGAAGTCTCAGTCAACAAGGACTCTGGTGAAGAGTCCCACTGGACGGGGACTCTACTGAAGAATCCCACTGGACGAAGACTCTAAAGAAGAGTCCCACTAGACTTAGGCTCTATCATTAATGGAGGATTAATTAGTGATTAGATCACTAATTAGCTCAATTTGATTGAGTATTAAAGTCTGGGTCAAGTCTGATTAAATTTGATTCAATCAAGTCAAGCCTGATTAGGTTATGAGATGATCTAATTGGTAAAGGAGAAATGATCCTGATTTGATCGGGTCTGTAGCTTAATTAATTTATTGATTTGATCAAGTTTAATTAAGATTATAGGAGTCTAATTAGATTAGATTCATCATATTTTATTTGAGTGTAATTGGATTGGATTTGAAAGAAATCCAATTGATTAATCCCTAGAGTCCCAAATGAATAGGACTCTATCCCTTGCGCCACCTAAATTGTATTATGCCTTTTCTCACCACACAAAATTAGTTTGTATATGAGAAAATTAGAAAATAATCCTTCTTTTATCACCCATTAAGGATAGAAACTGATTGTTTTTTATTTGAATTCAAATTAGTTTGAATTTCAACTTAAAATCTTATCCATATCCTTCCACACATTGGCTACTTTTGAAGGGATCTATTGTGTATGAGAAAAAGAGGTCTTCCTAATTGATTTTTATATTTAATTTTCTCTGATAAGTCTTTCTTTAAGTTAGATAACAGTGAAAAAAAGTTAGAGTTGAATTGAAATTCAAAAGAGTTTGAATTGCAACAAACTCCTGCCCTTACCCTATTTTATCTGGTTTGTGCGACAACCATAAAAAGGTCATAATTTTGTGTTCCAAAAGAAGAGAGCTTTTCACTATGAGATACTAGAGAGAAAGAGAGTCAACAATGCCTTTTTGGGATATGAGGATTGAGTAGATTTCTTTCCTCCTTGGCATGAACAAAAGAGGAGATTGTTCTCCTCTTGGGTGAGAGATCTAGAACTGTTCTAGGTTTATGGGTGAGGAAAAAATCAAAGAGAAGAGAGTCTTCATCTAATTTTTCTCTGCCATCTAGCATCTTTTTTTGATCTATCTTTGACATCAGAAAGGTTCAAAGTAATCAAATAAGGAGATCAAGTCAGATCTACCATCAGAAGCCGACTGCACGAGCTAGCACTCCCATGGAGGGCTGATCAGTCCGAAGGGTTTCATGTGGATCATCCGTAGAGGTTGAATACTTGTGCAGCTACTCGACATTAGTGAGAGCTTCATACCATGCTTACCAGTAGTGGAGATCATCAACCCATGAAAAGGTGATGAGTTCTGAACTCTACCAACATAATATAAAGGTTAGATCAAATTCAAGGCATCGATGTGATCGATGTAGTTTTCTATTTTATTTCAGATTTTATATGTAAATAGTTTATGGTAGTTTAGATCTAATCTAAAGTATATTTAGAAGATTAAAATTTTTAATCTTTTATTATTTCACTATAAAATTTTAAAAATACATGCTTTGAACTACCTATTTTTCCTTCAGATGGTATCAAAACTAGGTTTCTTATAACATGAATTTTTTTCATATAATCTAATTTTAATTATTTAGACTAGATCTAAATAGTTAATTTTGAATCTGAGTAGTATTGTAATCTGATTGGATAGATCCTCATAGCCATCCGGTCATAAGAGAAATCAGGATTTCACTATCCTATTTACACATTCGATGGGATCTCCTATGGCATGTAGGGGTGCTGCACGGTCTTTTTCATGATGATAAACAATAAAAAAAATTTAAAATTTTATTTTAGATCTAAAATAATGTATATTAGATCTAAAATTAAAGTTTTGATTGTTAAATGATTGATTATAAAAATATTTTATAAAATTAAAAACTATTTTCAAACACCAAACCCGAATCCTTATCAGTCCAAAACTTAATTAAGAATTAAGTGATCTAGATTTGAGAATCAAAGATCTAAGGTATTAATTTTATAATTCATGGATTAATGGGTTAGCTTGAGTCAAGTCCATTTAACTGGGTTAGACCTAGGGTTAGAAATCATTGATAATGGATCATGTTAGTAATTAATCAAATCTAATTAAAGGTTAATTCTGATTGGGTCAATTTCTTCTCTTGATCAATTTCAATAGTTGTAGTTGGTCAAGTCCATATCTTTGATTAGATCAATATGGACTTTGATCATAGCTCCGTGGTCGAATCCAAGTCTATAAGTTGATCAAATTGAAAATGACTAACCAGTTGGTGTCTAAGGAAAGTATGGCAATTTTTGATCGATGGTCATTAATTGGGAACTACTTGCATAGATTGAGTCTATGTCGAGTTAATGGCATATCCCTCCCATCGATCTCACTTATCTGACCAACATGATGAATAATATTTTAATTAGATCACGTAATGATTGGAGTTGACCCATGCTACCTAGAAAATCAGTGTGACTGATTTAGGTGCCCCTAGTTCGACTTGTCTTGAGTCCTCTTCATGACTTGGTGAAGTCAGTGGAAGAATTTATGATTGGTTGGCTGGATCAGCTTTTACCTAATCTTTTTTAATCTGACTTGGTGAAGTCAGTGAGAGGATTAAGATTAACTGGTCAAGTCTTTCCTTATTGATAGCCTGTTTCACAAGTGCACAAAATCACTCAAGTAATATAATGATAAATAAGAGATCATTCCCATGAGGACTGAGTTTAATTACCAAAAATGAATGCTAATTTTACTAATATCTAAACGATCGAAACTGAATGACAGTAGAAAATAAAATTAACTCTAAAGAACTCAATGAAAGCTGAATCAAAATTCGATTGATAAAGCACTAGGGTATATCTGATTTCATTTGGACAAATTATCAATTCCAGCTATTCTGATTAATAATCCAAATTTAATTATTAATGTAAGGATAAATAATCTTAAATTATTTAATAATCTCTCTCGAGTCTTATTAAATATACTAATTAAAATCTATAATCTATCTTCCAATAGTAAAATAGATTTCAATTAGTTCAATAAGCACAGTGATTATTTCCAAGATCCCACAGGTCAAATCTTCTGCTCCCACTCCAATTATTATTCCTATGATGTTTGTTATTAACTCTAATTTATAATCTTCCTTTCAGTACCAATTATAAATCGAAATCAATCAAGTACCAAAGATAATAATACTTAAAAGTATTAAGTGCAAATAATAAATAATTGCATTAACAAAGAAAATTAATACAAGATTCTGGAATTGAAATTAAATCCAAGCTACATCAGGTACCCTAGCTAGAAATTTAGCTTTTCATCATATCAAAATCAAACTCAAGTTTACTTGAATAAAACTCCAAAATCATCCTAACAATGAGTTCTAAAAAATAAATTCAAAGTAAACTAGAGAAAGAATTAAAAACTCTGAAGGAATTGCAGAGCCGAATAAATCCTCTCTTCAAATCTTCCAGATACTTCAAACTCTCCTTGCTTGATTTCTAGCTTTCAAAGATGATTCTCCTCTCTCTTTTGTTGGTATTTTTTGATCCTTAAATAGGACTAGGGCTAGGGTTAAGGTGGTATTTTTTCTATGATTTTATTCTATATATCATTCTTTCTATTTGGTATAGAATCTCTCCTCCTTTGGATAGGCTTTATTCAACCACTAGCCATCTACTCCTTATGCTGCCCAAATTTTCTGATTTTATTCTGATTTCCATAGTGAAAGAAGGAAAGGAGGCATGGTTAATTAGAGGAGAAGAATTTCTTCCTTCTTCAACCTTCCTGGGTCCACAAAATCTGCAATAGAAAGTAAGGTTTCAGCTGCCCAAATCGAGTTTTTCAAGAATTGGTTCCAATTCTTTCTAAGTTTGCTCCTCATGCAGAATTAGTTTGGACTCTAATTTTTTTTCATTTAATTCTTTCCAAGATAGCTCTTTGCCATCCAAAATTGATTGCCATATCAGATCTTTATGCCAAGAAACACTAAGAAGAATCTGGGTGTATCGGGTGTTTCTTGTTGTGTCCAACATTGTTACCAACTTCAACCTATTGTAGCCACCTCATCTGTAATCCAAATTCAATTCTATAAATTATGTTCCTTTCTTGCTTCTCTCAAAATTCTATAAGATCTAATCTTCCTCAATTTAGAGTCCTGTAGCTTGCCTTTTAGGGGTCCTCACACAAAAATATCTAGAATTTAGATTGGTTGACTAGATGGGAGAGATTAACTGCTTGATTTATTTCCTGCACCTCTAGTTTCTTTTCTGGCTAATGATACCAAAAAGGATAAGGTGTGGGGTCCATTGATATCTTGATTTGATTATTCTGCTTTGAGATGGACTATGATTTTGATGCAAGACCTGATGACTTCGGATGACAAACTCTGCTGAATCGGACTCAACCAATTTCACTTAATTTGACCTTTAAAACATGGTTAAGCCCAATTAGGTGTGACCTGGCTCAATTACCTGCAATTGACATAAAAAATATCAGGTTCTTATATTTATTTAGTTAATTATTATACCAATTTCATCAAAATCATTAAAAATTAATAATAATAATTACTATAAAAATATAATACATCACTTATCTCTCAATTCAACTAATTAAATCCTCTAAACTTATTAGGTCTCTAAAAATGAAATAGTTATGATGATAACTAAATCATAGCCTCCCATTAAGTTGGGTGATAATGAGTTCAATGGTTTAGATGATCATTGGAGATGCCACATGCCTAGTGCTCATCTGGCTGTCAGAATTATCATTCATAATATATTGTTTTAGTTGTTTTTCTGATGATGGTCAGGTTGGTCGAGCCACACTTGGATCTGATCACTCATGCATTAGATACACTAAATTCTGGCATGTTAATAGTTGGACCTAATCAGAACTTTCAGTGAAGGTGCCACATGCCTGCTGAAGAGGTGTCTGGGGCAAAATTGAATACTAAAAATTATTTGGTGAAATAATTAATTAAGAACCTACCCGTGGGTACACAAGGGTTGGCCGAGCCACACTCAAGCCCATGTGCAGTCCATATGGATTCTAGTACCCACTAAGAAATTAGTATAATTCCTCGAATTGAAGGTAGAGTCCATCAATTTGAATAAAATAGTGAGAGAACCTTTAGACTGAAATCCATATCTTTAGGCTTAATCAATTCATATACTAATTAGGTTCTGATTTTTCTTTTGCAGTTATAGCCACTGTCTTGTCACTCCGATCACTATTAGATAGTGATAAATTGATGGGTCTAAATTTCGATAGTTGGTATCGAAAGCTCAAAATTGTTCTGGAGCATGAATGGATCTTATATGTGTTAACTGATCCGGCACCCGAGGAGCTAGCTCCAAATGTACGTAGCTCGATCAAAGACACTTATCAGAAGTGGCTCAATGATCGGACTATGATTCGTTGTATTATGCTGGCGGTGATGAATGATGAATTTAGCCATCGTTTCGAGAATGTTCAGTCACAAGACATGTTGCAAATATTGAATGAGTCCTTTAGCACACCCGACGATGTTGAGAGGCACAAGACTAGTTATTCCATCTTCAATGCTCGAATGAGGAGAGGAGCATCAGTCACTGATCATGTATTGTATATGATTGAGATGATTGAGTGCTTAAGCAAGCTCGGCTTTCCCCTACATGAGCAATTGGAGAAAAATACTATTTTGAACTCTCTACCCAAGTCCTACTTCTCTTTTCTTACTCATTTTCGAATGACAAAGCCTGCAGTTAACTACCACGATTTACTGGGGTTACTGTAAAATATTGAGAAGGATGACCAGCTCCAAAAGGAGTCAATGAATGTTGTAGGAGGATCTTCTTTTGGACGTCGATCCTTTAAGAAAAGAAAGAAGAACAACAAAAGGATGCAAAGTGCTGGGGCACCCAAGCCCAGTTAGACCAAAAAACTCAAGTCCGACTAGAGTCAGATAGAATACTTTTACTACAAGAAGTAGGGGCACTGGAAAAGGAATTGTCCTTAATACATTGCCTCCCTGGATCCGAACAGATTGAGAAAGAAGCAAGTTATTGCTGGATAAGGAAATTATATGATAACACCTTGTAATTTCTCAATTAATGATTTTACTACTTGGATATTGATACCGGCAGTCCTTTTAATATTTGCAATTTATTGCAGGGTCTGCAAGTCAGTAGGAGATTTGAAGAAGGTGAAAGGTTCCTTAATGTTGAAGATGGAAGATCAGTTCCACTTCTAGCGTTAGGGACTATTAAGCTTATATTCAAGTCTAATGTAATTGTTCTAAGTGAATGTCACTTTTGTCCTTCTTTTTTATTGAATATTATTTCTGTAGGCCTTTTGATCATGTACGGTTATAAAATTTTCATAAAAAAAAATAATTTTAATTTTATTATGAATGGTGTTAATGTGATGAATGGACCACTGAACAATGGTATTTACATATTATCACAAACTGTTAGTGTAATGTACATATCTAACAAATATCCTAGAATTAGTGATGTCTCCGATATCTACCTTTGGCATTGTAGGTTAGGTCATGTTAACAAGAACAGAATAAATAAGTTGACACAAGCAGAAATCTTTGAAGTTAGTGATTGTGAATCATTTCCAACCTGAGTCCTGTCTTCTTGAAAAAATGACCAAATCATTTTTTACTGGAAAAGGTGAGCGAGCTAGTGAAGTTCTAAGTCTGATACATACTGATATATGTGGACCGATGAACACTAGTGTCAGAGGTGGATATTATTATTTCATTACATTTACAGACGACCTATCAAGGTATGAGCATATCTACTTAATGACACACAAGTCAGAATCATTTGAAATGTTCAAATGATTTTGTAATGAAGTAGAGAAACAAATTGGAAAGAGTATTAAAACTCTTTGGTCCGATCGAGGAGGAGAATACCTCTCCAGTGAGTTTTTGACATACTTAAAAGAGAATGGAATTCTCTCACAATAGACCCCTCCTGAAATACTATAGCATAATGGTGTATCGAAAAGGAGGAATCGAACCCTGTTAGACATGGTTCGGTCCATGATGGGCTTTGCAAGTCTGCTAATTTTTTTAGGGATATGCACTCGAGTCGGCTTATTATATTTTAAATAAAATTTTGAGTAAGTCTGTAAGTAAAACACCACATGAGATGTGGACAAGACGTAAGCCAGCACTCTCTCACCTGAGGATTTAGGGATGTCCGGCTTATGTCAAATGTTTGAAAACTGACAAGCTGGGACCTAGGTCTGACAAATATCTATTTGTAGGGTATCCAAAAGAGACCAAGGGATATTACTTCTACCTTGCTGATGAACAGAAGGTGTTCGTCAGCAATAGGACTATTTTTTTAGAAAAGGAGTTCTTTGGTGAAGGAACTAATACCTCAAAGATTGAACATGATGAAGTTCAATCGGTAGAAGAACCAATACAATCTAGTAAACCCATAGACTCGGACTTGATTAGATAAAATTCGAAACCTATTGTAAAAATATCTTTAAGGAGATCTTGTAGAGTACCGCATCAACCGAATAGATACTATGATTTCTTAGTCTGGGATGGAGATCCAGTTGAACTCGATGAAAATAATGAGGATCCGATCACCTATATGGATGCAATGCAGAGGTCTGACTTTGATAAGTGGTTGAAAGCCATGAAATCCAAATTGGAGTCTATAAAAATCAATAATGTATGAACATTGGTTGACCCACCTAAAGGGTTAATCCATAGGGTGTAAGTGGATCTTCAAAAAGAAGAAGGGCACAGACGGAAAGGTGAAGACCTATAAAGTCCGTCTGGTTGCCAAGGGTTACTATCAGCATTATGGTATTGACTATGATGAGATATTTTCTTCTATGACAATGCTCAAGTCTATTCAGATTATGCTTGTGATAGCACCACATCTGAACTATGAAATCTGACAAATGAATGTGAAAACAGCCTTCCTAAATGGAGAGCTAGAAGAAGAGGTGTATATGATACAACATGAAGATTTCATATCCACAGATGAGTCTAAGGTGTGCAAGCTTCAAAGGTCTATCTATGGACTTAAGCAGGCATCTCAGAGTTGGAACATGCATTTTGATAAAGTGATCAGAACATATGGCTTCATTAGGAATGGAGAGGAATCCTGCATATACAAATGGGTTAATAACTTTTTGGCAGTATTTCTTGTTTTGTATGTTGATGATATTCTCTTAATCGAGAATGATATCCCTACATTACAGGGAATAAAAATTTGATTGTCATTACAGTTCTCCATGAAAAACTTGGGAGAACCATCCTTCATCCTTGGGATAAAGATCTATAGAGATAGATCTAAAAGGTTGCTTAGATTATCCCAATCGATGTACATTGATATTGTGCTGAAAAGATTCAACAGAGAGAATTTCAAGAAAGGCTATCTTCTGATAGGCCAAGAAATTTCTCTCTCGAAGAGTGATTGTCCGATAACTCCTCAAAAGAGAGAGCGTATGAGTAGAATTTCATATGCTTCGATAGTAGGATCTATTATGTACGTCATGATATGTACACGATTAGACATGGCATACTCATTAGGAGTAGTGAGTAGATAGCAGTCTGATTCAGATGAGAATCACTGGAAGGTCGTAAAGACCATCCTTAAGTATTTGAGAAATACTAAGGATCAGTAGCTTATCTATGGAGAATCTGACTTAAAATTTGTGAGGTTTACAAACTCCAATTTTCAGTCGGATCATGACAACTGCAAGAGCATGTCGAGATATATTTATACCCTAAATGGTGGAGCAATCTACTGAAAAAATTTCAAGTAGTACACTGTGGCCGACTCTACTTGTGAGGCGAAATATATCACGGCATTCGATACTGCGAAAAAAGCTGTGTAGCTACGAAAGTTCATCAATGAGCTCAGAGTGGTGCCCTCTCTTGACGGCCATGTCTTGTTGTACTGCGACATTACTGGTGCCACTGCTCAAGCGAAGGAACCGAAGTCACATCAGCGGACCAAGCACATTCTGTGTCACTACCACTTGGTCTGAGAGATTGTGGATCGAGGTAACATCGAGCTTTAGAAGATCGATGGAAAGGAGAATCTGACCGACCCAATTACTAAAACCCTCGATGTTAAGGAGTTCAAAGACTACAAATCAAAAATGGGTATACGATACTACACCGATGGGCTTTAGTTCAAGTGGGAGTTATTGGAAATTGTGTCTCAAAGTCAATCGTCAGCCTGTTGATGGTTATGCTATTCATTGTAATTGTATATGAATTATTGAATTAATAAATATTATTTGATTTTTTCATCACTGTGTACATCTCATTTTGAACTCCTATTATGTGATGAAGTCTTTAGGACTATTTGATTCGATATAGGAAGATATATCATTTAGTCCTTAAATAAATTCATGACCAAATGATATGCTATTACTAGGACGATAGACATATCAAGTGTAGGTCGTTGTGTGCCATATAGATTGGTTATCCTCTTAACCAAAGAGCATGGAGACGCTGGTATGGCATGCAGGTGAAATATAGGAGTATATTTTACTGAACGTGACCAACTTCGGAGTACTCTACTGTCAAGAGTCACTCTGAAGGGATATAGGTATAAGTGTCCCTCCAACCTGAGATCACTACAGTGACTTGCAAGCAACTCACTATGCTTTGGTGCTGACTACCTGAATTTTTAATTTAGTAATGAAAGATTTTTGGGCATAGTCAAGTACTTGTGAAGTCGGTGTGTGAGTCAAGATAGAATTGACCCCTCCGAATAAGTAGGAGTTAATGTATTAGTGTGTTTCAATTCAGTAAAACCTTGGCTGGGATAATCCATGTAATGAATTTTGAAAATTGAAATACAATGTGGATGACTATATCAAGATTGGCAGTTAAACCTTAGGTTACTTTGAGCATTTGGGTCAAAGAGATGAATTATACGATAACTATATTCAAATAGGTTTTTGAGTGTTGCTTTGCATACATTCGACTGTTGGGAATAGTGTCCCAAAGCCAATCGTCAGCCTGTTGACGGTTGTACTCCTTTTGTATTAGTACATAAATTATAAATAAATAAAAGTTATTTTGGTATTTTTTCATCACAAATGTTTCATCTTCTAATGAACTCCTGTGTTGTGGTGAAGTCCTTAGGACTATTTAGACTCGACAAAGGAGGATTTGTCGTTTAGTCCTTAAACATGTTCGCGACCAAATGATACGTTGTTACCAAGGACGATAATATTTATCGAGCATAGGTCGTTGTGTGCCATATGGGTTGGTTGTCCTCATAACCAAAGAGTGTGGAGACACTGGTATGGCATACAAGTGAGATGTAATGGTACATCTGCACTGAACGTGACCAACTCCGGAGCTATTTCTGCTGTCAAGATTTGCTCCGATGGGATATGGGTATAAATGTCCCTCCGACCTGAGACCGCCACGGTGACTTGCAAGCAACTCACTGCACTTAGGCACTGGACTACCTGAATTTCTAATTCAGTGACGGAAGGTTGCTGGGTGTAGTCAAGTACTTGACTTGTCGGTGCGTGTGTCAAGATGGGATTGACCACTCCAGTTTAGGAGCTGTGTACAGTCGTGTTTCAATTTAGCAAAACCTTGGCCAGGGTAGTCCTAGTGAGGAGTCACAGGACTAATTGAGTTGAGCACGATTCGGATGATATCATCAGGGTTGACAGTTTAACTCTGAGTCATCCTAAACACAGGGGTCAAAAGGGATGAATTATACAGTAACCATATTCACGTAGGTTCTGAATGTTGCGATTGCGATTATTCGACCTATCCGGTCATCGGGTACCATTGCTAGATGGTCACTTCGATTAGTACAGAAATTGGTTCCTGTGCTACCGGCTTAGATTCGAACCTGCGGGGTCACACACATTAGAGGTTCCTTTCTGATCTGATGGCTGATTATGAGTCTTATCTATCTGGAACTCTATGATTGAGAATTAGGATTCTCTAATCATGAGTTCCACATATTTTGGGTACCGGGGTCAAAATTTTGAATTTCGAATTTTGAATTTGAAATTTGAACTCTTTGATCAGGGTTTCATATCGATGGTCTCTGATGCCTGATTGCCCATCGGATTTAGACTCAACATTTATGAGAGGTTTAATTAATGATTTAATCACTAATTAACTCAATTTGATTGAGTAATTATTTTTGGATCAAGTCCAATTGAATTGGATTCAGTTTGGATTGACCCGATTAGGTTAAATGTTGACCTAATCGCTAAGGTGGTTTAGTCCCTGATTTGATCAGGGGTTAGGTTTAGTTAATTCTTGATTTGATTAGGATTTTATTAAGCCTAATTAAGCCTAATTATGTTGAGTTTAATTTGGTCTAATTGTGCTCAACCTATTTTAAACTAGGTTGGCTCAATTTGAATCAAACCACCTTGTTTTAAATTCCCTGCATCACCCAACTTCCTTGCACCCATTTGAATTCACGAGAAGAAACTTCTCATGAAATTTTTCTCACGTAAAACCCTTCCCCACATCCTCATTTGTGTGTCATATGGATGGATAAATTAATTAGTTAGCCATTCAAATTCAAAGCATGTTTGAATTTGAATGGATAACTTATCACTTGCCCTTTCATCCTTATCCATTTTGTGCGCCACATTACTTACACGAGAAAAGGTTTCTCGTGAAACTTTTTCATGCACAAAGAGCCACGCCCCTTCTCTTCTCACACCCAAAAGGATAGGGATAAGTTGATTTTCATTTGAATTTAAATTTGATTTGAATTCAAATGTGTAACCTCTTGTCTTTATCCTCTCACGCGGATAAGACACGTTCGACGTTGTTTTAAAAAGAGGAGAAAGGTGGGACGTGTGTAGAAAAATTAGGAGAGAAACTTTGGGGCATGAGGAAGGCTTATGCACAAGGTGAAGGTCCAAAACCTTCCGAGAGAAAAAGAAAGAAAAGAGAGAAAATTGGGCGCAGGGTTTTTGGTGTGTACCCTAGGGTTTCTACCTAGGGTTCGGGAAGTGAGATTGGTGTGCCACGAGTGTCGTGAGTCCACCAAATTTTAGAGAGAGATCCATCAGCCTCTCAAGTAATTGTGCAGATGATCCGAAGCATCCGAGAAGTTGGCACACATCGATCGAAGGAGTTCGATCAACATCTGCCATCAAAAGGGTGAAATCATGAACTAGCATTCGTGAGGAGCTGATCAGATGGGAACTTCGTGTGGACGATCCGCAGAGGCCAGACAGTTGGGTGGCTGCGACGTGATGATCAGAGCCCTCCGACGGTGATCAGATTGCGGTGATCGACTACCCGCAAAAGGTGATGTGTTCTGAACACAGTACTGTAAAACGTTTACTGATTCAAATTTGAATTTCAAATTTAAATGCATGCTGTTGTATCATATTTAGATCCTAGTGTAGGGTTAATTAGTATTAATTAATGAGATTAATTAATAATTTCACTGTAAAATAGTAATTTTGAAAAAGTTTTAAAATTACCATTTTGCCCCTGCACTAAATTTTTGCTTCAATTGGTATCAGAGCAGGTTCTAGAATATGATATACATATGCATGCGTAGATTAAGGTGTAATCTATAAGTTTAAATTTGAAATTCAAAATTCGAAATTCAAAATTCAAAAAGATCTAAAATTTGAAATTTAAAATTTGTTAGAAGTTTCAAATTTAAAATTCAAAATTTGAAATTTGAAATTTGATTGAAATCTCAAATTTGAAATTTGAAATTTGAAATTTGAAATTTGAAATTCAAAATTCAAAATTTGAAATTTAAAATTTGGTTGAAATCTCAAATTTGAAATTTGAAATTTGAAATTTGAAATTCGAAATTTGAAATTTAAAATTCAAAATTCAAAATTTAAAATTCAAAGATTGAAAATTCGAAATTTGAAATTTGGTTGAAATCTCAAATTTGAAATTTAAAATTTGAAATTTGAAATTTAAAATTTGAAATTCAAAATTTAAATTTTGAAATTTGTATATTTAGATATACTTGATCCAAGTAGCAAGTAATCTAATTGGGTTGGTTGCCATGGCCGTCCGGTCATAGGAGAAAGGTAGGATTTAAAGGCCCTCTCTTCCCATTCGATGGGGTCTCCTATGGCGGTAGGGGTGCCGATGCAATTATATCCCATGCCGATGAAGCAGCGAAAGGACTTAATTAAGAAATTTATCATGAATATGTTAGATTAGATCTAAAAAAAAATTTATGATTTATTTTGAGTTATTTTCTGTTATGAAATGAGCAATAGAATTGCTGTTTATAAAATGTGCTGACCCATTTGTGAAATGAGTTAACACATTTGGTGAACAGAAAAATAAAATCTTTCAAATTTGAAAATTATTTTCGAAATGCCAAACCCTGACCCATCAGCCCAAGTACTTAATTAAAAGAATTAAGTGTTGTCTAGTAGGTCTAGAATTGTGAATTAAGACCTAAGACAATTGCATAAACTTTTGGGTCAATGGGTTAGATGAATTAGGTCCATAATTGGGTTAGACCTAAGGTTAGTTTAAAAAAATGGACTAATTGGAGTAATTGGTCAAATCTAATCAAAAGTTGAATTAGATTAGGTCAAAGATACTCTAGACTCAACTTCAATAGTTGTAGTTGAATGGGTCCATGTCTTTAACTAGACCAAGATGGACTTAATTCATGGCTACGCGGTGGAGCTCTATTTACTAAGTTGATCAAAATTAAAACTAATGAACCGGTTGGTGTCTAAGGTAAGTTCGACAGTTTTGACCAGTGGTTCTTAAGCGGGAGCTACTCGCATTGATTCGATCATTGACGAGTTAATGGCAAATCCCCACCACTGATCTCACTTACCTGGCCAATCTGGTAAGTTAGATTTTGATTAGATCACTTGGTGATTAGAGCTCACCCATGTCATTAGGTAAATCAGTATGACTGATTTAGGTGCTCCTAATGCCAGCTTTAATTAAATCCTTTTTAATCTGACTTGGTGAAGTCAGTGGGAGGATTGAAATTGGTTGGATGATTTCTTCTCTACTATTCTTTAATAAAATCCTCAAAATTATTAGGTCCCTAAAATGATTAAGTTATAATGATAACTAAGTCATAGCCTCCCATTAAGTGAATGATAATGAGTCCATTAGTTCAATGATCATTGGAGGCCCAAAGGCCTAGTGCTCATTGGCTAATGGAATTATTATTCATAATATGATAATTTGATTGAGTCTTTCTGATGGTGGTTAGGTTGGCCGGCCAAAGTCGGGCCTGATCATTTATTGGTCCGATTCACTAAATTAAGTCATGTTAATGGTTGGACCTAACCAGATCTTTTTAGTGGAGGCCAAAGCCTACTGATTAGGTTCTGGGGCAAAATAAATTACTAGAAGTTGTTTAGAGAAACAACTGGTTAAGAACCTACCCATAGATGCACATGGGTTGACCAACCAAAGTTGGGCTCGTGTGTAGTCTGTGTGGATTCTAGTACCCATTAAGGAATTAAAGTAATTTCTCGAATTGGAGGATGAGGCTACCAGTTCGTAAAAATATTGGGAAAAACTTTAGACTAAAGTCCAAGTCTTTAGTATTAATTTATGTACTAATAGAGGTCTCGTTTTCCTTTAAGCAGCTATGGCCACTACCCTATCGCTCCGATCATTATTAGATAATGACAAGCTCATGGGACCCAATTTCGATAGCTGGTATCGAAAATTGAAAATCGTCCTTGAGCATGAGCGGATCCTTTATGTAGTAACGGATCCAGCACCTGAGGAGCCAGCTCCGAACGCTAGTAAGGCGATCCGAGACACTTACTTGAAGTGGCTCAATGACCGCACCACCGTTCGATGTATTATGCTGGCAGCAATGAATGACGAGTTCAGCCGAAGGTTTGAGAACGCCCAGCCACAGGAGATGCTTCAAATGTTGAACGACTCCTTTGGCACGCCTGACGACGTTGAAAGGCACAAAACTAGTTGTGCTATTTTTAATGCTCGGATGAGGGATGGGGCCTCAGTCACTGATCATGTACTGTATATGATCGAGATGATTGAGCACCTAAGCAAATTGGGCTTTCCTCTGCACGAGCAGCTCGGTAAGGATGCGATCCTTAATTCCTTGCCCAAGTCCTTCCTCCCATTCCTTACTCATTTTCGAATGACAAAGCCTGCAGTAAACTACCACGGATTGTTGGGGTTGCTGCAGAACTTTGAGAAGGATCACCAACTCCATAAGGAGTCGGTGAATGTAGTGGGAGGGTCTTCTTCTCGTCGTCAACCCTTTGGGAAGGGGAAGAAGAACAAGAAGAAGAAAAATAAGAAGGTGCAATCTCATGCTGGGACAGTAGCATGGGGTCAGACCAAGAAACGCAAGCATGACCAGAGCCAGGCGGAGTGCTTCTTTTGCAAGAAGCACGGGCATTGGAAGAGGAACTGTCCTCAATACATTGCCTCCCTGGACCCGAACAGGCCAAAGAAGAAGCAAGGTAATTATATGATAACTCCTTGCAACTTTTCGATTTGTGATACTACTGCCTGGGTATTGGATACCGGAAGACCTTATCATATTTGTAATTCGATGCAGGGTCTGCAGGTCAGTAGGAGATTTGATGAAGGCGAGAGGTTCCTGAATGTTGGAGATGGAAGCAAAGTTCCAGTTCTAGCTTTAGGAATCATGAGTCTTGTAATCAATTCTCGTAATGTAATTCTGAGTGAATGTCACTATTGTCCAAGTTTTTTATTAAATATTATTTCTGTAGGCCTTTTGGCCATGTACGGTTATGATTTTTTAATAAAAGAAAATATTTGCAATATCATTTTGAATGGTGTTACAATATTTGTTGGACAATTAAATAATGGAATTTACTTACTATCACAGCCTGTTAATGTGGTTCAAAAATTCGGTAAACGCTCTAGAATAGATAATGTGTCAGAAGTCTACCTTTGGCACTGTAGGCTAGGTCATATCAATAAGAACAGGATAAACAGGTTGGCTCAAGAAGGAATTCTTGAAGTTAGTGATTGTGAATCACTTCCAACCTGTGAGTCCTGTCTTCTTGGAAAGATGACCAAGTCACCTTTTACTGGAAAAGGTGAGCAAGCCAGTGAACTCTTAGGTCTGGTACATTCTGATGTATGTGGACCCATGAGCTCAAGTGCAAGAGGTGGATTTTTCTACTTCATAACCTTCACAGACGACCTATCTAGGTATGGGTATGTCTATTTAATGAAGCATAAGTCGGAATCATTTGAAATGTTCAAACTATTCCGAAATGAGGTAGAAAAACAAACTGGAAAGTGTATTAAAACTCTTCGATCTGATCGAGGAGGTGAATACCTTTCCAATGAGTTTCTGACGTATCTAGGGGAGAATGAGATTCTCTCTCAGTGGACTCCTCCTGGAACACCACAGCATAATGGTGTGTCTGAAAGGAGGAATCGGACCCTGTTAGACATGGTTCGATCCATGATGGGGTTTGCTGGTCTGCCGATCTCCTTCTGGGATATGCGCTCGAATCGGTTTGTTACCTTCTAAATAGAGTTCCGAGTAAGTCTGTAGCCAAAACGCCATATGAGATATGGATAGGACGTAAGCCAGTACTCTCGCACCTTAGGGTTTGGGGGTGTCCGGCTTATGTTAAACGTTTAATTACAGACAAGCTTGGACCTAGGTCTGACAAGTGTAATTTTATAGGGTACCCAAAAGAGACCAAAGGGTATTATTTCTACCTTGCTGATGAGCAAAAGGTGTTTGTCAGCCTTAAGGCAATCTTTTTAGAAAAGGAGTTCCTTAGTGAAGGAACTGTTGCCTCTAAAGTCGAACTTGACGAAGTTCGACAGGTGGAAAAAACTGACACATGTTACTGAACCTGAACCGGATTTGATTAGATCAGATCCGGAGCCCATTGATTATGCACCCTTAAGGCGGTCTGGTAGAGTACCACATCAAACCGGACAGATATTATGGTTTCTTGGTCCGGGATGGTGATCCTATCGAACTTGATGAAAATGATGAGGATCCGATCACCTACATGGATGCAATGCAGAGACCTGACTCTGAGAAATGGCTAGAGGCCATGAAAATCCGAAATGGAGTCCATGAAGGTCAACGATGTGTGGACATTGGTTGACCCACCTGAAGGAGTAAAACCCATAGGGTGTAAGTGGGTCTTCAAAAGGAAGAGGGGCACAGACGGAAAGGTGGAGACCTATAAAGCCCGTCTGGTTGCCAAGTGATATCGTCAACGTTATGGTATAGACTATGATGAGACATTTTCTCCTGTGGCAATGCTCAAATCCATTCGGATTATGCTTGCGATAGCTGCTCATCTGGACTATGAAATCTGGCAGATGGATGTGAAGACAGCTTTCCTAAACGGAGAGCTGGACGAAGAGGTGTATATGATACAACCTGAAGGGTTCACATCCACAGATGAGTCTAAGGTGTGCAAGCTACAGAGGTCCATTTATGGACTTAAGCAGG